>NC_084759.1:175860362-176169894 GCF_028858725.1 Colius striatus | reverse complement strand
AGTGTCACAACACAATTTGCTATAGCCCTGACAGCTCCCTTTAGCACTAAGTCTCTCTCTAGGTCTAGTTGGAGGGAGTATTGCCAAATTTTTGTGCTTTTTCAATCTCCACCTTGTAAGGTTCGTTGTACATTAATTGCCTCTGTGAAGTGTCAACAATTAAGTAAGCTGAGGTACTGGATGTAAAAAGACATCCTTGTCCCTTTGGAGGTGTCATTTTCTCAGGCACTGCCTTTCTATCTGTCAAGGTTGACATGTGAAAATATGTCAAGTCGCCTGATTTGTCAGCTAAATATGCCTTATATTTCTTTGCTTGCATTTTATGTAGTTAAACCTGATATAATGGGAACTCCAGAAAGTCAAAACACTAGAGTTGGCGAATCAGGATTTGGCAAACTCACACTGAATTATTTGGCCTATATAAGATAATTTCTCAGGACTGACTGTGCTTTTCAGATTGATTTGAGATTCTCTGTAATACAATATAATTTTGTTCTGTACATAGTTTAATCACACCAAAGGAAAGCATTTGAATCAATGCACTTAATGCATTGAGTCACTTAAAATTGCACACAAAAATTACAGAATCACAACTTTTGTTAAAACCTTTCAACACACTTCCTTCATACTTAGAAAACAGTATTTTTTTGTGCCTTTTCATTCTTCTTGTTGTACTAATCTGAGAAATTTGCTCACCCACAAAGGTATCTTAGAAAGCCCCTATTCTTTCCTCCAGTGGTAAAATTGTATCTTGAAATGTAATCAGGGGGAAATTTGTCAGGATTAGTCAGCACTAGTCAAATCTATGTCAAACCATTGCAATATCACATTGACCTCTAGCTCATGATTTATCAAATGTATCTAATATACAAATACAAAGTTAAAACAGATTTTAAAAGGGAGAAAACAGGGAAGAAATGACCTTGATTAAGTGAAAGCATTTTCTTTTCTGATCTATATAATTTTGAAGTTAAGACTTGGTAAAAGACATTGCAGACAATACTAAGACAGTGAGGAGAGCACCCTCTTTAGAAAATTTTTATCTGCATTGATACTTCCTAAGAGGCAATCTTGCTTGGAAAATCAAGAGGGTGCATGCCAATTTCAGGCCCAGGTCCACATAGCTGACAATGGAGAATGATTCCCATCTTTCATACGTCAGCCTGGTCACCAGAACATCAGCCTGAGGCTTGTTTATCTTCCATCCGCAGCTTAAGGGCTAAGATTCATATCTCCTACCTTGAAGAGGAATAACCTGAAAACTATGATGGAGAAACAGAGTATTGGGTACTGGGAAGGAAAGTAACCCTTCATGTGACCAGGGAGGGTGTAAGAGGTAGCAGGATTGAGGAAGAGTGAGGAAATGCTTATTTTCCCACTGTTCATGATTTCCAAGATATTCTCTAGAGCCCACCCACATTCTGTTCATTATCTTTATTTAAGCCTTCACTCTGTGTATGGTTACTATGTACTGATAAGAATCATGGAGGTTAAGAAGAACTAGTGTATGAGAGACTAATGCCGGGATATATGAAATCTACTGCCTGAAGGTTTATATGAATTGCACACTTTTACCAATTTCTTCCCCTCCTTATTAGTTCATGTGTTGGATTTGTGTGGTGAGGTTTTTTTGTTAGCAGAGGAGAGGCTGCAGTGATGACTGCTGTTGCCCAAAGTCCCCTGACTGCAAAGTCAGACCTGCCTCTGGCCAAGGCTAAATCAATTAGGCACCTCTTCAATATCTAAGAAGGGAAAATCTGCAGCAAGAGGAGGAAATGGGAACTAGGATGGGAGAGAAACAACCATACAGGCCCCAAGGTCTGTGAAGAATCATAGAATCATTTAGGTTGGAAAACACCATTAACATCATTGAGTCCATACACATGATTCCTTTGACCAATTCCCAATTATACATCAATGTGGTGAAGGACTCTTCTCTCTGAAACTCTACCTTTGAATCTCTGAGATGCATGTGAGTCTTCAGGCCCTGCAAGCAAGATCCAAGTCATAGAGAAGTCCTTTAATAAAACTTCCAGAGATGAAAAAATGTAAAGAAGTGCAATCTCTTGACAAGAACAATAATAATGACAGGATGCTAATCCAGACCCTATGATCAAATGATTGAAGAAAATATATAAAGAATAACATCCAAGATAAAAAGGGTAACCAGAGCCTACTGAGTTTTTCACTGTCATCCTGTCCTGTCCTATTGCTGCTCCACTCAGCAGCAGCAAATTTCTTAGCAGTTACTTTTATTTCATAGACAACCTGTTTCTCCAATTTTTCTCCTTGACATCTTTCAGACATCTTCCTCTAGATTGCTAGGTTTCCTAACTTTCCTGAGTGTTTCATCCTGATTCATGTAAGACTTCCATGTTCTTTTATCTGAATCTTATGGGGACTTCCACTGCTCAGATATTCTGCATATTTTTTCAGATGATATAGGACAAACTATTGCAATTTGGGAAGCATCAACACTGTTCTCCAACTATGTCCTCTTTAGTCTTACTCAGTAGGCTGGACCTAGTTTTAAGGATATTGTCATGTGTAAGTATGTGTTGTGCTTTGTAACATTGACTAGGTAGAATTTTTACTCATAAACAGGTAACCATTCTTCCTCTTTTCCTACCTATGTAGCATTGTAACATCAGAAAGCCAATAGATTACAAAAAGATAGTCGTGGAGGAGCTGACTGCATTGGAAAATGTGAAAAGTCTATCCCAGTAAGTTCAAAGCATGCATTCATCTCAACATTGAATTTCCGTGAGGCACATGATCTTTCATATGAACCTCTAGGTTTGTCTTAACTCAAAATAGCCATGTCATCCAGTACAGTTTGCCCTCAAGGAATGTGATCCGTGCCCTATGCCTAAACACAGGGGTGAAAAATGCATTGTTTTCATTTAGATTTCCTGATTTTCTCACTGGTGCTGCGGTAACTCCAGTAGCTGGTTATAACTGAATAGTATAACCACAATTTATACTAAGAATTACAATAATCTGCCTCAGAAACCGATGTCAAACTTGAAGCTTGCCCCTCATGTGAATGACTGATTAGCTGATTTTACTACTTGAGTATTGAACTAGAAGTGTAACTGATAGCTGCAAGTTTAAGTACAGCTTGGTCACTGAAAGTAATGAGAAACAGTGGTAAAGTGGATATTTTATGAAAGGGAATGTCAGGGAATTTATAGCTGAAGAGATAAAAGAAGACAGGGGAAAACACCTCTAGACACAACAGATCTCCTGCTAGAGTGGTTGCATATGAGCAGCCTGACTGGGGCTGCCCAGGACAGATGGGAAGACATAGTGTGACTCCATTTTAAGACTTCTTGGTAGTAAGAGCATGTCCAACAGACACTGAGGTCTCAGTGAGGTAAGAGGTTACAGCTCCTTAATACTTTGCAGCCCTGGCTATCTGCCTCTGCCATATTCCCAACAGCCACAGGCAATCTACCAGGGCTGCTGGGGACAGCCCACACGGCTTTTTTTTCTCTCCTGCATGAGCTGGAGGCATTTTCTGTGGGAATGTGGAAGAAGGAGAATCCCATATTAACCTCACAAAAGAGGGAAGAAGAAGAGGGGATCAGGAAAAGGCCCAGCAGTTGAGAAGGACTGTGGGCCTTACTGCCCTATCCCCGCTCTTCTCATTTTACTGTCTTGGAGGAAGGCATCTGCTGGAGCCTCCATCCCTCTTCGTGACAAGGAGGTGGGGAGGGGTGAACCTTCCTGGACTGACTGACCCCATCAGATGTGGAGCCTCCAGTGCTGCAGAAGCAGCAGGGGTGACACTAGGTCAAGAAACAGATGTGAGGCTGGGGAGTGAACTGATCTATAGCTGCGCTAGCTATCAAAAAGCCTGTGCTTGCTTTTGCTCCCTGTGCTGAGCTTGTTCCAAAGCTATGTTGTAGATGTGAGGATGATCATCTCTGAATTGATGTGAAACGAAGGGAGATGTAATGCCTAAACAAAGCCACTGTGAGCTGACCACAGGAGGGGCTCCCAAGTGGAGGGACTTCTGAAAGTGTTTCTCTAATATCCTCTGTATTTTGGACCTGTCGGCACTGTAAATACCGTATGGATAATTGACAAGGGAAGAGATGAGCTAAAAAGATGATCTAAGCTTTCTAATGAAAAATGAAAGAGACAGAAAAAACAATCTAAGGATTCGGGAGTTCACTACATACTGGCCTGGGGTAGAAGTCACGGCTTTTTTAAGTCCTTGAGGTTGACAGGAGTAGGCAAATATTGATGTAAAGCTCCAGGGTGCAATATGACAGGCAAATGCTCCTTTGAGATCACTATATATCTCCTGGGGAAAAGAGCACATGCTATATCTTTTGGAGAGTACATGAGAATATCCACTAATTGTACTTTCCTTCAGGTTCCTGTAGGAATAGGAGAGGTTATTTTTTTTCTTTTTCTTTTCCCCAGCTGGTTTCTCTAGGCAGGCCAGGCATTTAAAATTCTCTGTACAATCATAATGCAGCTGTAGTTCTGGGAGATATCATTGAACACACTTTTTTTTTCCTAGTTATTTGAGTTAGACGGGAAATATTATTTTCTTACATTGAAAAAAAAAATCCTTGCATATAAGATGTGTCATACACAGTCTTTGAAGTCACAAGGTTTGGGAGGAGAAATTTCATAGGAAGGCCTTCAGCAGAGCTGAGAAATAATGTCTACAATAAATTTTATTCTCAATTTTTCTTAATTTCTCCCTCTTTTCCAACACACAACTTTGATAAGAAAGGATAAGATATATAATTACCCATTTTCTCTCCCTCTTGTTACATCTCTGCTTATAAAGGCAGTATATTTTGAAAAGCCTACAATGTGGGAAAATAATAAAACATTATGTCTGTTAAGCCAGAAAAAGATGATATTAAAAATCTCTGAATGCTCAAATGAATTCTCAGCCTGATCTAAAACAGAAGAGAGAGGAAAAAAAATCACCAGAGTTTCATAAATTCTAGGTACAGCTTTGACAGAAAATGTGGTATAGGGGCCAGATCATGTGCTTTACATCACAGAGTCAGCAGTTTCTGGCCATAGTATGGGCATATCTGTTCCTAGAGAGAAAGGGGTGTGCCTAGGATACTCTTCTGAGGAGCTGATCCCCTGCTTGCTAGTCTGATCTCTTGTGGTTTAAATAAACCTGACAGATTATTCTCTCAATTAAAACTGACCCTGCTAAAAACTGAGAAATATTCCCCTTCTGGTTTGTGATCAGCTCTAGCTGTTACTAGCTGATGTAAGGCAAAGGCTGCTGAGTGTGTGGTCTGCAAAAGCAGCCAAGGATCTGGCCTGGCGTGCCTGAATGGTCAGAGTTACACCAGCATATGCAGCACAGGGCTCAATCTGCTAGCTGAGCTGCAGAGAAGGCAGATCAGACTGCTCTGTGCCAGAGTTTTAAATAGCAGGAGGTTAGAGCAATGTGAAGAAATAGCTGCCTTTGACTGCTTGTTCCCACCTGCAATGTGACCAAGAGTAGATGCAGCTCCCTGGGCAGAGTTGCCCTGAGTTCCTGCTCCTGCAGCATGGGACACAGCTGTCTTTGTTGGTGGGTCACGGTGCTGCAGTTACAAGAGCATCTTCTGTTAGAAGGAGTAATTTCCTCTCTGTTTTGGCTCCTGGGGCTCTTAAGAGTTAATGTCCTGGAATTAGATCAGTTCAAAAAGAACTTGATTGATGGCAGACTTACACCTTTATGACCCAAAACCAAACTAGGATTTGGTCTTTGGTCAAATGCTACATTTGTTATGGAAGACTTTTAGTTCTTAGATTTGATCAAACTCTATGGTGCTCAGCTAGTGTGTGGCAGTTCTAAAGGACAGTAGTGTATCAGCAAGTTTACAGTCCCAAGAAACCTGAAAATAAGAGCTATATGTTGCTGTAAAATATTATCACTAAGTGTTCTTTTTTCTTTAGTACAAGCTCCAGGTCTTCTGTGTTTAATGTCTAAGTAAGATATATGATACCGGTAGATGCAAAGTATAAACTTTAACAGATTCATATTAGCTAGAAAGTATGCAAAAAACACCCCCAAAAACTCACTGCAGAGTGTCCATTGAGTACAATGGAAAATCCTCACAATAAATCAATTTCCAGATTTCTTCCTTACTGCTGTTAAGAACAAGTGGTTTAAAAGACCAAACTCCCCAAAACCTGGTTGGGAAAAAGCCTATTAAACTTGCGTGGGGAGAACTGAAATCCATCTCCTCAATTAATCCTGTGTTTGGGCTCATTTTAAAGCTTTAGCACATGTTATTTTTCTTTAAAGGGGGATTTAGTACTTGGGCAAGTGTTCCCACATATCAGCAAATGTAGAGTCACTTCTTTACTTTTTCCACAGCCATTTCTGATTAATGAGGAAAAAGATTTTTATTTTTAATAAATTTCTGTTACTTCCTCGTAAGTTTCATACTTGAACCTGATCTCTGGCAAACTAATATAAATCAGGAGCAACTTGTTTGAAACCAGTGAAGTAAGATTAGCATGGGAGCAGAACTGTGTGCATAATAGTCTTGTAATAGATGTATCTTTCTCTTAAATTTCTGCAAAAGTATGCAAGCCAACAGCTTGAATCAACAGTACAGAATTTAGAGCAGAATTTAGCCCAAATGGTTGCATATAGGATGACACGTGTTGCCGTGGCAGCAAACCAGTGTCACACACAGAGAAGTTTTTACTTTTGTCCTGCACCAATGAGAAGATCCATAAACTGGGAAAAAGAAAGCAATTACTCAGGAGTAAACACTGAAATCAGTGATGGAACAGTGTGGGGAATACACAATGTCACCAAGCAAGTAAATAGCAGTTTATATATACTGATGCTTTTTGAACCTTTGGTCTGATATGAAACTTCAAAAAAAGTAACATGAAAGACAAAGCTGCAGCAAAGAAAATACATTAACTTTTGCAATGGTTTAATGTGTTTTCTTGCTATTTAAATGTAATGTTTATCTAATAAATAGTATTTCAGTGTTAAACAGTAACTCTCTGTCCCATTTTGGAAAGTCAGAGCGTCCTTCAGGAGTTGCTATGATGCCTTTGAAAGCAGTTTTTCTCTAATGAAAAGACATACTATGTCACTAGAACAGGGTCCCAGGGAAGGCTGCCCACCACTTTCTACCGCTGGGTAATCTGGCCTCAAACACAACCCTGTGTCAGTCTTTCTCGCTTGCTCACTTTCTTCCTGGTATGGAGTAAACTAAACAGTACCTTAGAAAGAAAGTTTATCAGGACAATACCACAGTCCAAAGTCGAAGCATTAGTTACTGCATGAATAGGTTTAAAAAAAATAAATGTTTTTCCATTGCTTTTTCTGTGGGGAAAAAAAATAGAAATGATTTTTCAGACTTCCAGCTCTTAGTTACTAAAGTACAGAGCAGTATTCATCTTTTTTTCATTCATTAGGGCTACTTTCTTCTCAAAATTATGTGTATGCTTAAGCATGGTGTTGAATTAATATCGTACATGGTACCAAGCCTCCACCCTGCAGAAAACAACTCTAAAGTAAAATGCAATTACTATTTTGCCACTGTGAAGTTTAAAAACAAGCTTCTCTTCTAATTCTTACACAGAGGAAATTAAATTCATACTTTCCAGTACAGTTAATCCTGAGCTGTTTGACATATTTGAACATTAGCCATTTGCACCGTGGTATAAACTGAGTGTGGCTTTCAGAAATGCACTATTTCTGTAGACTGTTGATCCAAATTGCCTGTCAAAAGTTATCTGAAGAATTTCAGCAGCTGACCTGTTTTATCATGGCCACCAGCTGCTAAGAGCTATAGATGGTGATGAGAGCTTAGGTGAGAGAGAAGAACATGGAGAGAAGTTAAAAGACGTGAGGGCAGAGAAGCTCCATGAGCTCTTCAGGTCTTTGGCCCTTATTTCTTGCTCATTAAAGAGAAATTGTAGCTGAGCAATACCTACTGAGTTGAGCCCTTAAGGCAGAGCGGTTGAGAGAGAAGGACATTATAAGCTACCTTACAACCTTCCAGTACCTAAAGGGGAGCCTACAAGAAAACTAGTGAGAGGTTTTTTTACAAGTACATCTAGTGATAGGCAAGGGGTAATAGCCTTGAACTAAAAGACTCTCTAAACTGAGGTTTAGATACTGGGAAGAAGTTCTTCACTGTGAGGCATTGGAACAGATTGCCCAGAGAGGTTGCGGATGCCCCATCCCTGGAAGTGTTCAAGGTCAAGTTGGATGGGGCTTTGAGCAGCCTGGTCTAGCAGAAGGTGCTCCTGCCCATTGCACGGGTTTGGAACTAGGTGATCTTTAAGGTCTCTTCCCACTCAAACCATTCTGTTTTCCTATGATCTTTTTCAAGCAAATAAAAAGTCATACACTTCATGCCTTGTGTTAAACTGATCATAATCCAGAAACAATAAGGATAAAGCTGATTAAACTGTGGTGACTCGGGTGAGGATTTCTCTCATAGGACTTTAGTATAGATAATCTTGTTTAAGGTAGCCAACAACTCCCCTTCGCAAGTACTGGTGAGAAGGAAACATTAGAGTGAGATTACCTGGCCTTTGTTGTCTGAGATGTCTACTTCTTTGTGTTAACAGTAAAGGGAACATAAATAACTGACTCTTTGTTTCTAGCTGTAGGTTAGACAAAAGGAAAGTAAAGCAGTTATTTTTTCTAGATTCCTCAGCAGACTTTTATTTGAGGTTCCCAATCTCTGTAGCTTACAAGACTTGTATAAAAGGTCACCTTCACTGCTAACAACATGATTTTTATTACTAGAAAAAGATAATGACTTAGGGCAACAAGAGTACCAGAAAAAGTCACTACGTCACTGTTTTCCCAAGTTACAGTTCTTGATTGTCTTGAACAGAACAAAAAAGATCACCAAAATGATTTCAGACAAGGAACAAGCACTTTGCTGAGCAAGTCAGAGATGTGACTGAATGTTAACATACATTTTCTGTCACCATTGTTTCTTTAACTCTTTCTTGTCCTCTCCAAGCAAGGGGAATGCATTGGCTTATCTTGACCATTCTGAACTAAGTCCCCTAATTTATATGATTGCAGCACTGCTGTGCAGCATCATAACACTGCTGTAGAAATGTGGACAAAACGAATAAATACAGCAGTGATGTCATGCTGGTGTCTGTTACATCAAACCAAAAAGTCCTCGAGACAATGGTGGCCTGAGCTTTATTTTTATTTTCATGTCACACAAAGGAGAGAATGGAGCATGGGAAAAGGATGGAGGAATTCCTGAGATCTGAACTCCGTGTGGATGCTGAGTCTGTGGCCTCAGGCTAGTCTGGCCTTTCAGTGCTTCAGCAACTGATACCCTGCAAATACACAAATAATAGATAGGAACAACTTAGGTCTGGATTTCATCCTGGCCTCTGAAGGCATGAACCCAGGAGCTGCAGACAATAGTCTCCTGACAATCTGCCTTGTGGCCCATGAGCCACAGTACTGAATGCTGCAGTCACTTTTCCACTTTGTTCCTAAAACAACTATGAATCAAGGCTTAGAAGTGGTACATCATCCCTCTGCTCATCCTTCCTCATTGGTAAAGTGTGGCTAATAGAAAAAAAAAAAAAGGTTTAGCTGTGCTTATTTACAAGGCTGCCAAGATTTAAATCAATGAATAAGCAATAAGCTACTATCTTTTAAAAAGTTCTCTGAAAGCAGAAGTGCCAGTGTGCCAGTGACCAACAAAACACCACACGCCAGACTGTGAACACCTTCCATTGGTGAATGGACACTGACACAAGAGAATACTCTGAAGTCAGAAGAAGTTCAAAAAATGTCTGGCTACTGTGAGTAAGGGGACCATAATCTGGGCCTGTGTTACTGCTGATGTTAGAGAAATGTTAGTGATGAAAGATATACAATCAGTACCAAAGAACTGCGAGGTGTTTTTTTTTTCTTTTTAAAGAAAATAACTACTTAATGGCAGATAAAATTGTGAAAGAAATAAAGGAATGATGTAGGAAAAAGTGATCACTTAAGATATCTAAGAAGAGGTTTTGCTGTAATTATATAGCTGGTTTAATAATACATTAACTCTGATGTTTTGTTGGAATTAAGGGATATGTAGCATCACTCCCTCTCTTGCTGGTGTTTATAATTCAGAAGTATCAAAGGAGCCTGATTACTAATTGGGAAGAGTTCAATAGGTTAGCTGTGCTTCCACAAACTCTGTGTGGCCAGATCCTCTCATCCCAGCTCAGACAAAATTCCCAGCAAAACTCAGCATTAACATGCTTCAGGATTAGACCTTGTCTTTATTACCTGCCTCTACCTCTGCCTTTGGGGGTCACTTGAGGTAGACTGTACCACCAAGTGAATGAATGACTTTAAAATAAGAAGCAGGTTTCTTTGAAGCTGCAATGCAAAAGGGGATATATAGTGTATTACAGTACACTAAACATTGCATAAAATCACTCGGCACATACTGAAAGAGTTGGCTGCAAAGCTCAGCCTGAGTCTCAAAGTTCACCCAATTTGGGTAATGTCAATGCTGAGAGGACCGGCATTGTGTCTCCTGTGGAGCATTGTGGAGGAAGCTTAACCCTGTGGGAAAACCAGGAATAGCTAACCTCACCTCCTCTTGCCCTCAGCATACCCACTGTACATGAGAGAGGCCCACAGGACAGTACCTCTGAATTTTCTTGTGCAGGTCTCAGGGGCAGCACGAGACAGAGGCAGCTGCCCTCAGCCCAGGGCTGTACCCACCAACTAGGCCCTCCCCTGTTCCACAGAAGCCGATGTCTCTTATCACCCCCGCTACACACATACTGATTAATCCCCACACTCCATTGCCCCTTGGGTAAAAAAACAAGCAACAAACAATAAAATCATTCTCTCTGAGCTTCTCTCAAGGTTATGTATGTGTCTATTTTGCAGTAGGCATTAGAGAGCAAGCCCTGCTGGTGTTTACAGATCCATGGCCACAGTGCTTTCTGCTAGCGTGAATCTGCCCTTGATCTGAGAGCTACATTAGAAGGTCTCTGTGACTTCTTTATCTCATATAGCAACACAAAGCAATCACATTGTGGACATAGGTCCACCCCAGGTTGCATTTAAGGACCACTTCTAGTCAAACAGATATCTGAGGCTTACAAATGCAAGTATTTTTCTTCTGTAAGAAGCTGAGGCCAAAGGCCGGGAAGCTCTCATCCTTTGGGAGGTGAAGGCAAGACATTTCTTTGCTGAAAGGAGAGCTGCTGATTTGCTGTGTCTGATTTGCAGTCTCCTGCTGAGGCAATAAATGTTCAGAACTGCTGGCGTCGTTGTGTGCTGCTGCTTGAGGTCTCCACTGTATCAGTAGCCATCTGAAAAGGTTAACAAAAAAGAGCTTTGCTTCCAGCCAGGATGAAGATAGTAGAATGAATTGAAATCTGTTAGTCTGCTCTCAGGTTTTCCTGAAAATGGTGAGGTGAAATACAAACATATATGCCAGCTGCTAGCTCTGGATGTGAGCAGGAGCTGACTCCGAGCACAGTCATTTGTGCTTCTCTGAGATGTGCTGTGGTGGTACTACTTCATCTGCATCTAGGCAGAAGGGCTAGATGGTCTGGTGCTTATGCATCCCTGACTGGGTGACACTGCAGCTGCTTCTTCAGGCATCAGGGGAAGCTTATGAGGCTCTCAACAGGACAGTCACAATCATTAAGTAAATTTTTCCCTGCATGGATATTAATCACCTAAATATTGTACAATATGTGCTGAAATAGAGACTGTAGACTGTAAGATATGCTGCTCTAAGCCTTCCAAATCCCATCATCAACATGTTTACTCTGCAGATGTAGTTTGGGGGTAAAACGCTTGGTTGTATAAATTGGTTTTACAGGAAAAGAAGGAATGTCTGTTACTGTTTTGAGCATGCACATCTGAGTAATTAATGTTGTTCATGATTCATCCTCAGGTGTGAATGCTGCCAGCTAGAGATCAGACTTTGGATTTATACATATTCCATACATACATGTATGTGGTTCTACTGTATGTGAGTATGAGAAAATGTAAGAAATGTAAGAAATGTAAGAAAAATGTCATACTTGCTGTAGCACTTGCACATTCAGCTGGAATCTACTGTGGTCTTTGTGTAACACCCTGAGTCATTGTAACAGAAGCAGATTTGGCTATATATTCACACTGCAGGGCTGAGATACTCTTCTGACTTCCCAAGGTTACTAGAAGGAGAAATGCATCAGGTAAACTGCACATCACTTGTGTCTAGTGTTGGAATAGTTTCCCCTTTGCGTTACATGTAGAGCAACTGCTCAGCTTAGCATAAAGAGAGAAATGCATTTAGAGCACACATGACTTACATTAGAAAATTATTCTTTAGGCTTTCACTCACTGAAAATCAGAAAAAAAACCTCTCAGGCCCTTGAGACAAATACTTTGATGTAGCTTGGAAAGTAACAGAAAAGCTGCTCTGAGTGCTGGGAAAACTACCAAGGGTTCATAAGTTAGTAAGACTCAAAAAGCCATTACTGTAAGCAGCATTTCAGCTTTGGGTCTTAAATTAAGCATACATTTTCCATAATGAAGAGAAATGCATGCCTGGGATTTAAAGAAAATGCAAATAAGGTTATGGGAACAGGACATGGTAGGAAAAATGTCCCTATCATGCTTTTTGCTTCTCCATATACTGACACTAATGAAACATTGACAATAAAGACTAAGATGCTGTCTTTCAGCAGCTATGGGAGGTATTTGGTCTGGAATTGTGTTTTATTCTAGTGAATAAAACTGACCATGGCCTCTGAAGGCACTGAGTAGTGCCCCTTGGCACCATGAGGGCAAAGCCACAGTGTTTTTCCCCTCAAAACAAGGTGGTTCCCCTCATGTTGGCAATTAGGAGCAATTCTTCATAAGGACTGTTACCCAGGTAAGAAGAGTGTGAGCTGTGACAGACAAAGATCACAGGGAGCTTGCTAAGAGCTAAACAGAATGGACAACAATGTGCAGTCACATTTGAGAGATTTGCTGATGTGTCCCATGGAAAGTTTTTGCATGATATCCTCGAAAATGTTGCCCAAGGAAGAATGGAGCTCACAGACTCCATCTTTTTTGTTTTGTTTATTTTAGGAGTTTGGATGACTCCTTTATTGCATTACCACAGTCACTTAGACTGTTCAATACTGAAGCCTCATAACATTCTGTGCAATAAGGGGAACAATTTTATGAACAGGGAATCAGGGTGCAGGGCAGGAATTTGTAGTTAGATTGTCAGAGAAGAATATTTAAAGTATTCTTTGAAACTGGATCACTTTTCCTCTGCATTGTCTCCTCCTTTTTTTGTTCTAGAAAAGATAAGAATTTATAAACTCCATGGAAATCTCAAAGTTTCCAAAGATCTGTAAAACATACTTCAATATGTTCCTCTTGATTTAATATCTGACTCAGCCATACAATTTTGTCCTATATTTTCAACTACTTTAACAAGACAACAATATTTGAGATATTTTTAACTGAATTGCCACTAAATCAATAAATATTTCAGAATAATAACTTGTGAGTATTTTTCTCAATAAGTCAGTAATCATATTGAAGTGCAGAGATAAAAGAAATGTTGCTGGCAGAAACTAGGAACTTAAGGCTGAACAGTGTGGGTACAAGGTAACACTGGGATTGAAAGCAGTTTTAGGCCCAGCTTCAAAACAACATTGTATTCTAGAGGTCCCTTTTCTCTTTTAAAATCAAGAGTTTTGAGAAAATTGGTCTCTCTGAGAAAATGCTTGTGACCACATATGTTGCCATGTGCTGTTTAAAAGTTTATGCTTTGTCCCTGAAAGATGGTAGTGAATGATCTCTATGTGTATAAATAATTTCTAGATCTACCTAGTCAGTTTTGGAACACTGCTATATTCTTACAAGCTATTTTATTACTTTTTAATTATCTTCTCAGATACTTAATCAAATGCCATTTCCAGCCATGAAACAGGATAGGGGCTGGTGGAGACTCACATTTATTTGACAGATCTAGCTTTTGTGGCTTTCTGGATGACAGATTAGTCTGACTTTGGCAGTGCTCTGGCGACTGTAGTGAACCAAATATAGTTTCCTGAATTCACAGAACCTTGTTTTCCTTAGTGCTCTTCTTTGTTTGAATCTTTGCAGACATCTGTACATAATCTTTTCTATAGGTGTTCAGCTGTGGGCTCATCTGTAGAGAGACCAAAGGATTTGTGTTGGGCTGGTCTGCATCTTATCTACTCACAATATGCTACAGGACCTCTTTAAGAAGTTCACTGATTGATATCTGTAATTGATATTTGGACTAATGAAAATGAGTTTTCAAAGACATAAGCAATGTTTTAAAATTCCAGCACTCAGGATGTTACACTGCCTTTTTATATCACCTGGGACATCACTAACATGCAAACTAAAAATTCTTCATGTTATGCAGCCACTTAAAAGGAGCAGTGTGATAAACAAGGGTGTGATACACATTTGCTTTTGTTTGATACTGGCTAATGTTTTGTCTTGCATCCCAACCTTCTGATGTGTATAGCTATTCATAGACTGTCAGAAGTGCCTCCTTCATTAAATTAATCCTGATGTTTGCATCTGACAAGGCTGGAAAACTCTTCCAAAATATATTGCATCACGCATTTCTGAGACTTTTTTCTTTGTGTGTTTCAACATTATTTGTCTAGATCGGTCAAGTAGAAGCTTGTTCTCCACATCTGTCTTAGTGTCTGCTATCTGCAACCCCAAAACGCGAATAATGCAAAAAAAGGGAATTTGTGATGGGATTTATGATAAATTTAGTATTTCTTATATGAAGAAGTCTTAGTTATCCAAGATATTTTTAATTTAATACTTAGAAAACTAAGAATCCTGCTCATGAAGCTGGAACACAAAAAGTTCCATTTAAATATAAGAAAAAAATGTTTTACTGTGAGGGTGAGGGAGCAGTGGCACAGGCTGCCCAGGGAGGATGTGGAGTCTCCTTCCTTGGAGGTCTTCAAGACCCATCTGGACACGTTCCTGTGTGACCTGATCTAGGTAACCTCCTTCTGCAGTGAGGTTGGACTAGATGATCTCTAAAGGTCCCTTCCAACCCCTACCATTCTATGATTCTGTGATCCTATGACTGTTAATTCAAACACCATGAGCTTTTTTTAGGTAAAGGCTTTATTATCAATTGTTTTCCAGGATTTATTCCAGTAAAGGAACCAAGATTTTAAAGCTCATCTGAAAATCTATGAGCATGTGCTCACTAGAAAAGGAATACCTCAAGTAAGGATATATGAAATCTGTTATTTGGATGTATTTATTTTTGTCAATTCAAGATTTGCTAGGAATAGAAATGAAATCTTAAAAAAAAGGTAAATAAATCAAAAGCTACCAACATTTTGTCAGATGCATGCATTTCTGCTGATATAATAATAACAACAATAATAATAATGATGCATTGGAAGTATTTTCTTCAATGGACTTACCCCTTTGAACCAAAAAATGTTTGGCCTGTGATCTATTCTGTACCAAGAACAAACAGACTAAAATGGTTGGCTTGGTCTGATTAAGCCTGTTTCAGAAGAAGAATGTGAAACCTGTGACTCAGCTAGTGGTTCTTTGAACAAAAGAGTAGAGAAAAAATACTTAAAATCAGGTGCTCTGCTGTTATTATGGTGACACTGGTCTATACAGTCATTCTTGTTTAACTGTATGTTTAACTATATGTTTAACTATACAGTCATTCTTGTTTAGATTCAGAAACAAAGAGGCAAGGAAGGTGTGCTCTCATTTTGGAGCACTTCAAACTTTCTGTGAGCTGTAGCTGAGAAATATCTTTACAATGAGGATGGGTGTTCTTACAAGAATATGAAATACGAAATCTGCATTGAATTCACTCATAAGCTAGAAAGTGCTAAAATCCTTTGTATACCCTTAATATGTTTTTCTTGACATGATCACACATCTCATTTAACAGATACACAGCAAATGCTGAATGAGCAATAGAAGTACTCCAAGGAAAGATTTCTCTACCAGGACAGTAAGAATAGCGCAGAGTGGCACCAAACAGCCATCTCACACTCTTTTGGGGCAGTTCCTCTATAGCAGAGCTGCTGAGTGCATGGAGATACCAGTGGCATCCCTGTGACCATGAGATGTGTATGTGTGTGTGCATGTGCATATAACATAGATACATAATTTTACTTGCAATTTTTCAGTGTAAGGTGTCTGAAATGTGAAGGCAATGTTGGAGATTGCTGTTTTTAGAAGATTATACTAGGGATATCAGAATGCCTACGTGTGAGCATGCACTACATGACTTGCTGGGAACCAAACCTCTCACAGCAAGCAGCAGTTTCTGGAGTAAACTATCCCCCTAATTGTACCCAGCTTTTGCCTTAGGGAGCACCATTTTTTTACACTTGAAAAGTGAACCAACATATGAGCAGCATGAATAATTGTGGGTCTAAGTGATTTGAGGCATCCTCCACAATATCATGATACCAATGCCTATTTCTCAGCTCTGATAGTCTGAGTCACTGCCCCTGGTGAGTTGTCCGTATCTCCTCTGACTGAAAAAATCTGTTTTCCCAGAAAACTGGCTTCTACACAACTAGATCTACCTCTACGAATGGGGTTGTCAAGAAAAATGGTAAAATAACTAAGGAATCTTCACAACAGAAACTGTAAGCTGCTCAAGAGTAGCAGGAATCCTATAAGCTGCTCCCTATTTGTGCTGTGCCATGAAACTTGGGACCACATCACTGGCCGATCCCAAAGTGTTACTTTACTAAGCATTGTCACTATGAAATTGTCATAGCAATAAGATGGTAGTGGCTCTGGAGGTAGTGGCAGTGGAGTGGCTGCTGCCTTTATTTGTGCTGTAACCCCTGTGCGGATGAGCAAGGAATTTAAACACTTTCATATGGCATCCTGATGGTAAAAGCATTTTCCTTTTGCAGCATGTACGCAAGTTAAAACAGTTTAAAGTATAAACTGGAATGCAGCAGGAATCCTTGCAGCTCCCAAGTACAGTGTAGTCTACATGGGGAGAAAATGTGTTGGGATTTGAGATCCTAGGGGAGTCAGTTCTGGTAATGCAAACCATATATAACTTTGCTGCTGTGAGTGGGTATAGTTGAGATCCTAGAAAATACCGGGAATAATTTCTGACTAAAATAAAATATTGGGGGCCTAAAAGGGGTTGGTTGTCTAAAATCTGAGCAGCTATCAAATGAGGGAGACTGAAGAAGCAGACAGTCCTGCTAGTCCTTCTTACCATTCTCCTATAGAAGCAGCATCATCCATGGCTTTGATGGATCCAGGGAGACCTCAAAATTTGTATTGTGGTCTGATAATATTCCAGCCCAAATATGTGTAATTTCCTCAGTTAGCCTCACCATTTCTGCTCTTTTGGGATTGTATCTTTTGGGGTCGTATCAAAACACCCGAGAGCCTGTGTACATAGTTTGGCTGAACAGAAGTTAGCACTGTCCTCTGTCCATACACGGCAGGAGAGAAGGGAACAAACGAAGAACCTCCCTGTTACTGTCTTTTGCAGCTCTCTGAGACCAAAGGGAAGAGGCAGAACATGAAAAAGGTCACGGTCAGGCAAAGGACTCAGCCTAAGATCCAGCATCTGGCAGAAAGCCCAAGTTTCAGATTTGTGAGAAACTGTCTGGGGGAGAGAAACATCTTTACACTAGATGTGAAACAGGAGGGCCTGAGGGAGGGTTGGAGAGGAGCCCAAGAATGAGCACAGCTTACTGCAGTCATCGGCTCCAGTCGGGGCCTCCCTTCTTCCACTCACGTGAAACTGTTTCTATTGTCATTGAGCCTTAAAATGCTGTGGTGTATCTGGATGTGCATGTGTACGTGTGCATGTGTTTGCAAAAGTGACATGTTTAACTTCAGATCTGACAACGTGCCTTTGGCAGATTGAATGTAAAAATTAACTTGCTCTGTACCTTTTTTTAAAGAAAGGATAAAACAAAACCAGATTGAGCTTTTACACTTAAAGCCTTAAGAAAATCATAAAAATGAAATATGGGGTGAGAATTACTCTTTAAAGGAAAGCTTTACACTGGGGTAAACTTGGAATATTTATGCATAAAACATTACATCTAACAGTTATGGGTATAAAATCTGCTGAACTGGCTAATTTCTGACTATTATATAAACTTTATGTATTTGGGAAAGTAGACTTTCTTTCACAAAATATAATTTGTTGAAGCTTCTATTAGAAAATAATAATTCCTCAGTATCAACACTTGATGTCACAAGCTGCCTCCTTCGTGTGCTGTTTGGTTAAATAATTTGTTCCTCGTAGATTGAGCATAAAGTGCATTGGTCTAGCAAGCAAAAAGCACAATGCAAACAGGGAGAAGAAAAAAGATAAAGCTGGGAAGGGAGGACATAATCCAGACAAAGGACACACACAATTTTGGGGTGCAGAACTTGCATCTAAACCACTCCATGTTCAAGGTTAACTTGGAAAGGGCGTCGGGTCTGGGCAGATGTATGGAATTCTGAAGTTTAATCTTGATATGAGACAGATGCCAGGTTTGATAGCCACCCTTTGAGATATCTCAAATAAAGGACCAGGGGAGGATCCTTGGGGAAAGCAGCAAGCAGCAGCATGGAGCTGTAGACCAGAGAAGTGTTGGGCAGCTTGTTCCAGGAGAGAGCCCTGGGGCTGCCTGAGCTCCTGCTCTTCCTGTGCCTGCTGCCTCACTCCCCCAGGTGCTGAGCAGATCAGCAGGCTGGGGCTGACACCTCAGGGGTTTCCTGAGGGAGGACTGTGAGCAGCAGATGTACCTCTATAGCCCATCCTGGTCCAACAGATGAATGCCACCACCTCCTGGACTTTCCGGAGTAATTGGCTTCATAGAAGCACTGCACACAGGTTAAGTAACCGGACTTAGAAAAAGAAATGTCTTCTACTGTGTGCAGAGCTGTCCTCGTGAGAAAGGAATGACAGAGGATGAAAGAAATTGCAACAGGTATTAATATTGTCACTGAATTAATGTCTGAATGTGCTCAGATAGCATAATGGCAAGGTCTTATAAAAAACAGCTCAATACAGAATGTCCTGTAATAGCATTTATGTGGGATAAGCCTATCTATAGGCTTACTGGCTATTTTTACAGGTTGTCTAGTGTTGTCGGGGCTACTCTACAGCAATTCATGTGAAATCTCTTTCTGCAAATCTACCATTTGAAAGCTATGACTTGTTCTTGCAGAAACTATTACAAAAAGATATAAAAGGCAGATGAAAAATAGAAACTGATCACAGAGTTGTAAGCTGTAGAACTGTTAATTTTTTCTTAATAAAAATTGGAACAGAAACTCAGCATTTCAATGCCCTCAGAGAAATGCAGCATATATGATCTTCTCTAATTGCCTGCCAGGGAAAAGCTGTGATTATGAGGCAATCACTGATTTGATCCCATAGTAGCTTTTCCTAAGTAAAAATACTCTGTTTTCTTTCCGCTTATCAAGTATTACATTGTTTTAAAGAATTTCAAAATGTCCTTTTC
Source organism: Colius striatus (assembly GCF_028858725.1). NCBI lineage: Eukaryota > Metazoa > Chordata > Aves > Coliiformes > Coliidae > Colius > Colius striatus. The sequence continues at coordinate 176,150,403 of NC_084759.1, read as the reverse complement.
AGAATGAAACAAGCATCAACACCAGATTATCAGAATCAAGTTTTATTTCCCGGAATGATAGGAAGAAAGTAGATGGAACATATAATTGAATTGCAGATGTTATGTCTAGAAGAGCAGAGTACTCTGCGAGTGAGTAGGTTGCCATCTACACTGAGCAGAGATTTTTTAAAACAGAATACATATGGAGAATGCAAGTGTGCAGAATGCAAATGTGTTGAATGTTAGTTTCCTGTGGTATCAAGGAATACACATGTTTTTCTTAGATTTTAGACCTTAGTGGTACCTTCTTAAATAAAATAAAACATCTGATTATAGCGCTGAAGTCAGCAGAGGAAGAATGCAGAAGAATCTTATTCCTCATTCTAAGAGACATTGATAATAAATCATTAGTGATACATTAAGAAGTAGGTTATAGCCATGGGACTAAGTGTTTTCCTATTCACCAAAGGAATAAAAAAGGAAGATATTGAATTATGAACAATATCAATTGGCTTTTGGGCTTATTTAGCTGGCGTACAAAACCATGAAAATGCGATGTTGTTCAGACCCTTAAACTTCATAGCATTTAAAACAACATTTGCTGAATGGAAGAGAATTTTTTTAGGGAATATTTGTAGTGAAGAAACTATAAATTATGCTTTCTAGTTTTTCTGAAAGAGGCAGTTATTTTGAACACTGAGAAGTGATGACTGTTTGGGGTTGGATATACATTGTCAAATCTTAGCTTCTCAGGTAAGAAGGAACAGAATTGCTGATGTTATATTGAAGCATTCATCTTATAATCCACTTAAATTTCAGCTTGCAGCACAGACCTCTGAATAACTAAGAAGATTTTAATGAAATCAAACGACAAAGCATGACAATTTAATGACCTGATATGAAATCTCATATGTTTCCATTAGCTGCACAAGTCCTCTTGGAGAGAAAACAGTAACAGTCAGATTATTCTGATCTATGTGGACTTGAACAGCCTGTTCCCAAGACAAATGACTAGGAATCATCCTTCATTTCTCACTGGTGCTTGAACCCCACCAAAATGTAATTAATTCTCAATCAAATAGATACTGCAATTATAGTAATTAGACAAACATTTTAAATTAATTGTGAAAGTTATTGTCTTTGATTGGCTGCAGTAGAGCCTTGCTAAGGCCCAGACACATTTTATGTTTATAGAGTTTGAGATCAAATCAATGCAGCAAGTCTTGGTCTTCTCTGGCTTTGAAAACAAAACAAATGATTATTCATCCCATCTTTTCTGTTCATGGTGAAACAACCTCTGAGGTTTAATTCTAGCTTGGGCTGATAACATGCCAGTCTTGACACACTAAGAAGGAAATGATGTTTGGATCATTGCAATGACCTGGCAGGAGCTATTGATGTAATGCCTGCACTTTGTCAGATGGCTTGGGAAATTCCACAGCCAATACTCAAACCTCTAGTTCAGGCAGGGATTTCCAGTCCCCGATAAGTATGAAGTTCACAAGAAGTCACTCACCCTATGTTTTCTCTGTCTGGTGCCTGTGTCAAGGCTTGCATGACATATGCTAGTGGCCAGAGCTCCCCTTAACACCAGATGTCATTATGACATGGTTGGTGATTTGACTGCTTTCCTTTTATGGGAATGGGGGCTGAGGGCCCTTACTAAAAGGGGTGTAGGATGTCAAAACTGCAACCCAAATATTAGAATATATGATTATGTAAGTATTGAAACAAATATGACTCAGAAATAATTCAATAAAATTAACGTGCTCTTCTCTTCAAAAAGACAGATTTAGAAAACACAGGTAGTTGGGAAACACTTTAGGAAATGCTTTATGTAACTAAGAAAAAGGGAAAATGAGTGGGGACAAAGAAAAAATTCACTGTATTTGAAATATATCTGGAACTGATACAATTGAGGGCAATGATCAATTGTTTTCTAAAGTTTGGCTTAAACTAATCAGCTGAGGTTTCATTAAGAGAATGTGGATTAGGTAACAGGAAAATATTTTCAATGATCAGCATATCCTGATAGTACAGGAACAGCTACCTGAGGAAGTTTTAGACTCTCTTCCATTAGAAAACTTCAAGAACATGTCACAAAATTTTCTCTGATGTGTTTTATATATATTAGTTCTTCAGAACAGGGCACAGTTGGATTCAGACCCTACTTTACCATGATTTCAGAGTTCTAAAGGAAATGGTCATTATTATTCACGAGACTATATTGGATGCACATTAACATCCTTTCTACTATATGGATTTGTTTATATTTTATGAATTTATCCCATACATAAAGACAAGAGTTCGGAGGCAATGCTGTTGATTTGAAGAACATTGCATTACACTATTATTTTATTGACTTATTCAGAGTCTCGCAATGAATCATTTTCTTCACTTAAATAAGTCAATCACATCTGGATCTGGTCAGAAGATTTTCAGTGAAATGAAATATATCACTTCATCAAAGCCAAAATGTTGTATCAACATATCAGTTTTGACAAACATTTCGTGAGAAAGTTTTTGCCTGGGGTTCCCTTGTCACTTACAGCCAGAGGAGAAAGAATTTGAGCTGAAAAGATCAGGTTTTCTATCCAGAAACATACATTTCATAACAATTTCCATTTACAAAAAAATGTTTGAGGGATTTATTTTCATTCCTTTGAATAGTGAAAACAAATTCTGAAACCTCAAAATTTACAGCAAAATGAAATCCTTGTTCTCTGAACAGCTTTAATCACATCTGAGCATACAAAATGCTGATTCAGTAGCTCATATTTAGAGGATTTAGGTATACCAGAAGGCAGAAAATCAGGAAACCATAAGAAATGTGGCTGTGTCTTGATAGTTGGCTTCTTTTTCCTTGAAACGGTATTCATTTAACAAACAGCATGTAAACATCATAGAATTTGACTTTTGCCATAAAGATACGTCCACAAAACATGCATGATAGCATGTTTCATGTCTTTCACACCAAGGATTAGTGAAGTACATGACAAAGTTCTTCCCAGATGATGTGGAATATAGATTGGGCCAAATTGATTAGAGGAACACTAGAAATATGTTTTCTTTAGCTCATTAAAATTTGTGTCCACTTCAGTTATTCAGTCATTCAGTCATGGTTAAAACATTTTAACTGGTCTAAGCAAAAGAAACAACCCAAAACTGCTTGTGTCTGCTGGCACAGGAGGTTCCAGTGTGCTGATGAAACTCATTAGCTGCTCAATTGCATCTTGGAAGAAATGAAGTCTGTACATGACTGTGCAGCAAAGAGAAAGGTACAGGGGTGGCAGAGACAGCTCTTACCTTCTCCAGCTGGCATTTTGTAGCCGTATTTCTATTTTTAGCCATGAGAAAATGATCTTGCAGAATATGTGTTTTAAGTAGTTATTATTAAATAAGACAGCACGTCTGACTGGAACACATACAGTGATAGTTTCAAAAGGAAGGAAGCAAAATATTGTAGAAAAAAAAAAGAGATGCTGAGTTTCTACTGTATGAAGCTAAGCTTGTAAACGAAAGTGGGTTAAAAAGCATTTCTGAACACTGAATCTTGAGAATAATCATTTCTTTTTTCAAACATGAAGGAACCAGGTGTCAGTGGAGGAGGCAGAAACTCTGTCTTCCAGTTCTCATACAAAATTTTCACCACAGGACATGTGTACAGCACCATATGTGTACTCTCCACATATATAGGCTGGTGTTACCAATGGTAGAAATGCCCTTGGAGAAGGCAGTGCTGGGCCTGGGAACCACCTTGGTGAGGAAGAGCCTTACCAGAATAGCATGACCACTGCACCTGCCCTAGCTTCCTCTCCACAAGTGGGTTATACAAGAAACTGCTGAGGGGCAGCAGAACCAGCATGTGAGAAAAGGCTGTTAGGGAAAAAAATATTCAGGAGATATTGATTTCAGGAAAGGGACTGCTAATGCTGCACAAAGCCAGATGTGTGACCACATATACACATGTGAGATTGTTACTATTATTCTCTAAGGGTGTTCTCTATGAGTGGAGTAAAACTACCTATCAGTAGAGCCCATATTGCAATGCACGCAGGATTTTTTTGGAGGGGAATTGGTTTACTAATTTTACAGAAATATTAAAGTGTATATTTTCCCAATAACCATCTTATAATGAAAAATATTACAGGATGAATTTTCTGCAAAGAAGGAAAAAAATCTACAACTCTGGTTTTGGTACCCTTGCAGTTCACCTTTAAATCAGAAGGACTGGAATATTTTCTTAAGCTCTTTTTACAGCATAAGTTCAGATCTTAAGGAACCTGGAAGACTCCATTTTATCTGTAGAGCTAATGGCACTATGCTGTGATAAGACTTGAAAGTGAAAGCTGAACAACAAAAAGGAGACAAGATTAAGGGTTTTATTTCAGTTGATACACGGATTAGTTTCAATGGATTTATGGCTGTTGTTTGCAATTACACAGCCAACTGCACTGATGCCTGTATCCATGATTTAGTGGTACCTATTGCCAAACCACATCACTGAGAGCTCTGGTAAGGCTTCAGAAGCCTTAATAGAGAGTGTGCATGCTGTTGGCAGCCTCAGCCTAAAAGCCAGAGATAAAATGAGAATAGAAACCTGTGTACAGCTTTACCTTCTAGCTCTTCAGAAACTTACAACTTTATACTGTATTTTTGGCCTATCTTCTTAATAGCTTTTATTTTGTCTGAGATTGTAGATCTACTGCTGAGCAAGAGGATACTTCTTATTTCTTACACATGCCACTGGCTTTGTTCTGATTTCTTCCTTTTAAACTAAGTTACTAAAATACATTTATCTTCTGATTCAGAAGCAACAATGAGAAACACTCACAAAACACTCCTAAAGAGGAAAAAAGATAAAATCTTGATACAACTGGCAAGATATACAACATAAAGTGGTTTTTAAAGTAAATAATTAGGGAAAAGATCTTATTTGCTAGGATAATTGAATAAAAACCTTTAATACAACTGATAGCCAATGACTCAGTGAAAAAGGAAACCTGAATTTTAAATATTGAGGATAACATCTATCTTTGCCTAGATCTGGACATTATTGGCCCTCTCCATAAATCATCCTCTTTTTAATTTAATATGAGCATCTGTAAGGTCCAGAGATAAATTAATTGCTGCCAGATTTAAATAATACGCTTGGTTTCAGGCATTTCCTGGGGATTAATGACAGGTTAGGGGGAGACAAGGGCCTAAAGTTCAGCCAGAAACCATTAACCTCAGGTTATCATTAACCTCAGGAAACACCCTATGTCTCAGCCATGTCTGCTCCTACAGAACAGAAATGAAAAGCATAGTGCCATGTATTTCTTTTAGAGGTTGATGCCAGTTGATAGAGAATTTTAACAGCCCACGTTCTACCTGGTTTAGATGACGTGACTCAAACGTGTGAATCCACTTGGCTTATCACAGTTCCTCCAAAAGGAAGAGTTTAACGCAAATGATACATTGTTTGGATGCCTTTTGTTTGGGAGACAAATGATAAAACCATAGAAGCCCGTGGAAACAGAAGTGTGTGTTAACATGGAATGGGTTGACACTTCAAGGCCAACACTTGGTTTGCAAATGTGCCTTACCTGGGCATGTGGAGCACATCTTCTGGTCTCTGCATTTCTGTCCTTGGCTGTTCTGCAGCTGTGTTTGGGTACAGAGAAGTGGACCTCATATTTCTCAATTTAAACAGTACAAAACTGTGTCTAGAGGAAAATTTCAGAGTTCCCAACTGAACTTATTAAGAGAGGAATTTTGACCTACTTTAAAATTGTGGAGACCTCTGGAGACATAGTATCTGGATGCAGAAAATAAGAACAATATTTATAGGGAAGTTTTATTCCGTTTTCAGCCTGAAGTTTTCCAAGCATTGTACGAGCATTTATTAATTAATGCCCACAACTTTCCTGTGAGTTATATGTTAGCTCTTCTCTGTGCTAATGATGACATCTGAGATGACACCAGAAGAAATCTGGGGAGGGAGGAAGAAGATGGTACCACGCAGTGAGAGAGCTCTGACAGTTCCCTCTTCTCCCTTGTCTCTGCGGTGGATGTGAGGCATACTCTGGTCTCTGTCCTCAGAGATGGTGAGAATTGGGAACTGAGACTAGTGCTGTATGTAAGGGCTTAGAAAATTATCACTATGGGCTACAATCCTTACCAAAAAAAGAGAGAGTAATTTAATTTAAGGTAATTTCAAATTGCTACCAGTGTGTGCCAGAGGGAGAACAATTTGCTGGTGAGCCTATGGTGGTTTTCAAGCGCCATTCCAACGAGGACTCGTGCTATGGACAGGTTCTGGTTGACAGTAGAAGCTCTTCTGTGCAGTGAGGTTTGGACGTGTCTTTCTGAGTACCAAAGCTGGTTACTTAGTGTTAACTGTCTACTAATTGGTATCTAGCTTGGGCTAGACCTTTAGACTTCTTCTGTAGCTAATATAGACTCTTATACGGTTTTAACATAAGTGTCTAAAATAATTCTGTCCTTACAAGTGCCCAGTATTTTCCCACTGATTTTAGTGTTAGACTCTGTAAGATCAGTTTTTTAACAACTGACTTTAGTTGGTGTGAATATGAGAGCAGGAGAAGGCCTGGCTATTCCCAATGAGGAGACAATAAAATGTCCTGCTGGCTATAAATTGCATGAGGACTGTTGGCTTGGGGACTGGACAAATAATCTATGTTTACACACAAGCACACATGCAGTAGTTTGCCTTAGGCAGCAGAAAGGCTGCAAGCTCATGTTGGCTTCATGGTGGGAGATGATGAATGAGTTCAGAGAGATACATTGAGAACAACACTTGCAATGCAGATTAATCTTACTGAAACTTAGTATCCTGACAGGGCTTCTCTTTGTTTTCTGGTCTGTTCAACTGGGTTTAGTTCAATTTTATCTGATAGTCTTTACATGTGGAAACCTATAGTGGATGGTGTAGTATCTGCTTTTCATTATAATGCAACTTCTCTGTACATTACTCAAATATGTTTTAATATATTAATCTTACCCTGGTTAGGTTTTTGTAGCCTACATGTTACATTTCCTTTTTGCTCATTAGGTTCAGATCTTCTTATTTTAAATATTTTAAATGCTTCTGCTGTCAGTCTTCTTTAATTCTGTTAGCAGCAAAACCCTCTCCTTTAAACCTGTGACAATTCTGCAGATAACTGTAGACCACTTTCTCATAGATTTCAATTGTTAAAAAAAAAATGTCACAATTGTCTGTAGCCAAACTGCAGCAGTAGGACTGGATAAAAGTGCTCCCTGGAAGCTAGTAACAGAGGAATTTGTTAAAGAAAGAAAACTCCAAATATAGAGCACACAATATCTTTCCAGAACCTGGCAGAAAACAAAGGATTAAACTTAACTATGTTTAAGTCTCTCCTACTCTTAGTCCACAGATGGCTGCAAAGAAACAGTGTTAGGCCAGCTGTTTGGTGCTACCCAATGCCACACAAAATGTAATAGCAGTGGGATATAGGGAGTTGGAGTCCAACTTTCATGTGAGCTAATGGCATAAGGTATCTCTGATTTACTAAAGCTTGTGAGTCATAGGTCTTTTTTATTTTTATTTTATATTTTTTATATTTATTTTACTTTTTATTTTAGTAAATCTTGCTGTATCTGAGCTATATGGAATTGAAGGACAAAGTTTTCACACTGCTTTTTGCTTGCACACAAGGAAGGAATGTGAAATCTAATTACATTAAATATCCTCTCCTCCACTTGGCCTTTAATGCTATTGGAATTGCTCAGTTCTGCAGTTTGTTGTTTTCTGCGACACTCATGCAAGTCTCACGGAGGCAGGTGTTACTAATCCAAGATGGTTGTCTTCTCCTGCAGTTCCCAGTGAAAGATGCTTTGCTGATCTCTGTGTAGGTAGTGAGACCCTGGGTTTTGAAGTCCAGAGAAAAACTGCTGTGTAAGCAAGATGGGGAGAGTGAGAAATGAGGCACAACAGTTCCTGAAGGCAAGGATAACTTCATAATGCTCTTTGCTCACTTTTTTTCCCAGGCCCACATTTGGAGGTAGAGTAATAGCTGTACAGTGATACTGTCACTTGAGCTGCCAACTCAGTCTGGCCCTATGCTTCTCTCTCTTAATTCCTTTTCCTCCAGAGGAGTGCCCTGATCTGTTTGACCTTCCAAAGACCCACACTCTCATGGACCAGGTCAAATAGCCTTTGGGCTGGCAAAGGGTCATGCCTGTGTGACGGTGTGCCATGGAAAGAGTTGGAGGTCCTGCATTCCTGGAGCTGCTAGGAAATAAAGCCCTTTTTAAGCAAATGGAGAGCAGAGCTGCATCTGAAGTAATATTTCCTATAGAAAAGAGAAGCTTGTAAATTCAAGAGAGACTTTGCCATATCCGGCATCAGATTTCTAAATCAGAAAGTGGTAAAAATATTGTGGTTATTTTTTGGAGATGTTACTTTAGGGCTAACTTTATAGTTTCTTTCATCTTTTAATTCATTTTTCCTAAAATGAGCAATTCATGTCTGTATTGTATACATGCATAAGTTGCCTGCATGCAAGATGCATTCATTCTGAAATGGCACTCTCTAAATCATTCTCAGTCCTTACGATAGCAATGTCACAGGCACATACAGCTAAATTAGTGTGCCGGAGACTTTCAAAGATACCAATTCTGAAAAAAGAAAGGTATATTGTCACTCATTCCTAACCAGGTCAAACAAGTTATATAAACCACCAAATATAGTTTGCGAAATGAACCAGATGTAAGTAGTCTAATATCCCAGGTTTGTGCATCAATTGGCTAGAACTAAAAGGAAAAGGATAGTCGATAACATTAAAAATAAATGGAGGTTGTAATCTCTTAAAAGATTATTGCATAAAATTTGCATGACCGGTGTGCTGTAAAATAGAAGAGGGATTTGCTATACAGAATTTAACGTTGTTTTGCTTGTAGATGTGGCTTGCATTCAGGCATATCAAGAAATAAGATCATTTAATGGTTTATTCATTCTATTTAACTGAATATATCCATGGATCATCATCCACATATTCACCTGCTGTCAGCTGCTATTGAGCTCTGCAATGAACAGCTGTGGGAAGGGCAAAAACCATGCAACAACCTCTGGCTATTTGCATTTAAGATATTTAGTTCTGTGTGAGAAGAATGACATGTAATCAACTAGGCACACGGGTAAAAATAGCAGACTGCAATTCCACCAAACATTTTTCTCTTCTCTTAGAGATGTTTACAAAATTCATGAATTATTTGCATTCTGACTTTCAGAACAACATGCAATTTTTATAGAGCAAAGGGTTAGATTCTGTCATTCTTGTTTCTGAGGAGTAACCGGAGAAGGAAAGCACTTCTTGGCGTGCACCATGGGAACAGTCTGATCCGTACTGTCAGTAGATAAAGTCTCATTAACGGGTCAGTGATAGAGAGAGATGCCCAAGCAGCAGGGGCAACACCTTGATAAAATAGATTTAAGTATCAGCATAGTAACCATTGGAGTTGTGCTGTGTTGGTAACGGTCTCTCTTGAAGGAGGTGGGACACCTACTAAAATCTGCAGAAGGTGTTGTGCAGTGCCTGTCAGAGCATCTCTGCTCAAGATAGGATTACAGACCTCTTACCTTTGTGGTGCATGTAGGTTGTTGAAGCAGTCCTTGAGAATAATGGACTCAGCCCCATGAAGGCCCCAAATAACTTCTGAGAGACTCAGAGTCCTCCTGGCTCCCCTGGATTTCAGCAGAAGCTGGGAGCCAAACCAGGCCCCTCCAGAAAGGAGGAAAACAGGAGTCTGCAAGCTGCAGGATCCCTCCTGTGCATCCTGCTGTTGGAAGCTGAACAATAAGTCTGTTCTCAGATAAAATTCTCGTAGAAGTTGCCAGGCATCCGCCGATTGGGAAAATATGAGTGCTCACTTGATACCAATAGCAGTGTTATCTGCCATTATCTTCCGTGGGTTAGAAAATTGTATTTTAAAGGTTATTTACTAGAAACAGCAGGGACTTTTAGCTCTCCAGTCATAGTTAGTAAAATCTGGCCAAAGGGAAATGGAACCAAGCTTTTCCAAATAATAAACAAAGATTCTTTAGTTGTGTGCCATTGAAGTTTCCTCTCAGCTTGAGGGTAGTATGTAATAGATGGAAATAATAAAAAAGATACAGAGAAAGTGGTGTTCCATGAGCCAATTTGGAGGAGACCATGTGATTTTGATGGTTGGAAAAACTATAAGATTACAGTGGAAGCTTGTGAACATCAGGTGTAGCTTCTACAATCCCTTTTAACCAGTCAAAATGATAACTAAATCATTCTGAGAATCTGGAACAAAATGATCAGATGTTATAAAGCATTTGTGGCTTTACTAAGTAGAATAAGATCCAGTCTGGTCTGAGAGCTAAAAGCACCGTAAAAAAGGTGGAATAACCACATTTTTGCAGTGACTTACACCAAAAGAGTTTCATTTTTTAAAAAAAGAAAATTTAAACAAATTTGCAGTATACAGTGAAAATCAAGAACATTCTCTTTGGAAAACAGTTAAAATAGTTATTTTGTTAACTTACTGTAAAACCAGGTTACCGTGAACATTTCAGTAAAGCAACTCCTACAAACACGTGCAGAATGGCATGGAGTGGAAAGGCCATTTTCAGAATGAATTGTCCCACTCTTACCACTCCATGATCTGCAAATGGAGAAGCAAAAAAGTTTTTTGACACATAAGCACAACAGCACCATTTCTTTTCCTCCGTGGTGTGATGTTGAGTGGAACTGAGTTTGCTGAGTGGAAATGAGTTACATTGAGCATCACTCAGCACCAGTGGTACTGAGGAAGTACCAAGAGGGAAGGGGACTGAAAGATAATGTCTCTCCCAAACATGACTACCTTTCCTTGGAGGCTTCATGAATAGCATGGGGATGCTATTCATCATGCTATAGCAGGATGTCCTGCATCTGACCCTTGCCTCCCCTTCCATTGTGCTCAGGATGGTATCTTGCTCTCTTCTGAAGCAAGGTGTCAGTGAGTAGTCTTTCTTCCGGCTGGAGAACTCCTGAACCAGACACAGCAGTCACCAAGTCATGGGTAGAACTCTTGTCCTCTGCCTCACTGCCCCATGCCCAAAGGATGTGGTCCTAAACTAAATCATGGAATCACAGAAGGGTTGGTAAAGTCTTAGTGTTTGGGCATCTTCCTCCTGACACATGACCTGACAGATCAGACACATCCTTCACCATGTGAGAGAACAAAGCCCTGCCTGCTATGTCAGACAAACAGGTCTACAGAAGGTTGTGCAACATGGGAGGGTAATCAGGAGGAGGAATCAAGGAACAGTTGCTTGATTCTTCTTACAGATCCTGAGAACAGCTCAGTTTGTCTGGACAAGAGAAGAAAAGCGCAGGCTAGACGTTAACTATCTTATATACTGGAATAACCACAATGAACTCAAAAGATGTTTCTTAGTGTGAGTGAAGTAACATGAGAGGATCTGGATATAGAAGTGGCTTACATGGAAGCCCTGTCAGACCAAACAGTTTAAACTTCAGAAATACCATGCGATTAGTCTCAAAATATTGCTGGCTACAAAGATGGAAAAGCAAAGGAGAAATAGCAAAAAGCTTCTATAAACAGTTTGACATCCAAGTTAACAAAAAGTGCCTGCTTGTTTTATTCCCAATGAAACTCAGATCAGAGCTGGGATTTAGGAGGTTTTACACTGCTCTTCTCCTGTCCACAGCACAGCGCTCAGGACCATATTCACAGTCGTGGGCTCAGAGATGGAAGGAGGTAGAGCCCAAGTAGTGTTCAGTGACTTAAGAGCCTTACTCCTTCTGTAAACTAAACCAGAAACAACCGGGCCTCAGATTTGTCTCTGAGGCTGAAAAACCCACAAAACCAAAGAAAGCAACTCACATGGAAACAAGGACCATATTCCAGCCCCAGTAGCTCCTTTGGATGCTTTTCCTTCTATGAGCACAAAGGTCAGGAAATCAGCCTGGATTCCAGCTGCTGCTCAAAATGTCCATGCTCCTGTGACTTCAGCTCAGATAATTAATGCTGCTTAAATGTCCCCGTCTGAGGGTGGAATTGGTTTCTTGTCTGGGTTAGAAATCAGACATGAGCTGTACGCCTCAGCTCCTTCAAAGCCCTTCTTCCCTCCATTGCTCTTAAGTGCAGTGCCTATAGAATTATCAATCAACTGCTAATGGAAAAATAGTCAAGCAGACGGGCCTGCTCCACACACTGTATTCCCCTTGCATACCCTGTCACACCCGTCTTCTGTTTAAACATTTGTAGACTGAAACATTCTGTCGAGCCCTGTTCTGTGGGAGAACATATTTGTGAGACAAAGCAATGCTGTGGTCTACCAGGAGGTCTATGACTCTTTCAGTGAATTATTCACTACTTTGCTGTGGTCTACATGCCAGGTCACCCGTGTTCACGGCAGAGAATGAAGCATTATTCATTATCAAACCTTTGGCTTTTTCTTCTAGGAGGTTCTTCCCCCCACCCCCATTGCCCTTTTCAGGTTTTAACAAGACATTGCATTCTTTCAGACTTCCCCTGGGCAGCAGTTTTTTTGCACTCGCAGAGGTACGACAATAATAGGTAGAAAACCAGAGCAGTTGTAAATTGTAGCAGTTAATGTCAAATTGATGGGGCAGTGATCAAATGAAGTTCATAACCACAGAACGCAACCTGGGGGTGGAATGCTGTTTCAAAGATTGCTAATGACAGGGTTATAAAATCATGAAATAGAAGACTTTTTCCACTGTGAAAGTTTGAAAGCATTTATTTGGCTGACTGAAGGTATTAGCAGTGTTAGGGTCAGGCTTTTATAAGACATTTAGTGCAACTGCTAATCAATGAGGGGACTGACCGGTGTGTTTTGAAAAGACACTGAGGGAACAACACCTGCGTTGTGTTTCTATTCTTGGACACCCAGAGTGCACCTTTAATGGTCTTTGGGTCCTCTAGTATGCTGCTGTTTAATTAGAAACTGCTGATACAAAAGGAGAGCAACACTTGACTAAAAAAGAACAGTTTGGGAATTTCACATGTGCCTTTTCACCACCAGCATTCAAGAAACCAAAGCAGTGGGTAATGTCACAAAGTTAGCACAAGGGAAAATGTTTATAGCTCATCAAAGCTGGACAGTACACAGATGCATTCCAGCTGGGCTCTGCAGCCACAGTGCTAGAAATGCCTCAGAGAGGGAAAAAGAGATCAGATCCATTAAAATATGGTAAGATAAATAGGCATGGAAAAGACATCCCACTGAAATTTACATATGGAAGTAAGAAGTGAACAGTGCAAATGTGGCTTATGCTTTTATAAATGAATCCTGTATTTCAAGACTTATTTGGCTATTTATTTATTTGTGTGGTTTCTCCTTTAGCTATTTAGAATAATCTGTCATGTGATTTATCATGCTCTCCTTACTCATTTGTACTTATCTTAGTCAAGAAAGAGCAAAGCCAGAAAAAAAATATTTAGTTTGGAACTGGCCTTTCTTTCTCTTGTAGCAGAACATGGAAAAAAGGAGGAATCCACTTGTAAAAGCTAGGACATAACCAGGTTTTCCTTAGAGAGGGATTAACATCCTCTGATTCACATAAAGGCTCTGAGCTAGACAAATCTTGCCTTCCCTACCACAGATGTCTGCCTTTGTGATTCAGATACATCACCTGAGTCCCTGTAAGTCCACACCTCACAGAAATGTGGCTGGTCTCTTTGCTCAGTCACAGTGTTTGTAAAAGATGTAGGCTTAAAGCAATTTCCGTCATCTTTCACCACATCGGCTGTCCAATTTCTGATGTGCTGAAGGACTGTGTCTATGTAAGTTTTCTTTCATGCCTATGTACATTTCCAGTCTTCCTGCTCCTTCCCTATTTTCTACACAGAGACTCTTCACAGCAGGACTTCTGAAGCTGGAATACAATGTCCGTACCAAACTGCTAGCTGATGGAAGATGAGACTGATATTAAGATCTCTTGCTTATCTTCTTAAAAGAGTATATGACCAAATCACACTAAGCCAAGCTGTCCTGCTAAATGACCTTCTTTTTCCCCATTTCTCCCTTTCAAGCCCTCTCTGTTTGTGTGCAGTAGCTTGCCACATTTTGAGATCCTGAAATATTCTGTGAAGGTCTTATTTCTCAAATTGTGTTTGAACAGCAGGTAGAACTGGATGCCCGTAGTCTGACAAGCTTCTGCCAGAAGAGATGGTGCTGTTACTAAATGCTACCTTGCTGGGCATGTTCTTGAAACCAAACAGCTTCTCTAATTAAATGTAGTTCTTCAACATTTTCTCTTTTCCCTTTAAAAAAAAAAAAGTAAAAAATAATTAACTCAATCTTCTTGTAAAGGCATGTGACTCAGCTGCACTAAATTAGGGTCAGGTTTGTGTCTCCCTGCGTTTTAACCATGTTACGTCAGAAATCACAGGGACAAACACTGGGGTTTTTTTCAGAGCTCAGAGGCTATAGGAGCAGTCATGGAGGTTAGTGTGAGTAATGAAAGTAAAGTTGTGTTCCAAAGTCCCCTCACGTTATTACTTGGCAGTTCATTAAGATATACCTTGTTTACCTGCTGCAGCCTCTGTACCAGATTTAGCTCTCTGCAGGAATCTGAAGGCATTTAATGTGCAGAAGCTGTGAAATGCAATGGAAAACAAAACACTCTGCTTCATACTTTTATGAAAAGCAAAGTACTTAAACAGTGATTGAAAGCTGTCTTGTCCCTTCTAGATTTTTCCCCATGGCAGATACAAGTGTGGAACAGAAAAACAGAAATCATGACCTTCACTTACTGGCAGGATCGGAAATGTGGCTTGTTTCCTGTTCAGCTCTTTGGGCTTTCTGTGAGACCTTATAATCTCCTTTGGCTTGTTAACCACTGCTGAAGCAAGACAGAATTCATTTGCATTCCTGTGCTGCTCAGTGACCCTCCAGTGATGTCAGGTAAGAACACTGGTTTTTAATTAAAATCTCAATTTTCAAGTACATTTCACAGTTAATAGGTGGAGAGAAATTCTGACCCACTATTATGTTTAGCTAAGTAGTACGGGTTCAGCTGTATTCTTACTCACCTTTGAAGTCAAAAGTCACAGCTTCACTTTTAAAACTGTGGCTTTACAGAACAATGAATATGTGAATGGCTGACCTACCATAC
Organism: Colius striatus; assembly: GCF_028858725.1. Lineage (NCBI taxonomy): Eukaryota > Metazoa > Chordata > Aves > Coliiformes > Coliidae > Colius > Colius striatus. The sequence goes on along the minus strand of NC_084759.1, from coordinate 176,135,281 downwards.
ACACCAGGAGTTCCCCATTTAGAGGAAACATCAAGTGTGTAAGCACAGGAAAACATCCTGTGTTTACAGATTTTAAAAGCTCATGATACCAGTGTCATATAGTATACAGCAAATTGCTACGTAGTGTTACAATAAATTGCTACTTGAGGTATTCCCATGTTATTTGTTTTATTTGTTCTGGTCTTTTTTAGGTCTTTATTATCCTGTCACAATAGGCATCATGAAACACTAGTCACTTTATCATTAGTCAAAGGTCCTCAAGATCTTGGAAAGCATCACTCACCCTGATACACTGAGGGGCATGAGGTGTTGAAGCCCAGGTCTCCAGCTAGTATAACTGGAACACAGAAGGAGAGAAACTTCTCATGGAGCTACAGGAATTTGCATCTGCACTTACAGGGCGTAAGCAACTTACCTGAGGTTGCAGAGAAATCCCGTGGCTCATCTGGGAACCCAATCCACATCTCTGAATTGCAGGGTCAAGTTCAGCCTCCTCATCTGCCCATGATGCCCAAAAATACTAAAAAATATTTATTTTGCCCATTCACATGCTGTTGTGCTCTCACTAGGGATGGCTGGCTGCACACGTCAGCTCCAGCTGGCCCTTGGGGAGCAGGCACAGTGAACGAAGACGTTTCCTGCTCGACAATCATTCTTCCTTTTTTTTTTCCCGACTATGTGGTTGACCAATCTCCCAGTCAAGGCTTTTCAACATTTCCAAAGAGTGAAAAAAACCCAGCTCTGGACTGCTTGCAAGATTTAATTCACCTTGTTTCATTTGGTTTTACTTTGGGCCATTGTAACAAAAAACAAACCAAGGGCTAGATTCACAAGAGGAATGAGGTAATCATGAGGAGCTGGTATTAAAGCTGTTTCTCCCTCCTGTGCCCCTGATCCCAGTGATGGACACTCATATTGTATGTGAGAAACCTTGGGTCCAATTCCCTCTTTGTCTAGTTCACAGCAGGAATTTTGACCCGAGGCTGCTCCACTCAGAAAACAAGGCAAGTGTTAAGCTGCAGTGTGTGCTGAGGCAGGGGTCTTGTGGCTCTTCTGTTACGGCTGGGCCACTTAACAATAAAAACTTAAATATTTATTGGAGAAAACATAATATACTTCTCTCTAAGGCAGTGATTAGGTCATTTGACAAGAGGAACTTCAGCTTTTTAGTTGCTACTTCAGTGAATGTTTATTTATGAATGTTGAGTGGAAGCATGTCAGCAAGAGAGAATAAATGAGATACATTACCCATTACCCATCGCCCATACTCCAGCACCAAGAAGCAATCATGGGAAGCGGCGCACTTAGTTACGTTTCTGACATGATGTTTGTCCTACCTACTGGCCAATATGGCTTAGGGGTGAGAGTGAGGAAAGGAACTGTTGGCTCCTCTCTGAAATGTATGCTCTAAGAATCCAAACCAGAATTCACAAATAGTTTTGTTCTACTCAAACCTATGTTTTTATGGCAGGCTAAGTGTTCAGCAACAAAAGTCATCATCTACCTGTAGTCATAGCATTGCTTTTAAAGTAGAAGGTGGACAGAAAGCACCACTGGAACTGAGCCATCTCTAGCCCAGGGTTCAGTTAGGCAAAAAAAACCCTAAGAAAACATCACCCAAACTTGCAAGATATGGGTGACCAGGAAGGTAACTGTCAAACACTGAAGGCTACATTTTCCATTTCTTTCCCCTCACCTGCCCTTCCCTGCTGGCGGACTGAGAAAAATGAGGTTTCTAGATCATAATCTGCAGAGAATTCTTAATAAACCCCTTGGATAGGTTTCAGTTTTTAACATTGTACTGAACCAACTGTTATTCTTCTGAACAAAGAAGAAAAAAAATCAAAAGCTTTCAACTAGGTCATGCTAGTATTATCATGAGTGAGTGTGAGTGGTATCATTTCACACATACTGCATCTCTCAATTAAGGAAAATGCCAGACTTCTGTTAGCAAGACAGCTGGTGGTACTCAGTGACTAAATATAGTACTGTCATCACCTAGGAGCACAGCCAGGAGGTTTTAATGGTTGGGGCAACTGATATTTTGGTTTAGCCAAAACAATTTTTAATCATGTGTTGTTATTTCAAATAACCAGTGTAAGAAATCAGTGAATTAATGTATTTTAAATATATTTTACCAACTGTATTTATCAAGTACATTTTCAACTAATATGCAACTGATTTTTAAAGAATTACACATATTGTGTACATTTGGGATAGAAAAAACAGCTAAGTAAATACAGCTGGCATTCAGCTGATTCTCTGATTGTCTGTGCATTAGATAGACTAAACTGCTTTAGACAGTCTTTTTATTGTGTGTACAGTCCCTTGATTGGTGGGGTTTGGGTCCTCTGGGGAGTGATTATCACGGACTACTCCATTGCTCAGGAGAGGCAAAGCCAGAAGTAAGTACGTGAAGCTCATCTTAAGCAAATGCTGATCCAGTTCACCCAATACTTGATGAAAATGCTTTAATCTACAATTACAGCTGGATTAGTTCCTGAATTCTGGCAGTTCCCAAAGAATTTATCTTTCCGAAGAAGTCTTCCAGGCAGAGGGAAAAAGACTTCTGGGTTCTCACTTCTCCACCAATGTCCCAGGCATTTTGTATTTTTGTGCTTGCACTCTTTGTACTTACTGTGGACCAGGCCAAAAAAAGATGTACAAATCACATCTCTGAATGGCAGAGGATGAACGGAAACAGCTTTCTGCACATAATGCTGTTTTAACTTTAAAGTCCATAAGCCTGAGCCTGCCAGGTTTACAAACAAGGGCTGCACTCAGGAGTATTTGAGGCACGGAAATGAGGTGTCTGTTTCTTCCCTCTTTCCAAAAAGATTGGGTTTAAGTCTGGTTTAGCTATGACTGAGTAGGTATTTCAAAATGTTTATTAACAGTTTTATTGCTTTATTTCCACTGCCAGTTTTAAACAACAGGGGCCAGGAACACCAGCTTTGTTTGTACTTATATTGACCCACGGTTGTGTGTGGACGATACTTGCAGAGGTGTCCTCTGCAGCCAGTGGATTAGAGGTTGAGCTGTTAGTCTTCCTAAGTGTTGAATGTGAGCTGAGAAATGATAATGCGAGAGAGCTTTCTGAAAGTGAACTGCCAGTGTGAAAACCTGACTGTGCTACACATTAGCAACAGTTCTTTTCAGCATCTACCCTCTTTCATCACCTTCCTTAGCTGGAGCAATGAAGAGCATTTTTAACATGAGAAAGGTATTGAATCTTTTTTTTTTCTCTTCTGATTAAAACAATGGGATGGGAGATAGAGAAAAAAACTGTAATACATTGCAACATACTTGTAAGGGCAAGCTTTTTGTGCACTCAGGCAAGATAGTGAGGACAACAGCAACCTTGGTCTCTTGGACAGTTTTCCCTCCCTCCTTGGCCCTAGTAACACTGTTTTGCCTCAGACTCACACCTGGGTGAAGTCTAACGCTGGCACAGCTACCAGCAGGCATGCTGGAGCTGATCTCTTGCTTGACTCACTCCTTACTTCAGATGTTAACCAAGAGCTGGTGTGTATCTCACTGCAGAGCACAGTAAACAGAGAGGTGTGCGTACGCTTTGTTCTCTCACTGCTGCTCGTCATACTGTTTGCATCCAGCTGAGAGGGCTCAGCTGAATGGGGAATAAGCTTGTGTTTTCCCAAAGTGACAAGTGTACTTTGACATGTGCTCCGTCTGATAGTTATCAGCATAGCTTCCCTTCCTTGGGCCTTGGGGGAAACCAAAACTGCATCAAGCTTTGTAAAGGAAACAAAGTTCTTCTCTCCATTGCTCTCTACCAAGGGTTTTTCTCTGAAAAACTGGAAAAAAGAAATCTGGAGGAAACTGTGTTTGCTACTGTCCTCGTGCTGGTGCTTGAGGGATATGCCGAACTGTTTGCACAACTCCTGACATCTGGGAAGCACCCCTGCCTGCCTGCTGGAGAGAACCACAGACCTTGTCTTCTGCTCTTTTTCTCTCTTGACATTGCAGCTGAGGAAGATCCTGGAAGATTTAGCATCAATGGTAGACAAGTTTTCCTTTTGGATTACTCTCTTTCTTGAATAGTTTTCAGACAGATTTCTATAGCAAGGATAATTATCATACTCTTCTATACAAAAGCATTATTTTTTCCCACTTATTCATTCTTTGTTCACTGAATAGTTTTTTAGCCATTATTGCCGTAATAGCTCCCCGTTTGTCACAAAAGCACGGTACCATTTGCAAATGATGTAATAATTACAATCATAACCAATAAATCTATCCTTTGACTGATGCTACTAGGCTTATTGCTCTGTTTTTAACCTTAATAGAACTGATAACTTTAAAGATTTAGTCAGTAAATTACGATAGCCTTTCTTTTTTAACAGATTGTTTTTCATTATTCCTGTGTTAAATTTGTTATTTTTAATAACTTTTTTTTTTAACACAATGGAAAGATATAACTGGGAAGCATTAATTTGTGCCAGAAAGGTGTATTTAATTCTTTTTTCTTCAAAATGAATATACACTGTGACCTAGTTTTTATAAACAGAAAGCAATAAATGCCAGATCTGAAAAAGTGGATTTAGCTAGATAATAGCCTAGCTTTATAATTATTTTTTTTTTAATGTAAAAGATGATTTCACCCATTTACATATTGCTGGAGGGTAAGGGGAAAAAAAAGCATTCATTCTGAGTTGAGTTCAGAGAGTCTACTTTGCCAAAAATACAGCCTAACACATTAATACACAGGCCTTCCCAAAGTCTCAGCAGCATCAGGAATGCATTTGAAAGAGGCAAAGGTGGTCTGGTTTGTCATTCTGGCAAAGACCAGTGGAAAAGTCCACCATCTACCAAAAAATATGTACCTGAACAATTGGTCCTGCAGCCGTGAAGGGTCTGCACAGCATTTCCACTCCCAGGGGCTGAGCCCCTGTTAGTGCCTAAGCCTGACTTGGCTCTCCCAGGGAGAAAGGCAGACATGTGAAATGCAAAGGTGAAATACACTGCAAAGATGATTTTTCAGCATAATATTACATTTGCTGAGCATAAAATTTTACAAGAATACCCTGGACCACCCAAAATCCATAGTGATTAATCTAGAGATCTCCTCTGTCCTTTATATGGTTACTTTAAAATGTTCATTCATCGTGATATTCTTTGTGCTGTTAAACACAGCCACATGGAGCCTATTTGTAAAATACATGTGTAGTCTAAAGTATACATGCAATCTAAAAGTTTGCTTCTCTGGTTACAGTACAGCTCCAGACATAAACTCCTTTTTTCAGGGATTCAGCTGTTAGCTGAAGAAATCTCTTCAAAGTTGAGAACAAAGAACGATTAATTAAAAAATCTGAGTCTTAAATGCAGACTTTTTTTTAATTCGCTGGACTGAAAACCACTTAGCTTAGAGGGCACATAGACAGGCATATCTTTGCAACTGTTTTTTTGGCAGATAACTGGTTAACTCTTGTGACAATGGCTTTTTTGAACACCGGAGAAAGCACCCCATCAAATGGATGCAATTTACTTTGCAGGGACGGGGGAAAGCATTGGTGCATTTTCCAAGAAAAGTTCCAGACCTTAGGTGACTGTGTTCGCCTTTTGCAGTTACACTAACATGAGCTAGTGTGTAAACCCATGTGTGTAAGGCAGCTATAGGTAGTAAAAGTAACAACTCCAAGCAATTAAGATGTCTAAGCATGTCGTTACATAAAAGCCTTAAAGAGCTGCACGGGGAGTCATTATAGTGTATTATGTCAGGACCTTACTTAACATGTCGAAGCTGACACCAACACTGTCAGCTGTGATGCAGGACACTTGGAAGCTGGTTTCAGCGGGCAGGCGCTTCCAAAGGGTTCAGCACCCATCACTTCCCACGTGGGCAGCCAAATGAAGTGATGAAACGTTAAACGCTCTCAGTTTTCGTGGGAGCTGGTAGACGCTGGGGTGGACTTTAAAACCTGGCCCTGCTCCTAGACACTGAAGTCTTTTGGAAAATCTGTCTTTCTCTGGGTTAGCCACACTGTCTGCTTTGAGCTCCCAGAGGGCATCAAGTGAGGCACCGGCAAGCTGTGAAGGTGGCTGCTGAGGTCTGAGCAACCCCAGGGACTGTCTGAATCTGGCTGAAGGAGCATCCCTGCTGTATCTGTGATGAGCATGCCGTGGCACAGTGTTAAGGAACTTAAAAAAAAAAAGAGACAGCAAAGGATTACCTGTTCTGGAAATGTCCTAACTCAGATTGCAAGATGAAACTGTACTTACTGTGTGAACACGGTATCTACAGACTCTTATTCTGAATGGCTTCAAACATCCTATTCCAGCACACGACAGCCAGCATAATTCACAGAACGCCTTTTATACCCTAGTAATTGTATTTTTAAAAGATGAAAACAAAACATTGTGTTAGATTTCATTCTGGAACTGATGTTTTGTGCTATTGCTTCCACAATAAAAGGAACATTACACTCCTGAGGCCCAAGCGAGCTTCGCTATTTTCAGCACCTCTGTCAGGCTGGAGTGGAGAGGAGGCACCTGGCTGCTGGGGAGCCCTTCCAAAAGCCTAGGTCCCACTGCTGCTGCTGGCCCCTTGCTCTGGACCTGTATGTCTCTGCAAGGGCACAGATATCTCCGTCGCTGTAGGAGGTTGGCTTTGTTAGAGCCTCAGTCCACAGATGGAAAAGCCATCAAGCCACCAGGCACAAAGCCATCTGCAGTTGCACTGCAAAGTGGGGTGGGTTGCAGGGAAGCGTGGCTGTATGGCTTACCTTCTTCTCCAAATCCTCCTCAGGTACCAGTTTGATGGCTATTGCCCTACTGCTGGAGGCAGGACAGCAGGCTGGACAGACCAACTGTCAATCCGTGAGCGTATTGTCTGCTTTCTCACACCTTTATCCAGATAGGTGAGTGGAAAGGTCCCTAAATGTCATCTAACTCTCTGGAGAGATCAGTCTGCAGTTCTTCCCAAAGCAACTGACTCCTTCAGTGCTTCTCACTTTTTGTCTTTTCATTGGCATGGTCCTTCCATGCTCAGGAGTGCAGTGCAGCGGGCTTTCCAAAGATAAGGGAAAACCTTTACCCCCAACTAACCCTCTCAGTGTCAACAGAGTATCCTGGTCAGCATTCAGTTCAGAGTTAATTAAGCTCATATTTCCTCCTGGTCAAATGCTTCACCTATTCAGTTATTTTCCCATCATAAGTTGTGGTGACAAATCTTTCTCCCCTGCCATGCATGGGTAGGTACCTACTGTCTAGAGTAAACTCTGAAGGTTAGATCCCAACTGGACAAAAATATCTACAGGCAGTCTTTACTTAATTGCATAAGCTGCAGAAGAAACGTCAATATGCCTAGCATTTCTGTTGGCCACATCTAGGCAATTCTGTGCACAGTGTGAGAACATTAAATTGGTCTTTGATATCGATGTGTTGTGAAACCCCAGAGACACTGAACTGAACAACTTCTTTTTGAGACTTTTTAGCATCTGCATGCTGTACTCTGCAACTTCAATGGTGTTTTTCTCCAATTTCAGGGGCATATGTAAAAGAATGATACTGTGTCTGAGTGATTTGGGTAATAGAAGTGTGATCTGATGTGTCTTTCTCCTGTCTAATGGGAGATAAAGTCGAGATAATTTTTCAGTATGGTGTATTAGGATGTTATTTCATGACAGTCTATCACAGAAATTATTCTACATTCTTTGCAAAAAGCCATGGAAAGATTTGACCCTCTGCAAATTAACTGTAAGTTACACAGAGAGAGACAGATCTTCTGTAGGTAAAATAAAAAGAAACACAGGAATGATGACTTGGAAGAAGAGTAATTAAAGAAGATAAGGTATTTTATTCCTTCTCAGACTCTTTCATCTTAACTGACATTCTAAGAAATGAGCAATCTGAAATTTATGATTTATTATCTTAGAAGTTTTAGGACTTGCCTTTTTTCTTCTTAAGCTTTGTCAGATTTTAAACTTCCACGAGATTCTGCCTTAAGTCCTTTGACAATTAATAAGCTAAAGGTTCCAGTTGCAGACAGAGACACATTTTTCATGCTTCCCTCTCTTCCAGTGACTTGTTTTTCGTGTTCAACCTCCTCAGAATGAAAGGGGAAAAAAAAAATACAGCCAGCAATGTTAGTTCATGTTATTATTCTAGATATAGAAATGCTTTGGCCAGCGTTTATATGAAGCTTGGTAGAGTGTAATAATAATAATAAAAAGACTGAATCTCTTATGACTTCCTTATTTTATTTGGTTATTTTCCCAAGCTCAGGCAAAAGGGTGAGATTCATCTGGCTTATGTTGAACTACATAAAACCTAGTTTCTCACTAAGCTATTTGCCAAAGCTGTCTCCACAGTCACTTCTCCCCATAAATGGAGACAAATATCTCCAGGTGGTGGCTTGTTCCTTTCTAGGACTACCTGAGTAACTTGCACTGTGGACGGGCAGTCTCTGCACTATGTGTGAAGGGCCATCTGGCTGGCAGCCTTACTGATGCCTACATTTTGGATGGGTAAAGTTTGGTCAGATTTATTCTCCTCTGAGTTCGGCTTTCCCTTTGGGAAAACTCAGGAGGACAGAGTACCTGAAAAGACCGCAGCCTTGGTTCCAAAAGCATCCCCTGCCTTTCCAGATTTCCAAGGAGGTGGTCACCATGGTGTTTCTTGACCCCTACCATGTTTTTGCTGGCCATGGTGACTATCATGGAATTTCCTAGATTTATATATAGATAAAAAACATATGTATATATAGATTTTAGATCTAATCAAATATGGAAACCAAACAAGCAAAAAAATCCAGGCTCAAATGGTGAGTGAAAAAAAATAGTAAAATATTGAGCAGGTCATCAGTCTGTGATTCACTAAATCAACCTCTGTAATATGATGAGTTGAAATGAATTTCCTGGTATTTATAAATTCCCAAAGTCTCATGACTCATTTTAGTATGAATGATTCTGAATGCCTTAAAATTCAGATGGGAAGTGAATTAATCATTCTTCCTTATTTTCTTGTTGACAAAGTCTGCCTTATCCAATCAAGGCAAGAACTACACAGTGGGTTACTAGCTGTGCTCAGTGAATGTTGAGTAGCACTCATTAGCTGAAAGTTTGTCACAGAAAATATTTGGTAGATCCTTGAGTACACAGAATGCATTAGAATGAAATCAGAATTTATTTGCAAGTGATTCACTGACAGCAGAAATGTCTGCATTTATAATGAGAGGTTTAACAGTCTCCACACACATTCATGGTTTATACAGGGCACATCTGTCATTTAATTAAAAAAAGGAACTATGAATTCAGTACACAGATTTGATCAAGCCACGTGTATTTTAGTAAGGTATTAGTACAGATGGCAGCCCTCTGTACATTATTCTAGTAAGTAACTTACCTGAGGAATGCGGAGAAACTGACATTATTACTGCTTCTAATGTGACCAGGTTCTGCAGCCCTCACAAATGCACAGTTACATTAAAGCTCAAGAAAACATCACCTCTGTTTTCATTGACATGAGGAGGGTTAAGAACAGATCCATACGAGTGGTTTGCATTCATGTGTGTTAACTAATATATATGCATATCCATCTTTATCACATTATATAGTGTATCCCAGTCTAGCATAGTATGAATATTATTTTATGATACTGTATCTTCCCTGACTGCACAGCATTTTTCTTCTCTGCTTGAGACTGCATTGAATGACACACATTTGCTTGAAGAGAAATCTGGAATTTGCATAGCCTGAGTGAATCTTGAGAAGGTTTTGTCCTACCTACCTGGTAATCTGAAGCAAAATGTAGACAAATGCCTTTCTCAAAGAAAGCTAGGTAGGAAAGAGTAGAAAAAACGGCTTCATTTTCTTCCTGTCTTTTATATTATTTACTCATCATCTGGAAGCTGTGTTGTGACTAGGTGTTTTTTACATTATACCTTCAGTTCAGTTGTTTTTCTATATATGAAAATATATTTATATATATATTGATGTTATTGGTAGTGACGTAACTGATAAATTTGTAGAAATCAAATCTTGCTATGCTAATGCAGGACTTTCCTATCTGGTCAACAAATTCCTGCTGGCCACCCCCTGTCTATGCACCTTCCTATGAATGCCGGTATTTGCAAGCATCTTCTGTACCTGGGCCAGCATTTACAGGCCAGAGCCAACCTTTGTATAGTCTGGGAAAGCATCTGGTATCTTATGGCTTGGTTGGGACCCAGAGCACAACAGAGTTGCTGTGAGATGAGCATTAATTCTGTGGTTAGTCTGTAATTATATGGCTGGCTTGTGATGGAAGTTGTCAGTTACATCCAAGGGTTCTGCAGCCACTTGGCACCATGTTCATGGAGTTAATGTACAGGTTATGTTCTTTGTTTCCAGGTATTAATCAGCCTCCCAAAATCGCCTTGTCAAAGTGGGTTATTTGAAGGACATTAAATGTCCACAGCATATGCATGTTCCATATAATGAAACAATGAACATTCTGGGAGGAGTGATATGGAGGGCCAAAATCACTGTTGGCACAGCTTTACTGGGTGATTACCAGCAAGGGAGCTGACCCTAGCCCTCGGTCAGTGATTTGGCAGGCTACCTCACCATGAAGACATTCTGGCACTTCCAGAGATGTAAATTTAGAAGAAAGAGTTATTTCAGCAGGACAAGGTTGACAATTGTCTGGTTTTTAAAGAGTTACCACAGAATGTTAAAATAGTATCTTGCCTTAATGCAAAATCTTGATGCAGTGGTATCTTATGATCTAGCAATCTGGGAAAAAATGCAAACCAGAAGATAATAAATGTAAACAGTGATTAAACCGCAAGCATTCCTCAGAGTAAATGACAATGTAATTAAATTTGAAGTCCACAATACAGATTCTTTCAGTGCATAATTGAAATTGTGTAAGATGCTTCGGCAATGTGTTTAACATTAACTTAAAGCAAGTCATTTTAGGCATCAGGGTCTGATCTTTCTCTTATTGACATCAGTTGTGCAGCTCCCACAGACTATGTCTACACTATGGCATCTTTGCAATGTGCCTCACAGACTTGTTCCTGAAGAGTTCCTTTCTTCTCTATGTCCTGGCTCCATGCTGGAAGGAGATGGGGCTGCACACCAAGCCTCTCCAGAGCTGAGGTCCTTTTAAACAGAACTTGAGCGTGTAGGCAGCATGGGGAGCTGCAGGATGACCTGTTGGAAAAGCCAAGGAGAAAGAGCACCAGGGAAGCTGCCCAGCATACCTTCTCAGAGCTGGTGTGCCCTCTCAGGGACATAAATGTGGCCATACCACATTCAACTAGAGGTCCAACTTTCCCTTTCATCTGTGTCTAGTAGCAGCTGAAAATGTGTGCTTGGGAAAGATGTTAAAAAGGGGTAAGCATGTAGTACTGCTTCCCCAGAATATCCTCCTCTGTGTCTGCAGCCTTCAGGTTTTGGACTTTGGAACTTCTGCTTTAAACTTATATGCTAGCATTCCTTCCTGCTGGTCAGTGTGCATGCCTGGGAATCAGGACTCTGGCAGTTTTTTCTAGAAAGACACAAAACTTTTGTTTGAAGTCTTCAGCTAACGAACAGAAACTCCCAAATTTAGGGAGACTTTATGACAGTTTAAAGCTTCCTTCACCTTGCCCTATACAGATAGCTTTCTACACATCTTGGGAAAGGGAAACTCTTTTAAAGATCACACTTTATACTCTCATATTTCCAGCTCAAGGGCATCAGCATTGCAGGAGCTGAGGTCTCACACCATTAGCAGGGCAGTGGAGGTTAGGCAGAAGGCTCATCCCACAGATATTGCTGCACACCTGAGACCCAGTTAGGAATATGTGTCTGGCTGATTCATTTGCTATGGGGGGACTCAGTCTTAGGACAAATGAAGGCACTCCTGGAAAACCTGTACCTGCTGTGACTATGCTGCAGGCATGCACTTGGCTCTGTAGCTAAGAGCTACATGGAATGGAATGGAATGGAATGGAACAGAATAGAATAGAATAGAATAGAATAGAATAGAATAGAATAGATATTGATTATAAATGAGGAAAGACAAGGAGAAAAGAAGACAAGCCCTCAGTGAAGAACTCTAGAGATGGACTCCCTTGATCTCATCTACTAAGAACCATCAAGAGCCACAGCCAGCACTGCTAGCTAAACAGTATCAGTTCCATAGTATTGCATGATTACATAAACATGAATGATGATAAATGTACAAATATAAGTAAATACATAAATAAACAATTTCACATAGCTCCTTGCTGTGCTCTGGAGTGAGCCTTGTTGAGAAAGCTGTGAATTTGAAGTTCAATGAGGGTTACAGGACTGTGTTCCCAGAGAGTCTGACAATAGCCTCTGGAGAGCTGGCTGGTCACATGATAACAGCTCCTTTTCATTGTTTCTAGCCACCAAATTCCAGCCACAAGAACCAAGAGTTATATTAAGTGCATTCTTAGCATAGCAGTTCCTCAGGCTCTTCCCATAGTGAGGCAAGACAGTTTCTACAAGGACTTTGTGACTGAGAGTAGAACCCAAGAGATCTCAGCCCATGAAGCAGTCTGGGAAAAAAGTTATGGACCAAAATGTGAAAAATTCTGTGAACTTGCTCAGTGCTGGTAGTGGTCCACGTGACTTGCAGGTAGTAGTGTTTTCCCAGCAGCAGGAATTGGTGGATTTGTGAAGATGTTTCTTTCTGAATTCATCTAAACTCACATTTTTTTCTGAGAAAGATAAAGGATGTACAAACACTTTCATTGAGATTCTTCTTTCTACTCAAATCTGATTTAAACCACTGCTAGAGTCATTGCAGCACATGCAGAGGAACAGATCATAGGTTAAAATAAGCAAGCAAAAGTGAATATGCATACTTCCCCCTAACATCTCTCCCCTCAAAGATTATTTTATGCCGGTTCAAATTCACACAGTTGGGCTTTTGGAAGACATTTAAGCCGGAGTCCAAAATCCTGGATTTGTCCACAAATGGTTAAACCTTTTGATAGTTGATACTCAATGTTAATGTGACCAGTTGGCATGCATAGCAAACAGCTGGCATCCAGTGCTAGCTAGCAGAACTTGTTTCACTTCCTTGCTACTATCTCTGGCTTGAGAAATATCTAATTTTTTAAAGTTATCTTGCTTTTTAAAGGAAGAACAATTGACAGTCAGCCAGAAGACAAGAATAAACCAACTTTTTATGTTAAATTTTTTCAAAATGGAAGGCAAAATTAGATAAAACTGTCTTTAAAAAGTATCTCAGTTTAAAAAACCCCTCAGATTTAAACCAAGTTACCAATGCCCAATCACAGAGGTATGGTTTTGGAGTTCTAATTAAACCCAAGGTAAAAAGCTTGTACATATTCCTTAAGGAATTCACACACTCCAGATTTTCAACCACAGATAACCAGTGATCCCTATGCGTCTGACCCCACGTGATGTGGTCCTGCATTCAAACAGGTTTGAATTACACTGAATTTAGAGACATGAGTAGTGAATTCTCAGGAAAACTTTATTTTTTGAATTCTCCAAAATTTATAATTTCTCTCAGTTATCAAATGCTTTTTCACATTGGTGATTGGATACTTCTTGCTGGAGTAGTCCGTGTGAACCCAGAATCACTGTCTGTGCCCTCAGATTCTGGAAATGGCTGTTTCAAAGGCTTAGTCTGAGATGCCACATACCTCTTCCTCTCTTCTGGGAAGAGACTGAATTAGTTCTTTCTGCTGGCCTAGTTGGCTGTTTTCTGGCTGACATATGCATACAAAGGACTGGATCCTGTTGAGAAAATGGACCTTGAGGAAAATAAACTTCTCAAAGGGATGTTGCAGCAGCACACCGTGGGCGGCAAAAAGGCTTGTTCTATATTTAGCTCAGAAAGGAGATGACAGGGAATGTGGCTGCTGCATATGAAATACTGGCTGCACCAGGCAAGGTAATTAGGACACTTCATGAGGAGGCAGCAAAAAGTTTAAAGCTGAAAAGAGGCTGCCCTTTTTCACATGAGAGGGAATGAATTTGTGGACACAGCTGCATCACACTGTTAGCACTCAGATGCTAAAAAGACAGAAATGGCACTAGAAGAATTTAATAGTGGGGAAATTTGGAGAGAGACTTAAAATGCTAGTCTTTCAGAAAAAATAGATCTTGGCAGAACAGAACATGTTCTTGTAGTTTTCTCCCTCTGTTTTTCACAATTTTTCCCCCTTCAGAGACTTCATCCCAGATTAGGAGGGTTTCTAGTCAGTGACAGGTTGGCATGTCTGTTTTCCCATGGTGATGTCTGCTAAAATTCAGGGTAAGTTTATGCCATTTAACTGAAACAAATATATGAGAAAAAAAAGGTAAAAAATGGTACATCAGTTTGGACAGATAATCTGAGACTGAAAGCACACATACCAGCCACATTGTTCTAGCCATGGGTTCAGTCACAAAAGGTTTTATCTTTCCATTTCTAAGAAAGGTCAAGAAGAGTTTGAGTCACCTTTTCATATGCCTAGAAGACAACTTTTCTTCTCGTACTTCCCAGCCACAACATTTGTCTGGATGCCCCAGCAGAGGGATGGCTGAAGAGAAGCTCTCCCTGGCAGTCAGTCACGTCTGGGCCATGCTTTGCCCTGGAGCCCACATTTGTAAGCTGGACACGCTGCAAAGCTTTTCCTTGGACATTGGTGGTGGGGAAGAAGGAGGATGCAGAAGAATGGAGTGCTTGTAACCCAGGTTTAGAGACAGTTTGTTTTCCCTACATGAGTACTGATGATGAATGGAAGTGAGTTGTACATGACGCATTTTTATTTTGGATTATTCATAAAGAACTATCCAAAGCTTGGGATAAACCTCTCTGTTAAACGGTCTCAAAAAAGAACAGTTCTGTCTTGCAATATCAGTACCAGAATACTGTAAAGCAACCATTTCCCTCTCTCAATGGGCTTTGTAAACACATTTTTTCTATTTGAAGCAGTGTCTCTCCATGCTGTTGCTTTGTAAAAGCAGCACAGAGATGGATAACACCCCACCCCAATCAAGTCGTTGCAACGGTAGAAGCTCTGACAGCGACTGCTCAAAAGAAAAGGACTAAACAATTCAGCTGATCTCTTCCATTTGTATCAGTTTTAGGTACAAGTTGCTATGGCAGTAGAAGAAACTATTTCAAATTGTGTCCTATTTAAATCTGCAGAATTCTTTTGTATTTCAACAGCAGAGAACATGTTTATAGTTAGTGATGGACATATATTGGACATACTTTATTCTGTACTTGAGCAACATCTAGATTAAGCTTTGTTTTATATTAGCTGGAGATTTCCCTGGATATTTAATTTCTAAGTTCTGTCTTTGTTTAAAATAGCATCCTTTAAAAAGGGCAGAGTTTTAAATATAAAGATAAGATATATTTTAAAAAAACATGAAGTATTTTAGCCAATTTCATTTTTACGCCTTCAAAATATCCATGGAATAAGATATGACTGTATAAAATCTGCCAAAACTCTGAACATTTTCAGTGGTTGTTTTAGTCACTGAAAGAATTGAAGAAATTAATTCAGCCACTTGTATTTTTAAACACAGCTTACTTCTTTAGTCTTTGCTAAAAGATATTCTCATCTTTGGGGATTTGCAAGAATCTGTCCAACATGTATGTTTTTAATGATTTTTTTTTATTAGGTAAATCTTACGGTCATTCACCCTGTGCTGCTTCCCACTTTGCATAACAATTATTAGGCTCTCACTGAGAAACGGCCTCTTAGAAATGATATGTGGAAAATAAGGAAGGAGGGGCAGTAACAGAATGCTTAAAGATAACAATGATGAGGATGCTGAAAAAGAAGTCAGCAAGATAGGAAATGAGGCGATTTGGAGGTCAGCGGAGCTGGAGCATGCAGGAAATGAAGAGAGGAACTAAATGTCAGAAGCAGCTAATAGATTCACTGACTTGCATTTTCTTAGGGCAGTACTTCCACCATTTACATCAACAGCCAAGGCTGCATTGCCTTCTGTGTTAAACCTCTGATCTGCATACCTGACAAGCACTACCTGGTGACCCTGCACTTAGATTCCTTCTGCATATCTTCAACAGGTGAAAATCCTGGTTACTCTGCTGCAGTGATATAAAAACATCTAAGGACTAAAGGAGGAGAAACATTTGCTTCGCTAAGTGACACCTAGAAAGTTCAAGAATTTGTTGAAACCAAACCTGTTTATAACAAGCACTGGCCAGCTTGGTTTTTTCCTTCTCTCATATATAATTATTTCATAAAGATTATTAATCTTTCTGACAAAAGGGAAATGGTGAAGGTATATCCACAGGCGATTTCACTGCAAATCTTAAAGGCTTTTCATATTTCAGAGAAATTAGGTTTATTTGAAAACCAGACTTGAAAAGCTGTATTTTATTAGAAAACTAACAATGAACAAAGGATTGAATAAATAAAGCAAAGGAATGCTTTAGAACATATTACATGATTAATTTATTAAAACTGGTCATCTGGTAGTGAGTAGAAAATTAAAAGTAAGTTTTCAGTTTCACAACATAAACACAGTTTGTGCACATTTCATTGGCATAGTGTGTGAAATAGGTGCTAATCAACATTTATTTGTGAATGTAACGGCTAAATTAATTTTTCAGAAACTGCTTGGACTGGATTTCATTAAACAGTCTTTCTCTCTGTTCACTGTGGGATACACAAACCATAGCGTGTTCTCACAGCTGGTCAAAAGGAGAGTTTATAGGTTTTATGCAGTATTTGTTAACCACGTGCAAAGATTGGCTGTAAAACAATGTGTTGAACTAAATTATTAGAAGCATATCCGTGATCAAACTACATTGTCATATGTTCATTGCCCAAAACACATGAAAAATCTGTAGAAAAAAGAGGACAAAATAAATCTTAGAGCAACTGGTACCATATTTGCAGAGATAGTCTTCATATTGGTTTCTCTCTTCACAAAGCTGTATTTAGGAGTGTGCCCAGCCTGGAATAGGCACACTAGGACCTGGTACTGTGCTAGATGGACCATTCTTCTGCCTCAAGCTCTGATACTATGATAGTGGCCTTTTGCCTAATTGAATACCTTTAAATGACGATTGTAGGCCAATTACACATCTTTCTCACTCTGACAGGACAGTGTTTGAGGAACCTCTTGTCTTTCTGCATGTGCCCATTCCCCCAGTGTCTTCTCTCACTGCCCACAGTTTTCCCTTGGAGTGTGTATCCTCATGCTGTCTCTGCCTCCAGCACCAATATTAAGCAATCCATAAACATACAAAGGATGACCCAGACCTGTAATCTTGTGAAAATGTCACCACATTAATTTAGCAAAAAGTATTTTGCATAAATGAATGTTGATTGGCACTTCTTCTATTACCTTTAAAAATTTGTTATTAATAGAAAACAACAGTAGCTGTTCCACTGCCTTTGATAGCAGGGTGCTGGGAGTGTGATTGCTCAGGGTATGTGCTTACCCTTCTCATGTCTTGTCACAGTCAGCTTTCTTTTAATCCTCTTCAAGTAACAGGTGTTCCAAAACTTACTAGAGATGATAATGAATATTAAATAGATCTTTGTCTGTCTCTTTTAAAATTCATACATGGGAATTATCTGATTTTGTTGATATTAAATCTTCATTTGGAATTTGCTGTTTAGCATCCACTTTAGAAATGGTTAGAATTGGTATGCAAAATATTTTATCGTAAGTATAAATCTGTCTTTTTCCCAACCACAAGGCCAGAAGCATTTATTAAGTACTTTTGCCCTCTTGTACTAAAGCCATTGTTAGGATTTCTTTTATTTTAGTTATACTTAAATTTTGTTTTGTCCTTAATCTTTTTTTTGCTACAGATTTTATCTCATGTCCTGTTTCCTGCCCTATTCACTTCCCACTATACCATGATATTTGATGCTGCCAACTTTCTTACTTTTCCATTTGTTTCAATAATTTCATGACTTATTTTATTACATTTTCCTTGTAAGTTATTACTAAGATTTTTAAAACAAAGCAGAACATTGTCTCTGTCTCTCTCAGCTGGGGATTTTTGGCACCCGAGAGTGTGTTCTTAAATTCGCAATTAGCATGAGTATTTTTTATCTGTAAAAGAAAATGTGGGCTTGATGACAGAAGTACAGTTTTAAGATTCATAGCCACGTGATTGAACCAGAGAACCAGAAGAGCATTCTCTGGCTTTGTAAGCAGTAGGAAAATTTGGGAATACTCCACTTAGATCATGAATATAGAGTCGCATATTTGTTTCCCAAGCTTGCATTGATAACATTCCTCTGCAACTGTTCTAGTGAAGGAGGCTAAGCTCTGTCCAGAACCTTGCACGTCTGCACTGCTTTGAAGTGTAGCTTGTCAATAAAGGCTTACCATTAAAGTTTCAGATACAAAAACCTCTTCTGTAGGCCAGTGAGAAGAACGTGAGTGTCTTTTGTCCTTTATTTTATTCCTTTTTCTTTTGCAAATAAGTATTTTTAATATTCTTACACTGAAAATAGCATTTTGTTACCTTTCAAAAAGGAACTCCATTCTTTCTTGGGAGGTTGAACAGCTACTTCATACCTTTTCTCACCTACTCCCGAGTACTACACAGCTGAAGAAAAAGTCAAAGAAAATAGGCAGTTGCCAAGTCCAGAACAAATGGAAGGACTCACCTCTTGGTATCCTGCAATAGGTCTTCATATCACAGATTGTTGTGAATGACAGCATTATAAACCTATTCAAGAAAGGGCTTAGGGAATGAAAGTCGACTGAGGGACATTAGAAAGACATCATTTCTGATTCACAGAAACATTGGGGATATCCCAAAGAAGCACCATGGTCTGCTTGCCCCACATGTATACTATTTCCTGGGCATCTACTGCTGAGCACTTTTGGGGACTCATGCTGAGGTGGAAGAACTTTTGGTCTGACTCACATTGCTGCCCTCTGCAATCAATCCTATTTGAGTCAACGGAAACAGAAGAACAATTTGGACTGGCAGCAAGGTTTGACCTCTGTGGGCTTTTGTTGAAGTATGTGTAATTCTGATAAACCGAGACTGAAATTAAAGAATAAAGGAAGCACAACAACTCTTCCCCTGGTTCTTCTTATTGTGGTTTCATTCCTTTATTTCTTGATGTGGATTCCAGAAAATTAATTGAGCATTAAGACCTAAAGAGCAGTACTTTTGGGGCTGATTATTGCATGCCTCAGTTGCTGTAATAAGGTATGAGTTAATAACTTTAACCACCTGAAAAGTACAACAATTTCCCTGTAAAATTCAGTGCCTGGAGTTACTCATTGCCTGATCATCTAGACTGCAGCTCAGGAAAGGAACCGAAAAAGCAAAAACTTACTGCTATTTTGTTTAAGAAGCATGACATAAAAATAAGTTTAAATAGGAATCCAAATTCTTGCACTTTCTGGACATTATTTTTGTGTGCATGACATACCTGGCAGTGAATCAGCACATTGCACACGTGTTTGAAGTTTGGAAGCTGTTTCATAACTGAAGAGAAATCTTTGTAAAGGCAGCCAGGTCTGAATCTGGCAGGACCGCACATTGTAGTGTTGGCGTCAGATCAATCTTGGCCAGTATAGGAATTGCTACGGAGTTGAATTTTGAGCATGATCTTGCTTAGCTTCTCAAAGGTCGATCAGTGCTATCAGTATCTTTTCTTCTCAGCTCTGTTCACAGGAAATGAGCAAAACCCATGACTAGTTTAAGTGGTTTTCAGTACAAGAGAGAAAAAAGGGTGAACTGAAATTCAGTGCCCCACTTGTTCACGGCACCCTGCCTCCCCTACACAGGAGGGCTACATGGCTTTTCTCATACAGACAGCTCTATTTGTAAGCTGTTGAGTAATTGGCCAGTGAAAATTTGAAGGCTGGACAAGATCATCTCAGCAATGTAAAGGATTGAAAGAATCATTTTGAATTTCAGCCTTTTAAAGTGAAAGGCCATATTTTCATTTTTATGATGCTTGGAGCAATACTCCTTGGAAATTGCCTACTGTAATACTGTCTGTGTTTATTAATAGCAATAACAACAAATGGCGGAAGCTAATGGAGACAAAGGATGGTGAGTTGCAGTAATTTATGTCCTTTTCCCAGCTTTGTCACTTACTTGCTATGTGACCTTGAAGAAGTTATTTAATCTCTTTCTGTTTTAAAGTTCCTCCAGAGATGTAGGATAACAGTGCTCAGCAAGGGTGTTGGGAAGCTTAATTTGGGAGTGCCTGTGAAGCCTGCCAATCTCTGCAGAGGGAGTGTTTTGTGCAAGGCACAAATGACTGTCCTGGTGGCAAAGAATCTGTAGAGAATGCTAGCAGGTCGTCAAAACAAGAAGTCTCATGCTGAAAAGTGTCATACTGACCCTTTCTATCACCACCATGTAGTCTGGAGATAGATAAGGCAAAATGAGGGAATTCCTGTCTGAAGTTATACCACAACAGGAAACATCCACTTTAAGTAAGCAGAGGGAAAACCACCACAAAACTTGCACCAGAGTGGAAGAAAGAGCCTGTCCTGAGTAGCCAGGCTATTGCAACTGCCAAGAATCAAAATCTCCTCCCCTTTATACTGGAGGAGTCTCACTGCCATCAGTGCAGCCCTCTCAGCCTTCACTGAAGGCTGAAAGGAGTGTGGTAGTTGGCCTTGACTCAGGCATTCCCAGCCCTGCCTGGCCCTTCCTGCTCATTGCTCCTAAGGCAGCTCTTCCAGCAGCAGCAGGGCTGGGGCGGGCGGCTGGCGAGCTGCCGGAAGTCGATGCAGATTCCAGGCCCGCTTATCTCCCAAAGCCTGCCTCCAAAGGGAGCTGACCGGGGATGTGATTTACAGCGTGAGGCTGAATCCCATCCCTTGTTCTGCGAGTGACGTGGTGGTGGCAAGAAACACCACCTCCTCCAGGAAGGGATGGCTGGAGCCGAGGCCCTGACAGTGAGGGATTAAACCGCGAACAGATTTGGATGTGATACAATCAAAACCTCCTTCTTCCCATAACAAATCTGCAGCTCTGAGGATCTTATTTTAAAGTACCTCTGGGAGATACCGCCCTTCCTTTCTCTTGGCTTATCCTTGCTGCAAAGGCCCACTGTGCTGTGCCATGCAGACCCGACCTTTGCCTCCTGTTATGCAAAGCTATGCCTTTTGCAGTGAACTCCTAAATCATGTCACCACTGTAAATTTTCTTTTATTGCTTTTTAAAAATTTTATTACAGAAGTCTGATCCCTCAGTTGGAGGCTCTTGCTCTAAGATACCACACTGAAAACCCTCAGGGAGTTCTTCCTCTGAAGAGCGCAGGCTCTAAAATCCACGTTTCATTTATGGACAGCCGCTTCTGAGCACATGATGGGAAGAGCTGCCAGAAATGCACATACAAAAGTGTACCCAGATAAGTGAAAAGACTTTCACTTGATCAAGGGAGTAGATTCCTTGAGTGCATTTTATACCATTGAGGTGGCTCCTTCACTTCCTTAGATTAGAATTAACAAGATGCTATTTAGACAGGTGCGGTTGAATCCTTATTTCAAGTAGCTCATGACTAAATGAGAACTCTAACACTTGGGGTCATTTTGTGATTTTGTGACCTTCCTTGTCAAATTTTAGTTTTTCAGGACAATGTCTGGGTTGCACCTGTTTAGAGATCCAGGGCAGTGCCAATATATTTAGCATGTGAAATAAGACACGAAAGACACAAAAGAAACATGAAGACCACAGTTATCTGCTTGAGTACAGTAAAAACTTTTCTAAATTTGTTTTAGCTTTTTTGTAGTGTCCTGTGTCAAAACCACTGTTGAATGGGAATGGCTTGGCTTCATGTGACGAAAGAGTTTCGGCATTCTATAACATTTGGCATGGCTTTCAGAGAAGTAAAATGCATGTCACAGAAGGCGTTTTCAGCTGGGGCATATCACTGCTGGATGAACTGGCATTTTGTTTCACTGACATGCATGCAATGTGCTGTTGAAATGCTACTAATTTCACTCGGGTTTTTTTTTGGAACCTAATCCGTTGGTGACAGCAAACATGGCATATGAGTGAATCCAGATCAGAAGTTATTTGAGCATCAGTTTGCATCGCACTCAAACTTGCTGGATAAGGTTTGCAAACTGCAGCAAGCAAAAAATTCAAGAAAAATTATTTTTAAAGTCTCAGTCTAATTGCTGCTTCTTCCAGTAATGACAAACAAAGATGAAATTTCAGTTTCATGATTCTGGGCAACGAATGTAATCACTATAGTTGCAGGAATAAATACCAGACTGAGATCAACCAGACAAGAGAATCAAGATAAATACTCTGATTTATTACCAGCAAGAGTAACATTTGAGCTATTGGAGGGAAAGATGGTCCAAATGAAATGAGCAAATAAAGCCTGCAACTTTGATATGAACAACACGGCTATGTCAAGAAACCCATACTCTATCCTGGGTCAGCTCTGCAATGTTTTCTTGCTTTAACATTTGCCACGTTTCTCTCCAAATGTTTTTTAATAAAGTTGCATTAAAGAGTTCTGTGTACAATTAGTAAAAAGTAAATAAAACAAATTAGAAGTTTAGGAGAGAATGAAAGAGAGTGAAAGCTGTGTGTGCACTGAAAGATGTCTAAGTTGCTGGATCACATAGCTAGAAGCTTTTCCTCCAAAAGGCTACCTGATCTGAAGCTGAACAACAGAGAAAAGTTCCAGCTTTATTGAATCTTCTCATGGAAGACTACTTAAAACCTAAAAACTTTCTGTCTCTGATATGTAACCATCCTTACTGAATTAAGAGAGCGTAAAAATGAAAACTGAGTAAAAGCTCATAAAAATGAAGGTAAAAAAGAGAATCCTCTTTCAGTGTTACTTGTACAAACCAGGATTATCAAAATTATTTTTGTAAATTTTGAAATGAGTGCCTTTTCCTGTTTGGCTTTGTTTGGGCTCCTCCAGTGGTGGTGTTAAACAAATGTTTTCCCTGAGCTGCAAATAGTTTTCCTAAGTATTTGGAAAAGAATGAAGCTCCTTTTCTTGGGGACCAGAGGTTTCCAGACTATTTCAAGGTCTGAAATGTCTTCAAACTACTGATTGGGGGTTTTTGTTTGTTTATTTTTTTAATCTAAATACATTCTCCTGCATTTTCTTTTGGTGCTTTTAATCGTTACCTGCCTGAGTTCCAGCATTAAGAATGTGGGGTTATAGAAAGAATTTGATACTTTGAACCTGGGGAGTTTCATTACCTGACTATCACTGAGGTAGAAAACACTGCACAAGTTCTAAAATTTAATTTCATGCTCCATTCGTTTTTGTGTCACTGCCTATTCTATGACACCCAGACCTGCAGATCTGTCCTCCCTTTCCTTCACATAAACATGTGGAAAGATGGCAATGTTTGGGTAGACGTTTTAATCCCAACTTCCCAGCACCTGCTGAAATACTCAGAATTAATGGTGGCATGTGGATGCTTGCCAATCTAAATTATCAAGCAATAAGTAGGTAGTAGAGGATGGTAGACCACTCTCCCAGAGAATGAAAGATGTTCAAATGAACAATAGGAAGGCTTTCCCTCCCCCATCCATATCACAGCAGAGTGCAACATTTGTAGCCATGGTTATACTAATCAATACTTATTTAATTACTGAAACTTCCTGCCTGATGTTGGCCAATCAGATTAGAGAACTTTAAAAAAATTTCTTGTCAAAAGCTAGATGGATAAGTTTCCCTCTGGATGGATGGATTGTGCCTAAAACAAGCAGTAATTCAGACAAAAGGACATACATCATTTTTAATTGATGAAGGTTAGTCCCTGAACATGATTAATCGAAGCTTAGTGCCAACTAATGAATCTGCAGTGCGACGTCACTGTAGTACTTTGGATTGAAGTTAGTGTTTCTAAGCTACTACTTTATTGTTTCAGTTCATATAATTTGGATTTATGAATAAATGTATATTTTCTTTGGGGCTTTTCTAACCTTTTCTTGCCATAGTGAACAAAGTAAACCTTCTTTTCAATTTTGTTGCTTCCACAGAATTTTGACTGTAGCACTGCTGGTTTTCTAAATTCTAATAACAATTTCACAGGGTAACATCACTGTCACCACAAGGAGTCTGTTTGCTGAAATCTGTGATTAAAAGTGCAAATGGAAAATATGATTCAATGTGTTGTTTTTCTTAAACTCCCTGCTGCTTCTACAAGTTCATAATTTAAATCCCGTTAGCTTTATTTGAAAACATAGCTGTTCAGAAATATAATATACAACAGCATACAAAAGCCTTTGACAGTGAAATGTCGTTATCACAATTTTTAATGATCTTTGATTAATTATTATTATTATTTTAAACAGAAATTTGGACTACCTAATAGTTATCTGCCTTTTGTTTTGTCCAGGACATTTTTCTAGCCTTCCTTGCAAATTCAGTATCTGAAAAAGAAATTATAATTCCAGAATAGTAAGACTAATTTTAAAGATACAAGCTGTCATGGACCGAGTATGCAAATATCCTTACTTTGCCCTAAATTGCAGATTGACAGGAGAAGGTACATGCTAATCAGCTAAGCTTACAAGTCTCAAATGGTGCATTTTGGGTTTTTTTCTGGATTTTGCAGATTTTAACATAAAAAGTAAATGAAGCACTGATTTTAAAAACAACGCTGTGTAGGCTAAACCTGATGATGATTTGGGTCATGTTGCTTCCAAGGATATCCAAATCATGCACTGGTGTTTTATAAATGTCAGCAGAGCCATCTGCAACCTTTGGTCCAGGTTGAGAACTCAGAAGCCAAAGGGAGCCTCCTCATAAGCAGCAGGTGAGAAATTGTGTTTTAATGGACTGGGCTTTTTTTAAAGTAAATCTCTTAATGTTATGAATAGAGTCTGTAAAAAACAACAACAAAGAAAAGGTGTGTAAATTTTCTGTACTCATACCACTGAACAGATTTAAGTGATGTTTGGCACATATCCGCTTAGTTTGAAAGCTGAGACTTGGCTTGCATATTAGCAAAGCACAAAAAAATATGGGTGAATTCATCAATTCATTTTTCATATGACAGATGTTGGAGATAACCTGTTTGCATTAGTCATATTCCTTTATTGAAGTGGTATGGATTTGGAATAAAAATATTTGGCAATAAGTAGTGCCATGTGAATCAAAAACCTGCATGTTGTTGGAGATATTTTTGACTAAGGCTGTTGATTTGAAACCTGTGTTTTTTGCTGGGAAAATAGGATAAAAGGGAAGTATAGGCACAGGAAAAGGTGGGTTTACATAGACTTGAAGACCATTTTCAGGATCATTAAAGCAGATGTTCTGCCCTGACAGGATAGGATATCCTAAAAGTAAAATGACTGGTTTCAATTACAAATGCATACTGTGATTCAGTTAAAATTAGATGACGAGAAATTGCAGCTGCTTGAAGTAGGATAACCAACCACGCTCCAACCCATCTGCCAACTTCCACTGTTTTCTTTTGGGGATAAAACAAAATATACGTGAGATAAGAGAAGTTATTCAAGATAAGGAATGACACAGTTCCTTTCCTAATCAGTCATGGCCAACACCACTTCACCATGCCTGTCACAGCGTGGAATATATCCCTCTTTCCATCACGTCCCCAAGTCATAGGTGTGGGGCCTCTCTCACTAGGAGAGACACAGTTGACCCCCTGGGGACCAACACTGCAAGGCATTTGTTTGCTGTCCTGAATACGACTGGTGAGATGGCTGCAGCTGTTGTTTAATTGTGTTATCTAATACGGCTGAAAAAGAACATCATCTGGACGCTCGCCCGTCCCAAGAGAGTTTTTTGGGGGTTTTAGTTTATCTTTTGTTTGAGGTTTGTTTAGGGCGTCTTTGATTGCTTATTTTTGTTTGGTTTGTTGGGTTTTGGTTTGTTTGGTTTTTTGGGTTTTTTTATCGTGTGCAAAATACCCTAGTCAATTTATTTATAATAATTATCTTGTCAAAAGGTTTGGCCCACGAAGACTTCTTAGTCCTACTCTGGTGCATGGATGACTACATATTTGAGGAACTACACTGAAAAATGTCCTGTATGTCAATAGAAAGTTGTTTTTGTGTTTAGTGTTTCAAGGACAAGGTTGGTAACAGGAGACATTAGTGTGATGTACCAGGGATGTCCAAACCCTTTACTCACAGAGAACACATTGCCCAGTCTGTTCAGGAGTTGCACTGGATCAGCCCTTGCCTTTTATTCTTTAACCAGGTATTGCTTATCAGTACATGACTTAGAAAGGGTCACTACCTTTGCAATGCATATTCGGTTTTAAAGCTCAGATTGAGGGGAAAGGCAGTTCTACTGTTTGGAATGAGCCCATCTCAGCTGGCTTCAGAGGTTTTCATAATCATTACCAAGTGAGCTCAGAGAGTACTCGGGCTTCCTAATGACCGTGTTAAAAAAAAAGACCAAACCCCAAACCTACCCACAATACAAAGTGCTTTGAAAGGATTTGGGAAGAGGACGGTTCGGGTTACAGCTGGATACCAGAGAATAGTGCTGAAAGGGAAACAGAAAACAGGAGCAACAGAAAACAGGAGCAACATAATCATGGGAAGGGCTCAAATTGAAAAGTAGAGAAAAGACTGAGAAACATATATATACATATATATATATATATATGAGAGAATAATTTGAATGTGAGAAAGTGGAGGAGTCAGCAACATATGGGAAACTGTATTTTCCATAAATTAATGTGTCTTGGTGACACTCATTCCAAGAATATTATTAAACATTTTGCATTAAAGTACACTTTTATGTGTGTGCAGATATGAGCATGCAGTGTACAAAAGAACACAAGGAGGGTGCTGCTAGAAATGCTGTCTGAATATCAGAAGAAGCTGCTGTTGTGCATCTGTGTTCCCCAGTTAAACTTGTGCAAGAGTTCTAGGTCATGCTTTAGGTTTTCTGGCATCCCTGTAACTGTATCAGTGGAATGGCAGCGTAATAGGCAGCTGCGTACTTCCCATCAGGCAAGTGCATCTGCAGGAGCGTGCAGCTAACATTCCTCCACATTCCCCAGTAAAGAGAAGGTTGTAGCATTCACAACTCATCAGCTAAAAAAGCACCCGACCCCCAAAATGTTGGAGAACAAACCTCGAACAGCTGTACAAACAATGAGCTGACAACCAGTTTCTATAATGGGTGCCGAACTTGGTCGACCTGACCACACAAGCAGGACTACTGAGTTCAACACTGACAGTAAAGGTAGAGGCAGATATTACTGTTACCCTGACAAATATGACTGAAAAATAACAAGAAGTTAGATTTATAAATGCAATTCAAATGTGTTTTATAGTCTCTTTCTCAACCCACATCAAACACAAAAACTGGAAAAACATTTTGAACCACTCCTATAAGGATGACTTGAAATGAAGGATCAAGGACACATCTTTTTTTTCTGAGAAAAGTGAAGGTGTTCTCAAACACAATTTTGCCTGTAGTAGATAGAATCTTTCAGTACATTAGAAAACAATATTAAAAGATCTGGTTATCAATAAATTAGGGAAAAGCCAGCCTCAAAGGTGATGTAGAGAGAAGGCCATGGAGGGATTCCGGGGGGATACTTGATTAACAGGAGGTATTGTTTTCTGTAGGCAGTCATGTGGTTGCCTGGGGGAGCTGCTGTCTGCAAAACTGTCTAAAAGAGCTGATGTATTCTTTCTATGTTTTGTCTCCAGGTTGTGCAACACATTTTGTGAAACTCTTAAAAATCTCTGGACCATACCTGGTGTGTCATAAAGGTAGCCACCATGGGAAGGGGAATGACAACTAGGCTGTGGGAGCAGGTTTGAGCACTCTGCATGTCTGCCAAAATTTCAAAGGGAAAACAACAGGCAGTCTTCTCAAACTTCTGCCAGCTCCTGCTCTATCAGGTCACTGTATGTGTTTTTCCTTTATAATATCTTCAGTAACTTTAATAAAGCTCTTCTTATGACTAACAGCTTGAAGGGATTAGGATATTAGAGGAAATACAAAGGGAAAGACATTAAATAGGCCCCTCCCTTGTTTCAGTGCTCTGTCTCAAATAAATGTATGCAATCTGTGATCTTTCAAATAATTACCTGGTGTTCCTTCTTTGCAAACCTGTTTTTATGCTCCTGCAAATCCTGATCCCACCAAAATGCTGCCAGGCTCATTCCAGGGTGTAACAATAGCTGAAATGCTGAAACAGATTGATGTTAAACTTCCATTGATTACTGTAAGGTGATATATTAAGAGTTATTGATTGTAATATGAATGAGAATTAAGGATAGCAAAAAGCCCTGAGGACAGGGAGGGGAAAGTGGCTTTGTGGCTAGATGCGTCCATAGGCACAGAGTGGTGTGGTACATTCATCTACTCATTTCAAAGTAACCAAACCGGTACTAGTGCTTGTGCTTCTCTGCTATTTTGAATGAAGATGTCATAAACTAACACTAGAATAGCTCTTTGTGCTGTATCTCCATGGATACTAATGTTACACAGGAGGTATAGATCTTTCTAGTTAAAGAAAATTACTTTTTTTTTCTAAGTTTAATCATAAATGTGCAAATGCAAGAAAACCAGTTATTCAAAGGTGCCTTTGTGGTTACGGCACATACAGCTCCTCAGAGCGCCTCTGCCCAGGGCTCCTGCTGTACTATGAAAGCACAGTTCCCCAAAACAAATATTGCTGTGTTGCAAATGTGTGTGCTTGGTATGTGGATGGGAATTTAGGAATAGCTACAGATATCTGCAGAAATCTGAGACAGTGAAATCTCTGTGCAAAACCCCATAATTGTCTACACCCTGTAATTGTTTACTTTAGGACTTACCTTTAGATTTACACAATGTGCGTGGCAGCAGGGGCAGGAATTATTGACAATAAATGACCTCTCTCTTCTGGCATACATTTTAGCATGATTTTCACCCTGGAGCTGTGCTTTCAGTTTGAGTAAGATGCATCTCACTGACTGATGACCCAAATGAACCAGTCCTCCCACTCCTTACCACACACAATCCGATTCCCAGCACCCTATCAAATTGTTCAAGTTGGTTCAGAGACAAGAAATCACCTTCAATCATCCATACTTTTGCCTGGAAAAGGGTTGTGTGTCTACCAAAGGACTCCTCAGGGCACTGTTTCCAGCCTACTGATGAAGGGACAGAGGTCCTGCATCATCTGCAGCCCACTAGCCATGGTGGAGCCAGAGATGGATGTCACCTCTGGTTTACAGATGCTCAACCCAGGTGACCCAGCACACAGAAGAGAGAGATGGGAGCTGGTTTAACGAAGGACAGAGCTGGTGTTCTAGGAAAGCACTGCTTGGCACCAGGTGAGTTTTGCCCTCAGCAGGTGAGGTCCTGTCCCACATTCCTCTCCTGAAGGATGTGTGCATGGGGGCCGCTCTGCACAGTGTTGCTTTCCCTGCTTGTCTGGAGGTCAGCAGGAGACATGGCCTCTCAGCAAGGCAGAGTACCACTGACCTGTTAGTGGCAATTTGGGTCAGTGGTGCATGAGGCAGCAATGGAACTGGCCTCAGCAGCCCTGGACAAGGTGGGACGGTGTGAGTGTGCTTGTGTGCACCCACACTGGGCACTTGGGCTCTGCTGGCAGACGTCTCCCCTCTTTGCTGAAGCCAGGGTCCAGCAGCACCCAGAGTCTCCCCCGTCACTTGCAAACGAGCTGTCACAGACCAGCACAGCGGATGTATTTTTAGTGTGCTGGAGGCAGTCTCCTAGATACAGCTTGAAGAGCTCAGCTGGGCAGGGACTGGCAGTCCTCAGCCTGCACAAAAGCAAACACCACTGATGAATTCCGGTGTTCAGGCCAAATCCTGCCCCAGACTTGCTGCTGTATCCCCCCCTGCCTGCCCCTCAGCTTGGCTTTCAGGGTTTGGTAGAACTGTTGCCCAGGTATTACTGCAGACTCCTGGAGCACGGCTGGTGACTGAAGTTGTTTACATCCTGTGCTGAGCTAGAAATGGTCTTTTGTTCAAGAACAGAGATGTACGCTCCCCACTGCCAGGATAAAAGACCAAATATTGTTTATATTGTGTGTAGCAATCTATCTCACATCTGCCAGAGTCTGGCTTTATGTGAAGATGTGAAAGAGCATTCATTAATTTCCCTTTAAAGGCAAGGCTATTAAAAAGTTATTTTAATTTTGGGCACGAATTCAGAATTTCCACTCTTTCTGAAGTTGCTTGTCTTCCTTAAATTGCTATCTGTCTCAGAACTGTTTATGGATAATAAAATGTCTTTAAAGATTCTCTTTTGTTTTGGAAAAACCTTGGAGATAATTTGTCTGGCATCTCCTGGATGTTTCGCAGACACTGCATGGCTGCTGTTGGGCTGTTACTAGGATGACTGGAAGTCAGGCAGGGTTACCTAAGCCTGCATCTTTCTTTGCACTACTGAAACAGGCAATGTAACTGGTGCAAAATGAAGAGCACCCATGTAACTCAGTCAAAGCCAAGCATTTGAGAAGAGCGGGCTTTGAGACCAATCGATTCTTGTTTGTGGACAAAGCGTCTAATTGTGCCTTGGATTAATCAAGATAATTTTTTTTTTGTTTTCCCATAAAGCCTTCCTTTTGCTCTTTGGAAAGCCTGCACTTGCTCTGTGATTGCTAAATGACTTTCTCCTGGACTTTACTCTGATATGCTCTGCATAGTAACAATGAAACCTCTTGTTTAACTCTGGGGAAAATTCCCCAGAGGCCCGGACTTCTTTTGCTGCTGCCATTGTTTCTTTCCATTTGCCATTTACAATTTCACCTTGTGAATTCACAGATCTCATTGACGTTTATTATAGAGTGGGATAAACTCTGAATTTGCTTTTTTGCAAAATAGTGGGATGGATGGAACTCAATCGTAGGCTGGCAGTGCTGTACACATACGTGTACCTGTACTATGCCAGGGTTTTGTATGGATCTGAAACCAGTATTGTAGTCCAGAGAGTTCTCTGAAGATGATTTCCCTCTATGGTTTCACCAAGCAGTCTTTCCTCTCCAACTGCACAGAGTTCTATGTCTCCAAGATAAAAATTGCACATTTACAGGTGCAATTTAATTGATTCCCATGTTACTAAAACAGAAAGACCAGAAGCCCTCTACCACCAAAGCTGGACACAGTTACGGACACCGTGGGGTTATTATGTAGGGGCTGTTCATAAGCTGATGAAGAAATGTGTTTTGAAGCTTTTATTTTTTATAGCCTCGAAAGAAACAGAGAGTCTTTTCATGTCTTTTATAAATTTTTTTATAACACAAAGAAAGAAAATTATTTCCAGAAAGCCTGCATACATGATTCAAGGCAAGTTCTCTTATAGGATAAATATGGTTATGTCTTCTCCTACCTGCTTCTTTCTGTTGTAGCTCTTACCCTCTTGTAAAGGTATTTTTTTCTTGTGCACTGGAGCAATCATCAAATTCTCTGGGAACTACTCTAGAGGACATACTAAGGTCATGGTGCTCAGGTCTATCTAATATCATATCTAATGCTATAATCTTATATTGCCCCTTGCCTTGAATAAGCCTAGCCCTAGGTTGTCTTCCATGGAGTCGGATGAAGTAGGAAATAATTTTCCTTGGGACTACAGAGAATTTGTAATCAAGCTTTTTGAGATAAACAGAAGCTTTCTGCAACATTCATCTCTACCTTTCTCTAGGCAGGATGATGGACAAAAGTACTGTTGTGCACTAGAGTGAGGTAGTGCATTGCTGGAGTGTCCTGTCCAGCTGGGAGCTGCTGACATTGTCAGCAGTGCCTTGTAACCAAGATACATTTGGGAACACTTGAAAAAAGCAATGAATCACAGGCTGTTGTGTATATGTCACTGAATAATGAAATGTTGGTGTTGGAGTGCATGTGGGCTAGTAATCTTTTGCTGGGATGGAAGGACTATAACAAGATTACAAGGACTAAGAGACCCACTTCTTCTCCTATGGAAGCTGGAGGTACCCCTGGGGAGCATACTGCTCTTGCCAGCATACAAGTCATTACTGAATGGAAAGAGGAGCATGAGTTTTTATGGCCTGTGCTATGAAGTAAAACTAGAAGATCTAATTGTCCTTTTTGGGTTTCAAAGCCATGAAAACATATGTGGTGTCACAGGACTCTCCCTGCTAACAGTAAAGTCTTTTCCCTTTGGTTCAAATGGCAACAATCAGTTGCTACTTGCTGGCTGTAATGCATTGTTTATTTGTCTCTAGAGGTGTGCAACTGATGTATTATAGTGTTTTTTTTTTTCCATACTGTCACATACTTTCTTTTTCTGAATTGTTTCTCTTATAACTTTACTAAGCGCTGCCTCTTCTGGGAAATAACTCTGTGTTTGAGGCTCAGCCCTTCAAGGTGTTGAGAGCTCTGGATATTCTCCAAGAAAGCTCTTAAGAAAATGATCAGCTGTAGGTGTATGAATTGTCTGGGCTAAGAAGCACCACATTTTTTAGATGGAGCCACCAGAGCACAGCTGCTGCTTTGCCACAAATCAATTGATTTAAACATATATAATGTCATTATTTTCACACTTATCTACTAAAGGTTCCCTTAGAGAATCCCTGAAGTATCAGAGCAGCCATGGAGCTCTTGCTATTAACACATTATTGATAAACTCTGGCACCTAAGTGGTCTAGGAAAACAAACAAACAAAAAAAGAGAGAGAGAAAAAAAAAGTCCTGATAGATAATTCTGCATTTAGAGTTTTTTAAGAGGGAAAAATTAAACACTTTGGGTTTTTATCTTCTTTTATTCATCCACAGAAATCCACATATCAGTTAAGAGATAAAAAGATATAACAAGAAGAGAGGAATAAAGAACTTTTGAAAAGAAACAGCAGAGCCTGGACTGATGTATTTGAGCAAAAGCTGATGTTAGGAATTTCCACGTAGAATAAGCAAAATAAAATGTCATCTCATGGTTTAAATACTGCCAGATGATTCAATATACTTTTCACAGCATTTTTTTACCATGTGATATTCTCGTATGTTTGTTGAAGTCAGGAAATGAGAAACTGCTTGAAAGGGAAAGGTTAGGCCTCGTGTCATTGTATAATATATGCCCACAAGCCTATTATATTAACAGAGCTGCCTAAGATAATTCAGAATGGAAGATGGAGTTCATTCCTACCACAGTATATTCTCAGTGTGATCTGCTGACAGAAATCAGTGCATCATGCATTTGTTAAATTAAGGCTCATGAGGTACAGATTCAATGAGGAGACAGTATTTTTTTTCTTGGGAAAATTAATGTTTGAACAAAAGTTGTTGAGTCAAGATGAAAAATCAAACTCATGTTCATTCCAGAAATCTATTAAATAAGACATAAAATGTTGATGTGAGCAAACAAAAATATCGTGTGTCAATATTTGCAGATTTTCCATTTAGATACTACCACTCATTTACAGTTTTTAACAGAATTGGTTTGAAGTTCTGAAAGATTTGAACCAAAGATGATATTTTTGTATTGAAAATGTTGAAATTGATCATTTTGGTATTTTTTAAAATAGAAATAAGTCATTTGAGAAAAATGACTATTTGCAACAGATGTTTTTCTTTTCAAAGCATAGGTATTTCCTAAAGGAAAAATATTTTGTCCGAAAAGCTCTCAGCCACCCATAATGATGAATTAAGCAATACATGTTTTAATTACCTTGCTGTTTACTTTCTCTGTAGTTTCCCAGACATTAAGGAAACTATTAAAGCAAGGCTAGAAAGGACTGTCTGTTCTGCTCTCACTCATAAAACTCAAATATTGTGGTCTGGTCCGAAGTCAGCCTAGTTCAGATATTCTCCTGCCCATCATGTTAGAGGCTCTGTTCATGACCAGAGGCACATACAAGGCATTAACATATCAGTATTACACACAGTCTGCACTGTGAGTGGAAGGGGCTCAGAGGGGAAGAAAGAATCGTTCACTAGCTGCATTTCTTCAGTTTACATGCTTGACTGTCACTTTAGATGGGGAAACCCAGGGAAATTTGGATAGTTCTGTTAGGCATTAATGATTGTTCTCTTTTTCATAAATCTTGTGATGTTTTCAGTCATCTCTGGGTTTAGCAGCAGTTCTGATCCTCATCTCTAAATTAAAAAGAGTTGAGAGGTGCTGTCTCTTTCATACTCTTTTGGCTGTAAGACGTAATTCAAGAATTAAATGTTTAACATGCACTTTACAGGAAGAACTATAAACGCACCTGAATGGCTTCTACCATCGGTGAACGTGAGGTGGAAAATAGCAATGAATAACAAGTGAAGGGCTTAGTAAGATTTATAAGGAGCAGGGTCTGGGCTAACACCGGGACATTTTGAGGTGATGTATTTTTTAACAAACCCTGCCAGCGTGTTTGTTCTTCTGTCTTACTGCTGTGTTGGTCTTGCTAAGGCTGTCAGTGCAGAAGCTGGCTGTGGCTGCTTTTTCTATGCTGGGCAGCCCTTGTCCACGAGCACTGCTGCCTGGTAGGGCCCCATGCACTCCACGTATGCAGGCAGGCACCCTTGCCTTTCCCCATCATCCTGTCTGGGGAGGGGGCTTGGGCCTTCCTCATGGTGGGATAGCAAGTCCCCTTGTCCTCCTGGAAAGATTCCTGTGCCACCCACAGAACTTGCAGGGCAGCTGGGCAGAGGGAGCTGTGTGGGATTTAATATATGATGGTGTGCTACGGGATGACCTGTTGAAACCTACTGAATGTGGTCCAGTAAATAACCCTCCAAAAATCCTATACTTCAGTGTATGCTTTACCTAGCAAAGTGTCTCCCCTCTCCCCACATACAACCATTAACCATTCGTGCACAGTAAGCAAGCAGATCAGGATTGGAAATCGGGATTTTATCAGTCTGGACTCATCCACATTTATTTTTTAACCTCTTCTCTATTGCATTATTCACATCTATGCAATTGTTCTGTTCTCTATTACTGCATTTATCACATCAGCTGCTTCCACTGTGAAGGCCCATCCATAAATCAAGAAGACCAACAAGATGTGTCTCCAAAAGCATCTTATTTAAGTACACTCAATTTTGTGACTCAGAAGGACCTGGAAGTGTGCAGTTACAGTCCTGCAACTCCTCCCTCACAGAATCATTTCTGCTAGTTGGGACAGGACACACAGCTTTCTTGTTAGTCTTCGGCTCTAGGACTAAGGCTTTCTTAGGCTTTACACCACCTTCATACATTTAAATATTTCAAAAGGGTTAAAGGAGAGGAAGAACCATTGTAGGCTGTTGTCACCTTTGTAATCTTCATTTCCAAATACCAGAGAAGATGGCAAAGTCCACAAGTTTTCTCTGCTGGGGGTTGTAAATAATTCACTAAAAATCTTGGAAATAATCATAACCCATTGCGTTTTCCTGAGATGACAGGGAAAAAAGAGACTTTAAAGGCATGAAGTATGAGCTCATTTCCATGATCTTTTGAGCATAAAAGAAGAATGTATACACAAAACTCTTGCATTCAGTCTGTCCTCTGTTGGCTGCGCACTGATTTATACAAGCACATAAATTACTCAGCATCAGAGGACTGTATGTTGTGCAGCCTCAAGACAGCAAGACAAACAAGTACATGCCTAATTTTAAGCAGATGAATTCTTCCAAGAGAAAGGGCTTTTGTGAAAAATTAGAATTAAGCGTTTTCTACAGAGAACTGAAACATATACATTGCTTCCAGATGAGCCGTCTTAAGGAATCCAAACATCCTGACATCTGAATATGCTGATGGACTGTACTCCATCCCAACCAGACCTAGTATAGTTGTCTGCAACAGAAATACCCAATACCTAAAGTATGGTGGGACCATTGTCTCAGGATTGAAGAAGCTGGACTTGCTTACAGGTTTTTGGAGTTCTTGTTTTGGAGAGCAGCAAAACAGCTCTGGGAGCAAAATTTATTCAGTTTTCCAAAGCGGTTGACTTATTCAGTCTATGTTTCAAGAAAAACCCATGCCTTTTGAGTGTTCCTGTCAAAGTCTTGTATTAAATTTTTATTTCTCCTGTCAAAGGCAATAATTCATGTGATAGAGAGCCACAAACATAGACTTATAAATGGCACTGTGAAAATATGTCAACAACATCCTACTTTCCTCAAATCAGGCATGCTAAGGACACCAGCTGCTGCCTTCCTAGCTTGGGGAGCAGGTGTTTGACCACCTACAAGCAGGATGTTTTCTTCTTGTATGAAAATCATGCAGGTTTACTCAGCCATGCCAAAGAATTAAGGCAATGCCGTAGTCCAAAAATTAAAATGCTGACAGTCTTCCTCTTATTGCATAACTTGGTCCAGTGCCATGGAAAAATACATCAAATTAATAAAATTGGAACAGAGTTTTGTCTTTGTGTTTGCTGTTGAGGCTTTATGATGCCACTTTTCTTGTCCTACCGTTTGTTTATTTATTTTATGGCACCATGGAAAAGTCTATATGGTGAGTAATTAACTTGAGAAATCTTGGGAGCCCAGCATCTCTGAAGAAATGCAAATGTCTCTGAGCTTCTTTCTCTGAGTTTAATGGGTTCTAAGGAAATTGTTGGAATTCGTCTGCTGACTAAATAGTTTTGGCTCAAACCCTTGATTTTGAGTAGCATAAAGATATTATTTAGCAAAAAAATGAAAAAGAACTTTTCTTCAAAGTGGTTAAAAACTTATGGCAAGAAAATGGTAAGCTAAACCTCCTGCCTCAGTAAAATGGTCAGAACTGATAGGAAGACCTGCAGGAGAGCAGGAAGAAAGGATAGAGACAGAGCCCAACAGGAAATATAAAGCATTTTGTAGGCTAGCGTAAGTTGTGAACCGAAGCTAGTTCCTTTGTGGCACAGATTGACTGGGGCTTAAGAAAAGAAGTGATGGAGCTGCTTTCACATGTTTTCTAGCTGGGGAGGAACGATGCTCAGAAGAGACTCTTAGCTTTTTATTTTGGGAATTGAAGATCAAAATAGACCATATGCTTAGTGCAGACAGTACCAGTGTTTGATGAAATGGCTGTAAACCTTTCAGAATTTGCTGAGGAAATTAGCAGAAAGTGAAAAAAAACCTCCTCCAGTTCTATTTTTACTTTTCAAGACATAGTATTTTATTATCCAGTTTTAGCACAAAGAAATCATGGCTTAAGTATTGAAAAAGGTGGTTCCTGAAATACCAAGGAAAAAAGCTTTCTCAAGAGAGAAAGCCTGAAAGAACATTTCATACAGGTGCAGGTGCTCAGAGGAACTTTTTGCTTCACATAATTAAATCTGCAAAGATCTCAGCTGCTTTGTGTTTAAAATAACTTTTAACATCAGCACTGAAAGCCAAAGTTCTGGTTTCATGTAAGGCTGATAGAATGTTCCTTAAAATCAAAGGATTTCTCTTTATCATTGTTAGCAACCTCTGTCTGATACATTTTTGCCTCTGTTTGTGTTAGTGCTTCAAAGGGCTGAGAAAACTGAAAATCAGAGAAAGCTTATGCTTTGCATGTACTAAGAAAAAAAAGCTTGGTAGCCTAAAGCAAGGTACTCACCCCAACCATGAAGAGGACCTAATGAACTGACCTGACACATGGCATCTGTGACTCAACACTGGCTCTCATTGAAATAAACACAGTTCTTCTAGAAGATGAGTCAGTGGAAAATGGCAGCTGGGAAGACTTGTGTCAAGGATATGACTTGCATCTGCTCAGTGTGACACTTTTCTCCTGACTGCTATTTTGAATGGCCATCTGGTGCAAGTTTGTTCCAGTCACATACATGTTCTGAGCAGCTTCTCCATCTACCTCCAGCACTTTGGAGACAGAGGCTCCACAGGCCAGTATAGACACAATCTGGGCAGTGTGCCTAACCATATTGCAGTTGAACATCACTGCATCTCCAAAGCAGCCAAGAGAACTGGCTGAAGAAGTGGTTTCCAAGATGCCAGATGCTGTTGCAAACCAATCATGCAGAGCTCGATGTTTTATTTATCAGAGCTTGTTGCCATCTTCCTGTGGTGAGCAATCACAGACAGAGGGATGGCAACAGTAAGTTGCAACTCTGTTCTATGACAAGTGCATATAGGGTAGTTTGGTCTTCAAAAATGAGATGTGCCTTGTTCATGACAAAGCTCTCTCCATATTTTGATTTTTGTATCCCCTCTTCTCCTGGAGTCGTTTCAGGAAAGAGGTGCGAAAAGTTTTTAATTAATGTAATGTGATTTTCTAGCAATATGTTTTTAGCTTCAGAGCAGGAGATTCACAGTTTCAAAACTGGCCTTTTATCATAGTTGCCTCCTAATTTGCTAATTTCTCCTCTCCTTTTTTAAGTTTACCATTTCTTTGATCGTTGACTCTTCCGTCTCCACCCTAAACAATTTGTTTGTCATATTTTCTTTAAATAATAACTTGGACCACTACAACACTATGCATTATGCCACTGGTTTTGAGGATCTTTGTTGATGTGTAACAAGCTTGTATGTATCTTTCCAGCTATTTTTTAAAATCCATCCTCATCAAACTAGGGAGTAGTTGCTACTGATGTATAATCTGTTCTTCATCTTCTTCCTAATACTGCACCCAAATTCTTTGGCAGCTTGCAAACACTTAGCGCTTGTTTTGGAATGTCTTTGATCACTCACTTGGGGCCAGGACATGACATTCATAGCTAAGCTATACCTTCTCCACTTGGCCTTTCTGCATCCACAGTGATGATTCCAATCAGTCTTTTAACTTTGGCTTGGTTGTGTTGCCCTGAAGCTGTTGATCAGAGTCTCAGTTCTCTAATATCCTGCAGAACCCAGAGATAATAATCACCTCTGATGGTGGACATGAGGAGGAATAGTTCATTTTCTATTAAATTAAAGTCTTCAAGTGCTTCTTGATATTGCACAATAGATTCTAGAGCTCATACGTACAAAATGTTGGAGAAATAGCCTCATTCCTGCTCGGTCAGTTTTTGTGGGATCAGAAACACTGTAGCTCAAGCTACAGGCCGAATGGAGAATGAGCAGTTAAATACTTGTTTTGCCATTACTGATTCCATCTTTATTGAATAGATTTAATTCTGCATTACTCATGAGAATTGCATATGCATAAAATGAGTTTCTGTGGTTTGGGAATTGATTCCCTTGTTTCTCAAAAATCTTCTTAATCAGATGCACATTTCTCACATTACTCTAAATTTCTTTAACCCCATTAAAATGAGGTTAAAGCTGACTTATTTGAAATTTTATGTCTAAGAAAAAATATCATCTTACAATTTTTATAATCAAGAACTGCTTAATACCAAACTAGGTGACACAGTTAATTATGTGTAAGCTATTTTTAAAAAGTTATATGCATCAGCTTTCTTTAAATAGATTTCTCACTGTAAAATTAATACATAAATTCCCTGTGATTTTATGATAATTATTTCTATTTTCCCACTCAACTATGGGAAATTATATTTTTCATTTCTGCTGTAGCATCCTTTTTCCCTTCTCATGTTTAGTATTTCCAAATAAATATAGCAGAGCAATCAGTGGATCTTTAGAAAATACACAAAGGACTAAAACAAACACATCATTGAACCATAGGCCTATTGGTCTATTTCCTGCTCTACATGATATTTTTAGCACTAATTAAGCTTTCAAAAGTTAATTGGAAGTCCTAAGTATTTCTCTAACTTTGGATTTCATGCTCCTGATGCAATGAGAAACTAAAACCACTGAAAAACAGAAACTCCACTCAGCTTAGCACAGTGGGTTATGCAAATGCATGTATTCAAGTATATTCAATGTACTTAAGATGAGCTTTCAATGTAATTGCAAACTAGAAATCAAAGAGATACAAACGTGTAGAGTATAGGATATAGCAGTTCTGTGAGTGGAAGTCTATTGGCTCCCTGTTTGGCTGTTGGTGACACTCAGACCTGGAGCTGATGGTATTGTATTTTTAAGCTATTAAAGGTAACTGACAGTAGCAGTATGGCTCTATAAGAATCTGGCATTGGAAGAGATGTATCAAGATGTATCATTGGCCAGAAACCTGGAGCCTGTAGAAGCTCAGGGGGTCTTGACTCTGCTTTGAAGTTCAGGGGTACTGTGCTCTTCCACTCCCATCTAAACCTCATTCTCCAGTTCCTGCCTTCTCCCTTTTTCCCACCATCGCTTCTTCTTTCCTTCCAGCACCTCTCACAAGCCCTTCTGATATAAGGCAGATTTTTGCTTCTCTTTCAGGGTGCTGGAAGCCATCAGGAAAAATAGTGGGAGCATATGGAAGAGTTTCCTCTTTTGTGTTTTTTGTTACTGGGTCACACATCCTTGAATGCCTGCAGCAGCAATTGCAGGGAACACAATCTTGTGCCTTTCCACATCATGATGGAACATGCTAAAGAGTCAGAGATTCTTGCAGAAATGCAGGTATCGACCTCTAATGCATGTTCTATCATCAGGGACAAACTGAGATTTTCTGTAATTGTATACTTTAACCAAATTTGGGCAAATTTCCCAAGGAATGCCTAAAGGCAAATGCTTAATGCCAGGATCTTATACACACAGCCCTGACTTATTTCAGACTCCAGACTCAAATCAGGAAGACATTGGAATTTCTTTGATAAATAATGTTATATTTAACATTATTTAATAACATTATCTCCTTAATGCCATTCTGAAAGGGTGAACCCTTTCAATTGAAACTTCCGAATAAAATTCATCCTGTGGCAAATGTTTTTCATCTCTGTTCTAATAACTAAGCTGGGCAAAGTGATCAGGATTTTAAAGCTGGCATCTTAAAATTCTAAGAGTTGACCATTTTTAATAACAGGCATTTTTTTTTACTAATATTCCTTGTAGCTACATCTCTCCCTCCTGGTTTTAGAATGGTAGCTATCCAGTCAAAACTTATTGATAAAAAGAAGGAAAAAGGGTGCTCCTATAATAAACAGAATATATATTTACACAATAAGTCACATAGTTACACATCTTATAGTGTTTTTACCTTTTCTGACAGCCAGTGTTCCCCTGGAAGGTAAATTCTGAATATCTACTTAAAGTAGTCTGTAACTACTGAGTTACAACCGATTGCTATGTTTCTGCTTGATACTCTGTAGCTCTGGGTTAACCCACCACAGCCAGTATGTCTGTAAACAGGAAATGCTTGAAGAAGCCTAGAAAATGTTAAAGAATAGTTTATTTAGGTTGCTTAGAGTTTAAAACTACAAAATGTTGCATATGCCTGCATTCCTCACTTTATTCTTGGAAGACAGCACAGGAAAGAGAGTAGCAGAATTGGTAATCACCTGAAGGTTAAAAATTATATTGCTATGAAATATTTGCCATGGAACAAATGTAACCTCAGTTGTTGGCTAATGAGATATCAGCAAGGTTGAAAACTAAAAGCAGGAATAAACTGTAAGTAGCATTTGAATTTACAAGAATGTTAGCCACCCAGTCTCTCCCAAGCAGATGGGTGAGAGGTCTATTTCATTAGACAGGATGAATGGAGAGAACAATGCCAACAACAGCTCATTTTTGTTACAATGCTTGAATCAGACTGGGTTTGTCCTAAAATATTTGTGAAGTATCTGTCTGTAGTTCCAATTCATTAATGGTGCTTAGTCACACTTTTTGCACACAATTTTACTTGACAGGCTTCAAAAGCAGTGAAATGCATTTTTTTTCCCCCTATGAATTCCTGCATTGATCATATTTTCACACTTTGTCGTTTTGAGCAAGTAGTGCACAGCAGCTATCACTTGCCTTAAATTTTATCAGCTGTCAGAGAGTCTTTGACAACATGAACAGGGAGACTATGTGACACATACTGGAAATTTATAGATTACTGTGCAAAGCTGTCTTGGTTTTGAAGGATTTTTGTTATGGAGGAAAATGTGCCCTGTTCTGTCCTTCTATTCCCACTATTTCCACCCCACTGTCCTGATCTCTCCATCTCAACTGTTGCTAGTCTTTCAGTTTGGAGCATGCAGTGGTGCAGTGATTTTGCTAATGATAGTCACTGCCTGAGAGCTGTAAAAGGTGCTCCGAAAGAATCATTGAGAACAAGTAGGTCACACAACCTGCAAGCCAAAACCCCAAGAATCATGGAGGTCTACACTCAAGTCTGCATCATCTGGGTAATCCCAGATAATCTTTCATGGTGAATTTCTTACAGGCTGGTATTCTTCCCAGGTCTTGTAATTCAATATGTAAGATAGTAAACTGATCAAATAGTGAAAATGACTGTTTCCAGATGCTTCTGCTCTGCCCAAGTCCAATAGCACTGGCATCAGTATAAAGTTCAGTATCATTAGTCTCAATGTGCTAAACACTGCATTTTTAGCTACAGGAGAGCAACGCACCTAGTCAATGGATGACAGAAAAGTTTTTGGTATGAATGTGTGCTACAGATAATACAAATAAAATGGCCAATAGTCTTAAAATACTAAAGATGTATCTGCCATTGCATGGACTGCATGGAGGCAAAGGGGCTTACACTGGCCAACTGGTGTTT
The DNA here is from genome assembly GCF_028858725.1 of Colius striatus. Lineage (NCBI taxonomy): Eukaryota > Metazoa > Chordata > Aves > Coliiformes > Coliidae > Colius > Colius striatus. Next base: position 176,092,990 of record NC_084759.1, on the reverse strand, counting down.
TGATGACCCTGAAATCTACAGAAACACCAGTTTAGTACCACCTATTATGCCATGATTCTACAGAAACAGCAGTTTTACAGGTCATTAACTTCAAGGAGCTCACTGAATACTTTTGATAATGTCTTATGTCGGTTATATCAGGGAAAGAAGGTGGCCATTACGGCTTTATGGATTGAATTGTTGAAACTTTCCTAAATTGTGTTGAATTTTATATTGTATTTTTTCAGAGACCAAACTAATATATTAGTTGTCACGTTGAGACTAGTAGTTCTCAATAACATGCTGATCCTGATAGTCACCATGATAACAAATCTTATCATCAATAGATACTCCACTTGACAGTAAACCTCAAAAGAGAATAAACGTGATTCTCCATGGAAATATCCCACCAAATTCAGGAAAGAAAACAAAAAGAGAAACCTATGAGCTCTTACTAATTAAAATAGAGCACCTAGAAATGACTTAATGAAATTAAGAAAATGTATGCCCTTTGGGTATTCAAAAATTGAGAGGTCAAACCAAAATTTCTCATTGCAGGAAAATCCCATTGGACAGTTTCCTAAATGCAGAGTAGCATTTTCTAAATGTACTTGCTTTTTTTGGTTTTTTTTTGACTTCTAGCCTCTGGAGAAAGCATATAATAAATTTCTATTTTACATGATCACATGTTGGAAGCTTAACCTTCAAAGATGAGGCTGAGAGTAAATCAACTACAGTGTGATATACAGCACAAATAATCAATTTGTTTTGAAAACAGAATGTTCCCAATGCATTCTGAAAGTAAAGATTTTCTGTGTGATTGCTTCTCAAAGACAAAAAACACAAGCACTGCTTTTAGAACATACAGGAATAGAAATAATGATGAATATTCATTCTATTTTTCAAGATAATCTGTATCTTCTCCAGCATAATTGACGGCTGTATTGTCATGCCAAGCTACCAGAGTATACTCAATACCTTATGGCAACAATTTTAACATGTTACATCTTATTCTTCCATTTTATATGTAAACAAATGTAGTACTTTGATTTGGCACCAAAATTTGTTATCAACAGTTTCCTCTTTTATTTGCTGGGGGGTTTACATTTTCCATAAACTTCCATCATGTTTGAAGATGAGAATTATACTGTTTGACTTGTATACTGCATTTTTTTACAGTACACTATGAAGCTGATGCCTTGCAAGAAATACTGTTGCTAGATAATTGCCAGTGTATCATTTTATTAGTGAATATTAGCTACTTTTTACAGTAAATATGTGGTCAGAAAAATGTAAACCTTGTGCCAAGAACAGATATGCAAACTGTATTAACTACTAAACCAAGAGTTTAAGAGCCAGCATGAAAGTTTAAACTGGTTTTTAAGTAGTTTTTACACATATAATGAAAATTAAATTCTTCAGTTGTTTAGATAAGAACATCAAAAAATATCCACAAATCTCAATCTTCTATATAAAACAATAAAAAACCTTCCTAAAGTATTTAAGCAAGTATATAGTGTGCAACAACTGCTAAAGTAAGCAGCTCACAAGCAAGTAGCAGTGAAAAGCAGAAGCCCTGCGTAACACAGCACGCAGATTATTGAACATGAGTGATATGCAAGGGTAAAACATTTTTCTTCTGACCGCAAAGGAGGCAAAATAATACAATACATTCTTAACAAGAACAAATGAATGAGATCAAAGTGCTTTTTGTTAACATTTCTGGCAGATTCAGTGTTTGGCAGCCATTGTGTCAGCGTTAAAACTAATCTGTAAGAACAAGGAGGGATCACATTCATTTGGAGAGACCTCCCATTCTGAGAGCTGTTTGGGCTCCACCTCACACTAACAGGACTCTGCTCTGGTGGGCCTGGCATAGTTCCAGTTTGCTACACGGATCTCAGTCAGTTCAAACTGGGGCTGCCTGTAAAGTTAATACAGTTATTTACACTGGATGAACAAGTATAAGCAGTGCCACAAAGTAAAGCGCTATCTTCTAAACATACCCTCAGAGAGCAGTGGAGATTCTTGATGGGAAGGAAAGCAGTGAGACAGCTTGGCAGACCTCCACCCACGGTCTGCTCCAGAGAGAAGACCAAAGCACATTTTCCTGCACACAGCATCTCTCTCTCAGCTTCTGCAAAAAGCATTGCTGAGATCAGAGTTCATCCTTCCTATAGATAATAGGAAAATTGGCAGAAATTTGTCTGAGCCTGAGTCTGTAAAATCAGGGCAAAGATGTCTGAGAGCTTTGCTGCTTTCATACCTGCTTTCTGCTGTTGTCACTGTGCCCTCTCCTCACCAGCAGCATGGTGGGAGGTTTGATTTTACAGCATTCAATGATGGATTTAAAAATACTCCTGCCATGTAAACAATTTTTCTGCCCAGCTATCTGCATGGTTTTTGTACTGTGACTGCCTTGGCCCTTTCCCAGGTCTTTCCACGAAATCCCTCAGACTTCCAATGCCTCAGGTTCAGGGCCTGCAGATGTTGCCCTCAACAACATGAGTCACCTCTAGCCATGCACTTTCTCTTCCACTTTGTGGGTCACAGGATTCAGACATTTTCTTGATGGGCCAAGTCCCTCTCCTTCAAATCTTACATTTGAAATACAATAATCTATGGTGGGCCAAGACCTCTAAGGTAGACCCACCAAATGGTCAATAATACCAATAATACTAATAATACCAATAATACATGGTGGAGGTCTCATGTTGGCTTTGCTTTGCTTTTATACCTGGGCTACAGTGACTCTTTGGTTCTGCCTTTTCCAGCATCCAGGCCCACTTGGCTGAATTTCCCTTTGCTTAGGTGAAAAAACACCTTTACTGAGCTGGAACAGAATCATCTGATCTAGCAAGAGAAAGCCAGAGCCATCCTTAACAGGGCAATCAGCCACAGCTCTTGTGCAGCATGAGTCCCAGGCTCAGCTAAAGGTTTCCCCTCAATGGAAGTCCTTCAGTTATAGTTGCTTCTACATTGTGCTCTCCCTTCATAAACACACCAGGTTCTGCAAATGCAGTTTCTACCACCACAAGCATACAACCTTCTCCTTCCCCACCATGTATCTTTCTCTTGGATGACAATTAAAACCAAAGTTTCCTTTCCTCTCCTGAGTCAGACTGATCCCTACACATTGAACAAGAAGGTGAAGTAATGTCATGAGAGAGGCTAACAATGACAACCCCTAAAAGTCAGGAAGAGGAGCTCCTGTCCCTCTGAAATGAGGGGAACAGAGATCACTTTCATTTCCTTGTGCTCAGAACCACAGAACCTCTGGCTGAGTCCAGACTATCCGTGACATGACTGCATGCCAGACAGAAGAGGATGGTGAATGTGATCCACTATAAACAGGGAAGAGGGAGAGGAGACTGGCAGCTTTACTGGCAGTTTTCAAAGAGGTACTGCATACTGACAGCATGCAGGGATAGAAGTGAGGCAGCCAAATGGGGCATGCAGCCGAGCACCACTGGGGCCCTGAAGCTAGCCAGTTCTGTGGCCAGATCAGGAGGGACGAGAGGTGAATGCTGTGAGAATTGGTACAGGCAGCTGCAAGAGCCAGTGGCTATTTACAGCCTCTTTGTATTATATGCTACATGGACATTTCTGTGTCCATTTTCCATGTTCCAGCCAGGTGCCCTCCAGCCAGCCTCCTAGTGATCTGACAGCAGGAAATAAGGAGCATTTTATGGCCAAGCATAGACCTGCTGAGCCTGGAGACTTCACAGCAATCCTGGCTACCTGCCCTCATTCCCATGGCTGAAATCACTGTAAATAGCTGTACAAGCTTGTTCCCAGGACCAAGATGAATTCTCAACATTAATTTTCTTTTTCCCCTTGCAGGTTCCCTTCATTCATCTGGCTAAATTTCCATGAATTTTTCTCAGGGAAACATTTAATTATCTCATTTAAGCATGGAATGTTAGAGGATGTCAAAGTAAAGGAGTCATCATGGTACAGCAAGAGAATAAAGGAAATACTGGTCTTTAGGAAGAGTTGTTGAGGACTGTGGACCCTGTCTGTCAGTAGTGGGAACAAGTTACAGAAAGCAGAACTGGAATCAAGAGATGATACAGTGGCATTTGTTATTTTCATGGAAAGTAGCAACTCCAATGCACAGCAAGCCACAAGGAGAGATTTTTGTGGTGAATATTCTGCCAGTGACATGGTTTGCTCCTTCCAAGTCTCAGACAGAACTGAGAGCCATGCAGGGAATGGTAGCAGTTGTAGTTTCAGCGATGCTTCATTTCCTGCTCTTCCTCCATCTGCTCTCCCTTGCTATTGGAAGTGCTGTGCAGGACATGTACCAGAGAAAATGTCCTGGTGTGGAAGTCAGACTCTAAGATGTCAGTTCAGTCCCTCCTCAAGGATGTCTGAACGCCCACTTCTCTGCTATCTAACAAGCAATCAGGTTATAGGGGACGTCCTGACCATAGCTGAGATAGATGGCCAGTGAAAGTTCCTCACCTGCAGGAGGCCAGGGGGATAAACAATCCTAAATAGCAAGAGAAGTACAATGAATTCATGATGTGTACACTATTTCCCTGCTGGACTATTTCCGAGGCTTTTACCAGGCAAGAACTGTGGAAAGCTGAGGCAAATCAGCCAAAAATATCAAAAAAGCACTAAAGCATTCACAGTGAACCACAGAGGTTTGCAACACAATAGAAATAGGAAAAAATGCCCCTTGTGGACAAAAAGTGGGCTGAACTTAGAGACATTGGTCCATAGAGGACTGTAAAATCAGTCACAAGGAGAAGTACTCTGACTCCTTCTGTGTGCGTCACAAATGAAAATAAAATGAGGCCAGGACCTTCCAAGTGGCAAATCCCAACTCTTTCTCCATGTAATGATGCATTCAAGTCAGCCTTGGCAACCAAAAAACATATAGGAGGAATATTGCCTTTCATTTCCTGCTGTTAGCCTTCATGGCTGTCACTCCCAAATCTGGAGTATGGTCCTCTGCACCTGTTTCATTCTTTTTATAGTTGTAGCACTGAAAAGGAGCCAACCCCTTTGGAGGGATAACTTACAGTTATCACCAGACAAAAAAAAGAAAAGGACTAAAAACGAGTCCTTGTTGCTAAGCATCATCATCCAAACCTTCTGAGAGCACTCCTGTGTGCATGTTGTGTTAAACGGTCAGCCAAGATATTCTCACCAGGGTTACTTAAGTTACATATGGAGTGGATGAATAAGTTGCTCTTAAAATGTCAGAGTCCCTGGTGATTAACAGATGTGGTCTGTTGCAGTGCTTCAGTAGTAGAGGAGTTTGGGACAACTGGAGCTTAAAGTCAGTGACGACTCAGAGTTATGGAAGCGACATAGAGATGATTCAGTGCTTTCAGCAATGCACTGATCTCAGTCATGGCATTCCCTTTTTGTGCTCAACAGAAAAGATAGCACATGATAATGGAGGGATGGCTAAGGGGAAAATCACTAAGTCCGTGCTCTTAGTGCATGAAAGAACTTAGGATCCACCTCTTGATTGAAACAACTACTGAGGCATACAGAATGGAACATGTGCTTAGGCCACAGCCAGTTGAAGAAGCTTCATAGGACAAAGATACTTGGTCATAAAAAATAAGATTTGTGTCCTTTGGTATTGATTTCAAGTTTGTAAACATTCCATTCAGAAGACACCAAGTCTTTATAAACTGATCTCCTGCTTAGTTACATAAGATTTGGATCAGGTTACTGGTGTGGCTTATTGCCCAGCTGGTGAGTCGTGGCTACAGGGTCCTTCCTGAGAACCATCAACATGACTCAATCAGTACTCATGAAAGAGGATGGCAGTGGCAAATGCATTCAGACAAATCCATTCAGCCCTCGAGCAGGCAGCTTGCCTATAATAAAACATCAGCAGATAATTTCAATGCAAGGTGATGGTTGATAAAATCAGACATAATCTAATCTCTGATTATATGCCAAATCAGAGGCTGTGAGTCTGAACCAAAACATCTTTGAGCTGAAAACCAACAGCCTTGAATATCTTTAAGCAGTGTACAGGATATTTTTATGGTTCTCCCTTCTTTTTGATGTGTATAGAGGGCCTGATATAGTGTGTGGAAGTTTGATAATTCTGACAGTGGTTTTTTGGCCTGTCTGAAAATGTTGAAATGCTTGGATTTTGAAGGACCAGTTTCTCACTTGTATTTCCTTTGCCAAATTGACTGCTGGAACCTCTGCTCACATTCCCAGAGTTTCCTACTGAAGCTAATCCTTTCACATATACTCTCTTCATTTGTCTCTGCTCTAGAACTTCATTATACCCTCACCTTGCCTCAAGTGTGTTGAATGTCTTTTTCAGCCAGAGAAATAGTTGCTAGCCATTTCAGTGGAATGACCGTTGCTGAAAATTGCCAACTGAAATTGGAGTTTTCTCCTCCCTATCTCAGCTAGTATCAGAAATAATTAAACAATCAGCCTATATAGTAGACATTCTGTCTTATCCAATCCCTTGATGTGTTCAACACCCTTACAAAAAATAAGTCTCATTGAAAAAAGACTGTAAATGTTTTTTGTGTGGTTAACATCAGTTTACCCATTTTTATTGCTAGTTGATGGATGGAAAGGTGAGTCACAGCAGTCTGTTACTGACAGGCAACAGGCCATTTCTCAGAGTGATCTCGGGCACTGGAATCTGATGGTTTTCCGGGTGCTGCTATGAAGTATGAGGTGAAAGCTGGGCTGGCTGAGTGGTAAGCAACTTGAGACAAATGGAGAGAAAATAATTTTGCTTGAGGAAGATTGTTACGGGGTAAAAGGTTTTAAAATCCACTTTGTACCTCATAATTCCAAACATCTCATGCCGTCATCAGTGGTGTTACAGATGAGTTGAACTAAGTAGACAGAAACAGTATTCAGGACATAATAAGTAACAAAATGGTCCAACTTATGAATTTAAGCAGAGATTATTTTATTTATCCATGATCAGAACTCAATTTTTTTCTAGAGAGGACAGAATAAATTTGTCAAATCCCATGAGGGACAGGAAGCATTATTTGAAATGAGAAGAAATTTTGGAACTGATTTAGCTGCTAATAATCAATACCAGCTACAAAAATCAAAGAAGAAAAAGGATTCATATAACTTGTTTTCATCTCATTTACAGTCCTGCCTTAGAAGAGAGATTATTCACAGCACTTCTACCTTCCTAAGAGGCTTTCATGGAAGGGTTATGCTATCCAGCTAGTCTACAGCTTTTTTAGATACATTGGATACCTGTTGCCAAGGAGAGCTTTTGAATGCTCAATACCTCTGAAAATCAAGAAAAACTGCAGTGATATATGCTTAGGATTTGCAAGCATGCGGCAAGGCTCACAACTTGGGAAAAGTAATCTAGCCAATCTCCATGTTCTTAAATGTGATCATTTTTTGTTGCTCTTCAAGCACCACTTTGTGCTACTTCTTTCAATCAGCAGAGTGTCTCAGCTTTGTTTTAGAGACACTTTTGTCTCTAAATGTCTCTTTAGAGACACTTTTGTCTTTTTTTGGAGAAGATTCCTGGTGTCATTGGAAAGCAAAATCTTAAAAACACAGCTCATAAGAAGGCTGAAAATTATTATTTTCGTAATATTATTATTTTTAGGTCAGTATTGTGATATAGTCATCATGAAATAAATTTAGGAAGTCTAGAATGGACATCAAGTAAAACATTAATCACAGTTACATCAAAATTGTTATTCAAAAGAGGACACTAAATTATACTATTAAAATGTAAGTACATTTTGTCTTTCAAGAACATATAAGCTAAATTGCACTTTATTTACACTAAAGAAATAAACAGTGAAGGCAAAGAAAATCCCATTGCTTGAGTTCTTTTTTTTGTGTGTGTGTGTAAAGAGAGGAAATAGAGTAACCAAGAAGTAGAAAAATAGCCATAGATAATACATGAAGAGAGCATTTGTTTAGAGTCTTTTGTATTTTCAGACTTCCTTACTTGTTAACTTTATCAAAGTAAATTCATTGTTGTAAAGTGTCCGAATCAAAGAATAAGGTAAGTGGGATATCAAGTGAAATAAAAAAGTTGATTAAAAAATAATGGAAGTTGATTTAAGTAACTGGAGCTGCAAAGGAAACGTGTAGAGGAGAGGGACTTGTATTACTTGGAATGTGAATTAATTGTATTCCAGAGAAGGAAATAGAAAGACGGAAGTCTGCAGCTGGAAAAGGGATTTTGACTTTGAAGTATGGATGAATTAACTCCAGAATTGTATCTTTATACATGCAGATAATATGTAAGTGTTGGAAAGCAGGAAACTGAGGAGCTGTGTCACTTTAAACATGTCACTCCAGGTCAGGCTCAGATGACTGGGAATTAGTGACCACAACTCTTCCTGAAAGGAGCAACATTTTTGATGAATAAAGTTAGAATTTATTTTAAAAATCTCTTAAAAAGCAACATTTTCTCCCATTTGATGCTGGAGGAGTTGAATTCTTGAAGCAACCTTGGATCTTTACCTACATGTGGAACTGTCACACTAGATGTCGGAAATTACATGTGCTACCAAATTAAACATGCCCATCAGTACCCTCAATGCATGTAGGCCAGCTGGCCAGGAGTGGCTGTTTCTGTGCTACAAGACTCCTCAGCTACCTAACTGAGGCAATCATTCACAAGGTTTCTCTCAGGAACCAGCCTTGAAAAATATTTGTTTGCCAAAACTGTGCCTGGGAATCGTGTGACACAGTGAGATAGACAAAAATGTGCCAGGGAGGAGTATTAACAGTTCAGGTGTGCAACAGTTGTGCTCCAGCTCCCGAGCATGGTTACATTTCCTTATACAGACATATGCAAGTTGGCTAAAAGCTACATTCAGAAGCCTAGTCCAAGCACTCAAATGGCTTTAGGCATCTAAAAGACAGCAATTCGGATAGTCTTTTTTCCAGGGCAACACATCTTCTGGCTCCATATTTGGCTAAAGGAGGGAAACTTGCACTATATGAAGTGCTTCATTTCAGTGCTTCATGCACCTTGGAGCCAAGGAGCAGCACTAGAGAACAGACTGCCTATATCTCTCATCACTCTCTAAATGAGAGAGGTCTGACTGGGTACCTAACTCCATGCACAGCAGGCTGCCTGGCAGCAAGAACCACTGTGCACCCATGTGGCATGTGAGACTCATTAGGTAAGTAGCAATACGCTTTGAGGGGGAGTCCTCCTTCGGTACTTTTGTAACTTTTTGCATTTTCTTCTGAAAAAGCAAGATTGCATACTTTCTCTTTCAGATTTTTCACTTGTTGGCTGTGGGAACAAGCAAACAAACATATCCACGATTGTATGAGGCTGTTCTGTAGTCAAAGAATTGCTTAGATATGTATCCCATTTATTTCCAACACACCAAAATGCGGGCTGAAGGATGCTGTGCTCAGCAGAAGGTTATTTTCCTCCCAACGACTACTGGCTACTCTGGAGGCAAAGGGTCAGGCACTTGATTAGATGAATTACAACTTAAAGTCCCCTAGTATAAACTATGTCATGCCCCAGGCTTCTCAAAACAAGGCACTCTATTTTAACTCATAATGGGTAGCTGGATTCAGTAAATGGCCTAATCACAGCAACATAAATATTTATGGGAGAATTTTTCTAATTAAGGTATGAGCTTGTTTAGATGTTATCAGTTAGAAAGGGCTTTCCCAACAAGAAAATGGCTGTTATGAGACATTAGGAAATGGTTAAACTCCAAGGGATTAAAAGGTCATTGAAGTGGCAACATGCAGAGACTATTATGGTTAAAATTTAGCTTGCACTCATGTCTTATATGTCTCCTACATCTGAAATTAAAAGAGCATCTTCTGCACAGAAAACCAAAATTGATAATTTTGGTTTTTCTTTGAAAAATAAAGTAACATTACAGAAGATTGCCTAAGCTATGTTTTGGTGATCATTTGAGAAACTAAGTGCTCTCAAAAGAAACGTACTTTTTAGTTCTTGCTTCATGCTTTGATCATATTTATCTCAATAGTGAAGTTTGCAAAGTAATGATCTAACAAGGGCTGAAGATCTCAGAATCTGTTCCCAGGATCTCAGCTACACAGTAACTTCAGATTTAGAAAAAATATGTTTAATGTAGTTGCCCTTTAATGTTGTTGTTCATTGCTGATGATGTGAGTGCTGGTGGTGTAAACATGAATAATAAATTCAGGGTAAGTGACATTTTGGGAACCACGTTTTCCAGATCTCCTAATGCAAGCATTGACTATTTAGATATTTAGATCACATTCAGAGCCTTGTTAGGCCAGTGTAAATCTCAAGTAACTTCAGTGCCTTCAAGAAAATTGCTCTAGGTTTACTCTGGCATAAGTATCAGTAGAATTCATCCCTTTAAGCAAAATTTGTAAGCTGTCTCACAGGGGAATAGCTGTATAAAACTGGCTGTGTGAAGTACAGGCAGAACTATTCCCTGGGGCGAAAAGTATGCAATTTCTGTGGGACTTCGTTACTCTGTTAAGAAGTGTGCATGTCTGCCATATGGTACTTCACTCTGAGGGTATAACTCAAAAGGAAAACCCAGAAAAAGAAAGGAGAATGTTCTACAAACCTCCTGTCTTTGAGCAAAATCTATGTATTTTAAAATATTTCAATGAGAAAGTATGAAGTATAGAAATCTAAATGGCAGAAATGAAGTTATTAATTATCTGTCTGCCTTTTTGAAGTCAGCATCTGCAAGAAGTGTCAAGACTAGGTACAAGGAGTTAAACTGCCTCCCTGAAATAATGAAGTCTCTACTGTTTGGGAGTTTACATCAGCTGCAACCAAACTATAGTTTCGTGTGAAGGCAGACTTGTTCATTTAGAATGTCATCCTTGCTCAAAACATGAAAAATATCTCCAAAATATCACAGCTCAAATCTTGCTAAATGCATTTACACAGATGAGACTGCAGGAGCTACTGCTGCAAAGCGTAAAAATACATGTTGAGAGCATGATGGCATTCAAATATTGAATAAATTAGATTCTAGACTTTATCCTTCTCCTTTAGCTGTCACATTACTGACAAACACTCCCCTGCTATACATGAGTGCAGTGACTTGAAAGGACTAGGGGCTGGGGGTGGCAATTCAAATGGCATAGACCATTGCAAATGATCCATGGTAAAGAAGAATATTTGGACGAAAGCGGTATGGCATGGGATGCTCTTGATATCTTGTTTGATTGAGATAAGTCTGAGCATGAGAAAAAAAAAATATAAGGAAGTCAAAAGTAGCTTGTTTGAGGGCTTGTAAGTTCGGGGAGCTTGTTGGATCCTGTCCAAACCCCTGTGGCCTTGGTCACAGGAACCTGTGTGACACACATGCTGCATCTCCACAGCCATTAGTTGGAGGCCTATGCGTTGACTGATCTCCCAGAAGTATAAATTTGATCTGGCTCAAGAATGGGCACATGATCACATTTCTGTCAAATTAGGCAGAATGCTCCAGCTTTCACGGAGTTTACATTGGCTTTATACCAGCTGAGGGAGGATGGATGACATTCAGTACAGCTTAAGTTAGAGTGGTGTGGACCAACAATACCTAGTCTGAGTCTGAGGTCTGCTTGATATAGATAATCCATTAGCATTTCTGAATGGATGTGAATGGGTGGTATTATGTCTGAATAATGGGTTTTGTCTTACAGTTGCAGCATTTCTGATGCAGTAGTAGGAGTTTTGAAGGGTAAGATGTACTTCCCTGTTAAATCGGTTTCAGTTTTATAGCTACACTCCCACAGAGAAGAAATTATTTAGTGATGATTTGCTTTCCTTTCTCTGAAGGATAGTTTTCCCACGGATAGAGTGGTACCCAGTCGTGTATGCTGAGAAATAGTATTGAGATATTGAAGGTGAATCGAGCTTGAGGCTCCTAACTCCTTGACACCTCCAGTGATCTCCAATCACAAATTACCGTGTTAATGGGCAGCTAATGCCCACAGATAGGCTTACCGTCTCTTGGTCACGTGTATATGGTGAGCAGTGTTTGTCCCTTCACAGAAGATAAACATATTTTAGTTTTAAAAAGGTTATCAAGGAAAGAGGCAACGTGTGAAAACAATGTTGTCATACTATCCAAGTGCAACATGAGAAAAAACAGCAAGAGAAACTGTATTTCAGGGACAGCTATCACAGCACAGGAGCAAAATGTGACACAGCATGTGTGCACTTCGTCATATGGCTGTAAGATCTATATGGACAGGGTCATACAACTGCAGCTTCCACCCCTTGATTGGATGTGCAGTCAAGGAGTTATATCTTTCTTTATGTCCAACTCCTACTGTGGCCAGCAGTTTCTCAATAGAATTTATAGGTGTACTGCTGTGCTTCAGGTATTTTTAAATAAAACCAAACTCTTGACTAGAGACCATCTTATTTTGCAAGCCCACTTCATTTTCTAAATATATGGTTCCCATAATGTTTTAGTATTATGCAGCATTCCTGTGAGGGGATGTGACTGGGCACATGGATGGTGGGAGGAGGAGGAGGAGGTTGGGCAGGGAGCCAGTCCAACGGGAGCAAGATAACTTTTACCAGGCTGTGCCCACTGTATAAAGAGACATGGTCCTACAGTAAACAATTTGCCACTTATTATTGATGGTAGAAGGGACCCTCAAAACCTCAGACAACTCAGTTTGCCTGGAAACAATGGAAGCCATCAGTTATCTTTATGTTGCTCCTAAACTTAACAATAGTAATTTTCTGGGAGTTAGCAATTATATTCTGGTGCAATAATTTGTTGGATCTCTAAAAACACCCAGAGAAGCAGCCTTCCTTCACAACACAAATGCATGGGGCTGTCCCTTCAGGAAAAAAGGATGCTCCTGTCCGCAGTAGGCAGATTCCTGGAAGTCTTACTTGTACAGGGGGATGAAACCTGTTGCCATCTTTAATCTGACATGTCCTTGAGACAGACTGATTCCTGTCTAAGTCTTTCCAAAGTAATATAAAATGCTAGACCTAGCTTTTCAGAAGAAATATAGAATTTTGAGTGGTTCAAATTTTGCCTAAATCTTATTCATTTTGAGACAATTATGGAGTCTGGCTTTCTAATCTGTACTGTTTCTAGCAACCAGAGGAGCCCTATAGATAGAGTTGCCCAGACTTCTTAGTCACATTTAAATATCTTGGCCTCAATAAACAGCTGTTTTGTCTGATATTTGGCTCAAAAGCATAAAAGGTTATTAGGAAGAGACAACAGCAGAAACAGATAAATGATGGTGGCCTAAAATACCTCTAGAGATCATCCAGTCCGATCCCCTGCTAAAGCAGGTTCAGCTCGATCAAGTCACACAGGAATGTGTCCACGTGGGTTTGGAAGCCTCCAGAGAAGGAGATTCCACGACCTTTCTGGGCAGCCTGTTTCAGAGCTCACTCATCCTCACGGGAAAGAGGTTTCTTCTCATGTTCAAATGGAACTTCCTGTGTTCTAGGTTGTGCCTGTTATCCCTTGTCCTGTCACCGGGGCACTACAGAAAAGACTCGCCTCATCCTCTTACATATATATTATAAATTATATATATAATAATAATATTATAACTATATTACAAATTATATATAATTTATAAATTATATAAAAAATATATTATAAATATATAAATATAAATATATAAAGAGGTATTATAAATACCTCTTTAGGTATTTATAAACATCGTTATAGTGTTGGTTGCAATACCTATTTAAATTTTCAGGAATGGATAACTTTTCTGACAGTGATGTTGCAAGCAAAGATTTAGATTGTGCCCTGATTGAGAAAGCTGGAAAGCAGTAGCTTTCTCTACAGAAATGCACTTGTAGATGAAACATGGAGGAGAAAAACAGTAACTGTGCACAAGGCACATTTTCCCATATTACATAACATCAGAAAATGAGAGAAAAAATGAAAAGCAGATTCATCAGAGTATTAAATTAAGTGCAGCATTTCTTTCAGGAGAGCAAAGAGACAAACCAGAAATAGTGACTCCTGTATGCAAATATGTATCTGTGTGTTTGGCTATGATGGTATGATTGTCCTTCATTGAGACTGTCTGTGCACCAGGAATCAAGCCTCCCTCTGCAGTGGTACACTGTATATGTGAAAGGAAAAGTGTCAGCTCCAGAGACAGAATGGCCCCATCACAATGTAACAGCAGAGAGTGGAGAATTTCTTCTCAAAATGTGACATTTTACCTCTCTTATTTAAACTACAGCCAATTAATTTTAAATTTTACCAATATGCTTTTTCCCAGGAACCTTTCATAGTAATTTTATTGGCATGTAATCCAAGTCTAAAATGAGAGGCTACCAGTGGCAGCTCCTCTAAACCGTAACAGCATGAACTGCTTGCTGTAATTCATGACATCATATTCAGGGGTGAAAGAATTCACACTACTAACCTTTCCCCTCAGAATGCAATGTGTATTATAGTGATAAAAGCAGTGGAGAAATTTGCACCACACTGCAATTTCCCAATGCCTTGCTAAACTCCTGAAGATAAGTAGACACCTGGGGGTCCCCCTCCTATGCTGCAAAAGCAAAAGCCCTTCACCAGTTTGTACCCACAGAGACAGCTTCTTCACTCTCAGCAGTTTTTCCATTACTTTGTGAAAGTGATGAGAGTTTTCAGAGGAGTACGAAGAAACTGTCTGCTCTAGAAATTATTTACTTTTACATGGCAGATAAACCAGGTTGTCATTTACACCTTCCTAACCTGTGGGGAATAAAGCAGAGGCAGGGATAGTTTAAGTCAATGTTTTCAAAGTGTTTTGAGATCTTAGTTTTGAAGGAGGTGCTGCACAAATGGAAAAAAACCAAGATCATTGGTGTGATATAGAAGGCACATGCAAAATAGGATTTTGTTTTGATGGTAACAGTGATGATGACACAATCCTCTGCCTTGTGTGCTAATTGATCCATCAACAGACTGCACCACACCTCTGCTTTTCCTCCATATGGTGTATTAGTAATTAGGCCATTTGAGTCTGTTTTATGGAGGTGGCTCAGTACCTCTAAGTCAATGAAACTGTTTTAATTATACAAAGACTTTTTATGGATTCACTTTTTCTGAGACTCTTTAAAGAAAAATAGCAACTATATGGAAAATAATTTTGAGGATGATAATGCAGTTGTTCATGCTTGGATTAATCTATCAGCTGGTAAAAAGAAAAACAGCACAAACAGGTCAGGGAAAGGGTGTTTTACGTAGATGCTTTTGTTAGAGAAATTCCCAATCTTCTTAACACATCAATCAACTAAAAAATTAGAATGAAAAGCCTTATCCTCTTTTTTTGCATTCTGTTTCTCTCTCGATATTTTAAAAGTGACAATTGAAGGACTGAAATATTTCTGCGTTCTAGGGAAAAAAGTGTGTGTGGGGAGGGGGATAAAACGGACTCAAATTGGTCCTACAATGAATATGTAAATCAGACTGATGTCTAGCTAAGACAAGAGCTGCAGTGCAAGTACCAAATGTGGTGGCTGTAACAAGTGTGCCACTGCCATGCTGCACAGCGCGCACAGCAGCCTCCTGTCAAAGCTAGGAGACAAAAGCCTCAACAGGGCTGAGGGCGTATGGCTGTGCTTCTGTTCCTGTTGCCTATGATGGCTTTGCCTTAGGATAAACAGCCCTTTGAGGACCTGGCGGTGGTCCTGGTGTGAGCCGGGCTGAAGCAGTTGCTGCCTGTCACTGATAAGTTGCAAGGAGCCAGGGACCTGGCCCCCAAGCCTGGCTGCCGGCGGCCTGCAGCCACAGCCAGCCCCACTGTAGGTGTCGACTAATTAGCCTTACTAAAGCAACTTCATTTACCCCTCCAGCAGTTAATATCTCAATTTCAAACTTTCATTACCAGGGGTTAATAACTCAGGCAAAGAAAGGCACTTGGGACTTCAATTGGAGACTGGTTTTTTGTCTCAGTTGAAATAAATATTGTGAACATGAAATCCTACCAAATGCAGCCTGAAGTCATCCAGCTCCACTCCTGGGTACTCTCACCCCTCACGGGTGCTGTGGCAGCGAGATGCCTGAACATCATTTAGAGGAGTCAGACTCTTGTGCAGGATATGTATCTTCCTGTGACTTGAAAGGCCATGTTGTTAGCCCCAGAGAAAGCACAATTAAATGAGAAAGCTCATTTCCCTTAGGGGTTACAGGCAATTAGCACCACAACATTTGAATCACATTTCTGATGTTTGGAGTAACGTATAGAAGCTGCAGAAACTTAATTTCTCTGTACAATTAATTTGAGTTCGGAAAGTGTTTTAAAAATGGAAAAATGTTCACTGAAGAAAATCCTCCTGCCATGCCAGCCGTGGCAGGCAGGGCCCAGCTGGTCCCTGCTCCCTGCTGTCCCTGCTAGTTGTTTGCAGCAGGGACTAGTTTTCTTGGGAAGGTCCTCTGACATCTGGTCCACATCTCTCAGGACTTGAGGCCCGCAGGGCTTTCACAATGGCAAGTTTTGAGTCCTTCAGAACAAGGAGTAAACCACTATTGAAGCTGTGCGTTCATTAGTTATTTTCCTTCCACTGGCTCCATTGCTGGAATCAACTCCAAAACAACAGAAATCAAAGATTTCTTTTTATTATTTTTATTTTTCTGGCACAATTCTCACCACTGGTTTAGGCAGGGAACATGTTGTGGAAATTGTCTGCTCCCTGGATCCTGCTTCCCTTTTGTTCACTCCCACCGAGTTGGCATGACTCACCGGCCATGGGCTCTGGAGGCTGCAGGGGAACGCTGCACTGCTGAAACTCCCCACACTCCCTCTCACTGCCTCTGGAGACATTTCTGGCCTTTTCAACCCTGTCTTGTTTCTGTCAGTCCAGTCAAGCTGAGGGCAGCACTCTGATGGCAGAGTTTGCTTTCTGAGTTGCACCTCAGGAATGCTTTGGGCTTGCAATGTACATCATCCTTGTAAAAAAATGGGGTGTGTGGCAGGTTATCCACATAATTACCCTTTGAAATAGGTTGGAAAACAGCAGCTAATAAATATCATGTATGCCTGCAGAAGGATTTAATTTAGACTGTACTTTTGGAAATGAACTCTAAACTTTGGTCTGGTGTCTTTTCTTGCAATTGATATTTTGAACAAATCTCTTAATGGTTTTGTGGCTTGTTGGCTCATGAGGAATATTTGTGACATGGAGTAGCAAAATATGTCCCCAGCTGAGGTATCAAGAACATCCAGAGCTGGGGAGACGACTCACGGGGCTCTGCTGATTTATTTGTCCCATTTTCTCTTGATAGCCAGAGAGAAAAATGGATCACAAATGACACCAAAATCGTTACAGTTCCCGAAAGAGAAAGAGTCCCATTTCTTCTCTTACCTCCCCCTTGCTGTCTGTCACCACCTAGCAGGTGACATTTCTAAGCTGGGAAACAGTCTCTCTCCAGAAAGCAAAGGAGCAGCACCTCACCTCCCCACTAGAACCCAGGTTTGGGGTGGGAAACGGTCTCCTCTTTTCCACAGCATACTGTCACTGACTGTAATTAGCACTTACCTTGTTTTTAAACTGCTGCATGCTTTGACAATCTGTTACAACTGGATAGCAGATGGGAATCGTTTCATGGCTCTGTGGTTAATATTTGTCACTGTATGTTTCTTTTTTTGGTGACCAGATCGTACTCCTTTCATGGTGCTTATCTGTGCTGCAGAGCCTCTGTGAGCAGGAGGAAGTCCCACAGTGAAGGTGCAAACCTTGCCAGCAGCCTGCACTGAGATAGCTACACCACCACATTTCTAACAATGGAAACAATCTGACCAAACCAGCCAGTTGTTATCAGGCATGTCTGCAGCAGGGACTTGTTGATATTCCATTGCTGGATAGGATGTATGATCTTGAGGTATCTAGCTCAGCTATGCTAATTGACACTTTGTACCATGAGTAAGAGTGGCTTTCCACCAGTTGCCAGTAGATCCCCCAGAGACGTGACATTTTCCTCAGGCATCCACGAAAGGAGAGGATACAAAACAGATTTGCAAGGTCTGTATATAGCACTGATGCACATTTATAAGGAAGCTAGCAAATCACCTGAGGATCCACAAATGGAGAGGTTGGGTACTGACCAAATCTGATACTCTTTGTATGGCGGGCCCATTCCCTTTGAAGGCAAAGGGAACTTAGTGATTTCAATAGAAGACTTCTCAATCTGTAGATCTCCAGGGGGTATTTCTCATTCTTCAGGGTTAGTAGAATGCTGCAAATCCTCAAGCATCAAGGCTCTCTGCCTGGTAACTAGGCATCGGGAAGGTTGCGAGGTGAGGTGGCCCCAGCTCTCCCACACACCATGACAACGAGACTGGAGCCCTTTCTCCCTTTTGTGTTTTTGGTTTTTTTCCCAGTATGTGTTCTTAGCGCAGATTATAAACAGTTTCAGGGCAAGGTCTTACTGTGACATCTAATGTGTCTGATACAGAGGAGTGGCTTCTAAATCCATCTGCACTGTAATGCAGCTGAATACATAATCTAGAAGCTGAAAGAGCCACCAGCCTATTTAGTTTGTCAAGGATTAGAAAGAAATAGGAGAGAGAGTCAAACAGAACAGAGTCTTTAAGAAAAGGTGAGGGGAAAATATGCTTCTATGCATTTATGCATGCCTCTTGTTCTCATACTTATCAAAGAAAATCCATATATGTATGTATTTTCCAAAGAAAGTATCCTGTGGTTAATAAAGGTGAGAGCACACTGCACTACCTGGTACACATATGATAAACCATTTCATTCTGCTGGAAGAGGAATCATTCTTTTTTCTTTCTTTCTCTCTTACTGACTTATTTTAAGTCAGACCAATTAAAGTACAAATTCTTTTCTGAAATTCTCACTCTCCTCTAAGGATAGCAAAATTATATCATAGTTCACTCTTGCTTTGTATTTCTCTGTCCTCCATTTGTCTTTAAGATGCAGAAGTCTTTACTAAACTCCTAGGCTTTTACATGGAGAGAGCACACTGTTCTTTCCAATAGTAACAGCAAAATCTTCAGCATTCCTTTGAATTTCCAGCTATACGCAGCAGTTTTCAGACACGACAAGAGGAAGATCAAGATGGCTGCTAATGCAACATTAAACCAGATTTTGATTCAGAGTCTGTATAGGTTTTACTTGATTTTTTTGAAATAACTCTATGACATACTATATCAATGTTTATAGATGAATCTTTTAATATAGAATGTAATTTGTAACCTTTCCATCATGGGATTCCGCTACTGAAATGGTATGTGGGAGTGTAGTGTTCTCACTGGACAGCAAAAAGAAAATGATGGATAATCTCCATGAAGCATATCATTGTTTCCAGGTGTTGACTCATTTTTATTAGTTACTTGTGGGCTTGCCTACCTTCTCTGGATATTTTCCTTCTTAAAATGATGATTCCCAAAAAAGGAGCTACCATCCAAGGCACAATTAGATTGGCTGAGGTGCTTTTGTTACATTGCTTACTTCTGGTTTTCAGGAATAGTCTAGATCTGATTTACAGGAAATTCTTGAGAAAAAGAAACACAAAAATAGTTTTCTAACAGTAGGTCTTTTTACAAAAGTAACAAATTCCCTCTCATAATTTTCTATTAATTTTTGAATAAGAAGATATCTTGGCATTATTCTGCAAATATTTTTGATGATAGACCATTCAGAATAACACTGAAGAACATTGATTCTGAAAATCCATTTCCCATCTGGAAAAAACTCTAGTGACTTTAATTAAAAGTAGTATCAATAATTACCATAATTCAAAATTATTAGGAGTTTTTTCCCCCCATAATTACCATGAATTGGCATCAGTTTGTGAACAGCTTGTATCTTATTTTTGCAAGTTGCCTTCCTCAGTGATGGATGGATTTCAAGGAAACATAAACCCTTAAGAGCATCTAGATTATATTTTTTTTAAAAGATAGATTTCTTAAGAACATCATATTACAAACCAGAGATCAAAACAAACTCCTGCTGAAGAATTCAAAATAATGAGAGGGAAACTAGGACTAGAGTTTCTGCTTAGGTGTTTCAAACATTTTGGCATTACTGAAGCCATTCTGAAAAGCAACTATAACATGTTAGTCAGGTTGAATGAAAGATGATGGAATTCATGTGCTGTGTGTTCTTGGTTAAGTTACTCTTTCCTGACCCACAGGAAACAACTTCTAGGGGGTGGTCTTAAAGTTCAATGATAGGTATTTGGTTCTACATTAAAAATCTGTAGAAAAAACGCCTTTAATTAAAAACATGAAAATTAAAGAAGTGGTAGATAAGTGTTTCAAATATGAGACAGGGTTTTATAAGTTCTGATTTGGTATAGCTATACTTTATCTGCGGAATTACATTTCACAGAATCACAGAATGGTAGGGGTTGGAAGGGACCATAAGAGATCATCTGGTCCACACCCTCACCCCAGTTAAAGCAGGTCCACCTAGATCAGGTCACACAGGAAAATGTTCCAGGTATGTTTTGAAGACCTCCAGAGAAGGAGACTCCAAAATCCCTTAGGGCAGCCTGTGCCAGGGCTCCATCACCCCTATAGTGATATAGTTTTTCCTTATGTTTGAATGGAACTTTTTGTGATCCAGCTTAGTTTCAACACCCCTTGTCCTATCATTAGATTCAGCACAAAAAAAGTGGTGCCCCAGCCTCCTGACATCCACCACTTAGATATTTGTAAATATTAATGAGAACCCCCTGCAGTCTCCTCTTCTCTAGACTATACAGCCCCAGTTCCTGCAGCCTTTCCTCATGAGGAAAGGTGTTCCAGTACCCTGATCATCTTGGTGGCCCTGTGCTGGACTGTCTCCAGAAGTTCCCCGTCCCTCTTGAGCTGAGGAGCCCAGAACTGGACACAGTACTCCAGATGAGGCCTCACCAGGGCAGAGTAGAGGGGGAGAAGAACCCCCCTCAACCTTCTGGCCACATTCTTCAGCCAGCTCCCTCAGCACTCTAGGATGCATCCCATCAGGACTCATTAACTTATGAGCCTTAAGCTTGGCCAACAAGTCTGTAAACTCTTCCTCATCCGCCAAAGGCGAGTCCTCTGCTGTCCTGGCCATTCT
Organism: Colius striatus; assembly: GCF_028858725.1. NCBI lineage: Eukaryota > Metazoa > Chordata > Aves > Coliiformes > Coliidae > Colius > Colius striatus. The sequence continues at coordinate 176,072,034 of NC_084759.1, read as the reverse complement.
ACTATCCTTGCTGGACTGGGCTTCCCAATGGCCAGCCTTGGCCGTAAAGACTGATGCAAAGAAGGCATTCAGTAGTTCAGCCTTCTCTGCATCTTCTGTCACTAGAGGACCCTCTGTGTTCAGCAGCAGGCCCACATTCCCCCTCACCATCCTTCTGCTGCTGATGTACCTGAAAAACCCCTCCCTGTTTTCCTTTCCTTTCCTGGCTAGTCTAAAAGGGCTTTAGCCTTCCTGGTTGCACGCCTGCATGCTCTGGTAATGTTCCAATACTCTTCCCAAGAAACCAGGTCCTTTTTCCACCTCTCATATGTGTCTCCTGAGTTGTTCCAGCAGCTCTTTGTTCATCCATGGAGGCCTCCTGCCTCCTTTTCCTGTTTTCCTACATGTTGGGAGACACTGATCCTGGGCTTGGAGGAAGTGGTGCTTGAAGATCGACCAGCTCTCCTGGGCACTTCTTCCATCTAGGATCTTATCCCATGAGATCCCTCCAATCAGGTCTTCGAAGAGGCCAAAGTGAGCTTGCCTCAAGTCCATGACCGCAATCCTGCTTTATGTCCTGCTTCTTCCACACAGGATCTTGGACTCTACCACCTCATGGTCACTGCAGCCACGGTGGCCTCCGACCTTCACATCCCCAACCAGATCCTCTTTATTTGCTAGCACAAGGTCCAGCAGCACACCCTTCCTCATTGGTTCCTCAACCACCTGTGACAGGAAGTCGTCATCAACAATCTGTAGGAACCTCTGGACTGTGTGTGCTTGGCTGTGTGTCTTTGCCAGAAAATATCAGGGTTGTTGAAGTCTGTCATGAGGACCAGTGATTGTGACTGTGAGGCAGCTCTCAGCTTCCCAGGTTTGTAGGCCTCATCCATTTCCTCCTCCTGATCAGGTGACCTGTAACAAACTCCCACAATAGCGTCAGCTACATTGCCCCGCCCCTTAATTTTTACCCACAAACATTCAACCTGCCCCTCATCTCCATCCAGGTAGAACTCAATGCACACTAATTGCTCTCTCACATAGGTAACTCCATGCAGAAATATGTTTTGAGCTCATGTCAGGTTATAAAGTCTATGGACAGAGATATGAGGAGCTTTCGCTATTCAATGCATGCTTATATTCTGGCATGTTTTTATTAAGATTCCTCGGGGTACTTAGGCATCCACAGGACCCTGCCTGTGTTCTAGGAGGGAGAGGGATCCTCTGGGTTTAGGTCATGAATGTCACATGATTTTTCTTCCCCACCTTTACTGTTGCACTGTCTGTTGTGGATGTTGTAAATGTAAATCCTCCTCTATCTCTTCTAGCCAGAGATAATGGACAACAGCCCAGCCTGTGGTGACCTTGAACACTGGGCTCCTGAGATACTTGTGAGCTTCCAGGGCTACAGTCACATTTTTCATGGCAGGTCTTGGTGGTGGGGTAGAAATGTAGCAGACTGTTCAGGATCACATCCCTGTATTTCCCAGCGATTGGCCAGTGAGCCAGGAATCCTTGGCCTGCAGCAGACTGGGACAGAAGATGTCCCAACCCAAAGAGAGCTTCACAGCTCCCATTGCTTCATCTTTCAAGCCGGGGTAACTGGAGATGAGAAAAGCAATTTAATGCAGCTGGGAGGAGTTAGATGTCCTTTACTGCCATGTAATTAAAGCAATTATTTCATTCTCCTGGTCTCTTGGAGCCACAGGCCTTACATGTGTGTCATAACATCCTCTCAATTATTCAGGCCTATTCCTGGACAAATGGGCCGAGCATGCTTCTCTCTGCTGTAAACCAAGGTTAGTTCCAGCAGTATCCCTGAGTCTGTAGCCCACACTTTTTGTTCCTCCTCATCTCATCAGAACCCCCAGCACTGGCATGACATGAACAGGATTTGCAGAGGCCACAGGACAGAGCGTTACTGGGAACCAGTTCATTTTCATCCCATGCTCAGAGGTAGATGGGCCAGAGTTGGGCTGGATTTTTTCTGAGGACAAGGAATTATTTTGAGATGCTAAACCTTGCTGACAGCTGATTAGGCAAAGGTAGCCCTTGCCAGGTCCAGCAGTTTTCTTTAAAACTCTACCAGAGCTCAAAGCAAATTCCCAGACACATTTTGGCACTGTAAGGCACAAACTTTTCTTCAAACTTGCTTTGAACCTACTAAAGCTATGCCAGTTCTAAAAGCTGCTGCTGGAGCTGAAGCGAAGTCTTGGCTTTCACATTTTTCACATCCACAACTGCTTGAGAACAGTGTGACATTCTGCCTTTGGCAACCAGAAGGAATTTTAGCAGAGAGGATGACCTGACAGGCGGCCTCGGCTACCTCTCCCATGCTGCAAGCATTGCACCAGGCCAGCAGGGAAAGAGCTACATTTTAGGTGAAATTCAGGTCTGGAACCCAGAAGGGTTGGTGAGAGGCCATGTCTTTCACTGTGACAGCAGTTGGGAATCCTAAAAAAGCTAAATTCCGTCACCCACAGGCTCCGATTATTTCAGAAACCAGAATTAATTGACAACAGCATCAGATGAGTTTTAATCTCAGAAAAGCAGTTCTAATTTCATTGATTGTGGTGACAACGTAAGCAAAGGAAGAACATAAAGACCTGTCTCTCAAGAAATATATCAGCTCCCTTGTTAGAATTACCCTAACATTGCAGACTGCAGTAGGAAATTCACTCTCTCATGCATGTCAGGAAGTTTTGCCCAGATAAAAGTTGCAAGACTAGACAAGTTATTTGAAAAATAAAACGTCTGGTTTGTGTATTTCTTGCAGGAATGCCCTGCTTTATTCAGGAGCAACTTAAACCACATTTTAATGCAAAGATTCACCAGTTAAATATGCAAGACCTAAACAAGGCATTACTACTAAAATTCAAGAGCCTTTCTATCCCTGCGAACTCCTCAAATGAATCATAGCCCTAAGATACATTTCGTTGTATGCATATGTCTAGAATGTAAAAGAATTAACCCTTGGGCTGCCATTGCTTTGTCAGGCACAGGCACAATATGTGTGAAATGGAGGTGCAAGCAGTTTGTGCTTGTTTATTATGGTAGTCAAAGTGTTAAAATGAAAACTACTAACTAAGAGCAGAACAATTACAGTGTTATTTCATTTTGTAAAGAATGTGTTAGTTGACACAGGAACTTCAGATTACAGTGCATAGGATACAGAAAGCGAGAGATGAGATCTAGATGATCAAGATTAGTTGAAAGACAATGGAGTTCCTAGTCCACAATAACAGACTTATCCCTGTTATAGGTCTTTCCAAACCTCAGGTAAACCTATGCCATTTCCTTTCTGCTTGATTCTGTATTTTTCTACAAACACACCAGCCCAATCTGTTGTGCTTTCCTAGTGCTGGTTGCCATAAACTCCATGCCATTCAGTTACCCCTTCTGCTTCATATGCCTAAACTCCCTGTCGCTGCTGGCCCATAGTTCACAAGTCTACGATGCTTAATTTGACCTCAGGTGAGCCACAGGGTATTGCTCCAAAGCGGAAAAATAAACAAGATCATTGAATACTATGGAACAATGATTTTCTTTTCATCAAAGATATCCTTGGTGGAAGGAACGCACATTGGGTAACTCCCAATATATCAGGAAAGATGAACATACATCCCCAGTCAAGTATCTTACATTGGCTTAAAACTTTTACTTCCCAGTCTGAAATCCTGTCTTTATTTCCTATTGATTGCTTCTTTATATTTTTGAGGTGCCTAATCATATGTGAACACCTTCCAAACTGTGGATACTGTATGTATATTGTCATGAGAGCATGGTCAGGGTTTTGTGCTGTTGTCCTAGTCCCTCTGGTTGTGGGCTGAAAGATAGTACAGGCCAGATCACAGTAAATATGGATGTGAGGAGTCCCAGGAGGTCAAACCACATGCCCAATCACAACTATGCACTATCAAAGAATGTTTCTGGAGAACAAGGCAGGTCATCTGAGCCCTCTCACTCCCATGAACAGCCAAGCAGCCAAAGTTTGGAGACAGAAGTCAGTGCCATGAGGTCTCAAGGGTATGGAGGCCTTGGTCGGCCCTTGCAAGGACCATGGTCTTATCACTAACAAACTCTCCAGGAGCAATATCAGAAAGAAGCCACAGAGCTGGCTTGAGGCCATCTTCACCAGAACTGGCAAGAAACTGAAGCTAGCTTGTCTCCAGAGAAGATGCAAGAACCTGCTTTGACGTGCATTTGTTAAGAAATGGGTGTGAGTAGGGAGCCCAAGGGCCTCCATGGAGGGCACTGCTCAGGGTGAGGGGCTAAGCTCTTGCTTAGCAAATAGATTTGTGTCTCTTTTGACATTTGCTGCTGCTGCTTCACATAAACAATCTGCCTTTTACTTTCTGTGTTTTCGACTATTATACAGCTGCTCAGCACCATGCCTCCCATGTAAAATCACTGGTAATATGGAACATGGGCAACTCTAGGCCACTTTCCCTCCTGAAGAGAAAAATCTGCTTTCTGTTGGGTTTTACCTGAGGATATTTGTGCATTCACAGATGGATGGGTATGCACATATATGCATTGGTATACATACAGATACATACACACATTGTTCCCATATGTCTGTGTGTGTACTTTATTCTCACACGCAGACAAAAATATGTATCATGGTATGGAATTATTAAGTGTGAAATGCAGGTTTATATACCAAATTGAAATGTGAGGATTTAGCATTCTTTCTCTTTTCATTAAAAAATATACAATTAGATGAGGTTACATGAGTGCTGGGAGTTATAGAGGGCTAACCTACCTCACTGAGAACATCAGCAGCACACCTCAGAAACAATCAAAGCTGTAGCACGTTGACACAATGATCTGATTTCCAAAGCTGTCAGGTTTCCTGAATTTTGAAACTGTTGCTCACAGACATTTGCAGCCATGTCTCTCACAGAGCAGGAAGTGCTGTTGTCTGACAATAGCTCTGTCTTCAATTTGGTACCACCTTCAGGGTTTATAACTCTGAGGAAAAAAATACCCGTTGTACAGGAAACAAGAAGATTTCACAATGTCTCTTGCCGTGTCCCATCTTGAATTTGTAGGTACCGGATTATAGATGTAGAAAGGATATTTCTTCTGAGACTGACACTTTGAGAAACTGACTTATGTTGAATTTTTCTCATCAGAGTTTCAGTTCTTTTTTCCCCTCACTTAATAATCTTTAAATGTTGCAATGAGGTTCAGATCTTTTGTCCTCAGCTGTTACCCCTTTGAAGTATACTGTAAGGTATGAAGCTGGCAAAACAACCCAAAGTTCCTATATTTTCCTCCAAGCTCCATATTTTAATTACTTTCAGACTCTTTTCACTCAAAGAGATAATCCTTCTTATTTTCGCTATTTGTTCTTTCTTTCTCAGACTTAGCTCCAGGGAAGAAAAAAAAAAAAGAGAAAAAAAACCCTGCTTGGTAAATTTCTACCTAAACCCATGTTGTTGGCTTAGTTAGTGATCTAAATCTGAGATAACTTCTGGGCTCCTCAGCTCAAGAGGGACAGGGAACTGCTGGAGAGAGTCCAGTGCAGGGCCACCAAGGTGATCAGGGGAATGGAACATCTTTCATACAAGGAAAGGCTGCGGGAACTGGGGCTGTTTAGTCTAGAGAAGAGGAGACTGAGGGGAGATCTTATTAACTTTTACAAATATCTAAATGGTGGATGTCAGGAGGTTGGGACATCCCTCTTTTCTGTAGTAGATAGTAACAGGACAAGGGGTAATGGGATGAAGCTGGAACACAAAAAGTTCCATTTAAATATATGAAAAAACTATTGTACTGTGAGGATGAGAGAGCAGTGGCACAGGCTGCCCAGAAGGGTTGTGGAGTCTCCTTCCTTGGAGGTCTTCAAGACCCGCCTGGACATGTTCCTATGCAACCTGATCTAGATCTGCAGGGGAGTTGGACTAGATGATCTCTAAAGGTCCCTTCCAACCCCTACCATTCTATGATTCTCCAGATCCTGAGGACACAAAAGTTCTGTTGGATATTACCATGTTTTTTTCTAGATGATTTAAGAAAAAACTCGGCTCACACCAATTTATGTCCCACTTAGAAGAGCTAAATGTGTTCAGTATCACCTTTCCTAGTGACCTGTGCCAGGTAGGCTCTAAACAGAGGCAACAGAACTTTTCTATGACTGCTGTCTGTGCTACACTCCCATAGGCAGTAGTTCATTGAACTTGAATGGGAATGTTTAAAAATTAGATTTCTAAATCACAGTTAATGACCCTCCACTCATTTTATGATTAGTGGAGAGAAAAGAAATCTTTGCAGAGAAATGCATCCAACTTAAATGAATATTTTGGAGTGAGATTAGTGACAGATTTTTTTCAGTTGGTTATTCCTGTCCAGAAATGACTGCTGGGTCACATGTGCTCCTCCACTGGGGCTGGTGCAGATTCTCTTTCCCTTACTTCTCTTTCTCTGCTTTAAAACTAAATTACTACTTACGTAAAGGTACACAAAGATTTCTTGTATAAGATAGAAGCTTGATGGGGTGAATTTGATTCAGTATAATTATAACCCTATCTAACCTTAAGTAGGATCTTAAGTAACTCTAAAAATAATTTATTTGGTGTATACTCTCATTGTTAAACACTACCACTAAAAGGGAAAACATGGGATTATATGCAAATTATTGATGTTCAACTATCCAGGGAACAGAAAAACTCCTATTAAACATACATTATTCTTTCCCACTATGTTTAAGATAGAGCATTAGTATAACAATTTTTGGTGGTTTTTTTTCTTGATATGTGCTGTTATCTTAACAGCATTTAACTGTGTTTGCAAAGTATCTGGGTGGATATGAACAGGCAGAGGTCCACTGGCTTCAGCATTGCATTGGCAGGCCAGTATCTCTCCATTTGTATTTACCTGACCTAGCAACAAACTGTACATTTTTAGAAAGAAAACAGAACTGTAGTTTAAGGATAGGTCAAAATGAAATGTTAACAGTCTTTTGCGAAGGCAAATGGGACCACTTTGCTGTTCAACCGCATTCCTCATTACAAAACATATCTCTACAGACTTTGTGCCAGTAATTAAAAACGTCTGTTTTAACATTTGATGCATATTAGGCAAAGTTTCAAGTCATGCAGTCTTCAGCAGAAACGAATGTCCCCCACGATTAAAAAACTCTTTGGATTCTAAGAGAGGATGAGTAAAGAACATTTAATTAGACATGTTTTTATATTGTCTTGTGAATAAAATAAAGAAAAAAAATCTCCTGTACATGAAGATACTGCTTTAAAATTTGATATGATTGATGTTACTCATATATGTTTGCATTAGACAGCTATGTAGAAGCTACTAAGCACTGAATGCCAGGAACACAGCACGGGCACAGATTTGTCATAACAGTACATGGATATGCTTCTGAGACAAAATGTGCTAATAATTTACAGCTCCCAGTCAGTTGGAGTTTGGCTCCTGAGGTCTTTCCTGAGGATGGAATCCCATCTCTGGGAGGTGTTTGTGTTATCTCAAGTTGCCTCTTGTCTCCTTGTTTATATGTTTTGAATTTTTTTTCCTATTATTTTCTCTTTGATTTCCAACCATCTCCGTTTCACACCAACAACCACTGACATTTCCATTTTTCAAAGCCTATTTTAAAAGCGTGATTGGACCTGCTACATCTCAAGGTAAGGAGAGTAATAGACTTTTAGCAACGGATAACTACACTCAAGTTGGAAACAAAGCAGTGCTTCTCAGACCATGGTCAGTAGACCACAGAAGGAAAGGGATGTAATGCAGAAGACTATAGCTAGTGATCCTATGAGACCATATGATTTAAATCTTTTCTGTATCATTTGAAACAAAGCACGATGAGGATAACGAGGCCTAATGACTTGGGAGAAATCTCAGGGCTGACAAAGTTCAAAGAAAAGGAAAAGAGAATTATTAATGAACTAGAGTATTAATTTGCTGTGCATCACTAATATCTTCCTCAAAATGAGTTCTGTGCACGCTGTGGTACTTCCTAGATAAAGTTATTTTATCCATTGTAGATGCAGTAAACCAATGTTTACAGTAGCTCCTCCCTAAGTTGACTTGCACAAAATGAGCACAACTGCAAAATCATTTGAAAGAAACACTATCTACCTGCACATTCAACTGTGCAATTAAAAGCTTGCTCTCTTATATGTATATCTTTGAAATTCTATCTTGATTTGTGGGCCCCTTACCACCAGACTCTTTCTTCAGATTAAAGTACTTGTAAGTTAGATGAAACTATGTTCCTCATGTTACCTTGCTTCCGGTATAATGACACCTTTTTGTTGAAGTCACAGACAATTATACAATTTTTTGCTCAAATAGGCAGTTCATTTTTTTCTGAATTGCGCAATTTCAACGTGTTAATATTCCTTGCACATCTGATCCTGTTTGGAGATAAATAAAAGTTTAATCTGCATTGCACATGTCCTCTGGGGAAAGACAAAGCAAGTTCAGCTTCTAAAAATATAAATTTAAGATTGTACACTACCATACTTTGACTTAGCTGACATGAAAATTATAACTGCCCCATTAGTGTAGGTCTAAGTCATGCCAGGATCTTAATCTTAGAATCACAGAATCATAGAATGGTAGGGGTTGGAGAGACCTTTAGAGATCATACATATCTTAGTTTTATTTAGCTTTATACAAAACATATTTCATCAGATTATCCAGTACCGCATTGAAGTATTTGTTTTTCCAGGCCATATTCCTATCAGTCTTCTCACAGCCTAGTTTGCTCTTCCTAGATTAGGTTAGCACCAGTGAAGGGATATACTTCGATTTAAAGATATATATAAATAAACAGGCAGAAGGTCCTCAGAAGTTCTCCTGACAACTGTATTATCTCTGAGAAGACTTTTCACCTTCAGGAGCTACTTCATAGAATCATAGAATAGTAGGGGTTGGAAGGGACGTTTAGAGATCATCTAGTCCAACTCCCCTGCAGAAGCAGGTTCACCTAGATCAGGTCACATAGGAACATGTCCAGGCGGGTCTTGAAGACCTCCTAGGAAGGAGACTCCACAACCCCTCTGGGCAGCCTGTGCCAGGGCTCCATCACCTTCACAGTACAATAGGTTTTTTGTATATTTAAATGGAACTTTTTGTGTTCCAGCTTCATCCCATTACCCCTTGTCCTGTTACTAGCTACAATAGAAAAAAGGGATGTCCCACCTCCTGACACCCACCATTTACATATTTTTAAATATTAATGAGATCCCCCCTCAGTCTCCTCTTCTCTAGACTAAAATAATGGTTTTAAAAACTTTTTTAAACCATTTGGGGTATTTGCAGCTGTCATGCTGCACAGGTACTCAGTGTAGCTCCAGCAGTTGTTTTATGGCCAGCTGCAAACAGTGACATTGCATCTTTCCTTTTGTATGAAACGGAAAGTGCCAACTCACAGAGGCAGGATGGGGTTAAATTTTAGACTGAGAATTCCAGATGTCCTCTTTGAGAGTAAAGCATGATCCTGAGATAGAAAAAAAGCCAATCTCTTTTTGGTCTGGAGGAGCCATGTTAGGGAATTTTTACCTAGAAAAACAGTCAGCAGCCAAAGAAGCTTATCCTGCCTCCCTGTTTCTTTACTTCTTGTTCACTGCTTGAGGCACCAAGGACCACCATTCCTTCCAACATCTTTTGAATTGGACTAAAATTTTACATCTGCCTGTGAAGCTGAGTGAGGTGGAGGCAATCCTGTGGATGTTGTCTGTGGCTGCAAGCCAGCCTCAAACCCTTTAGCAGTTGCAGTGATCCCCAGTGAAGTTGCTGCTTCATTAGATGATTGCACCCCATTGTCATGGTGAAGCAGCACTGGAATTTCCCTTGTTAGAACTTCATCCACTAAAATGTCTCAATTTGCCTCCCAAAGTAAAAAGAGTGGTATAAAATATGGCATAAAACAAGAGTTTTGTAGTGAGTAATCAGTATTTTAATAACAACAGGAGAGAGAATAAAAGAGACTAATTATAGTATATGCAGGAAATGCATACTTTAAAGTGCTATAGAAAGATGAGTGGACAGGGAGCTATTTTAGTTTAGTCCTTGCAATGTGATGTTTTCCCTGTCAGCGGTCTCATATTAGCTACCAAACATTCAAAGTCAAACACAGGAAATAATCAAGACAAGAAATTCTGGACATTTAAAAGCAAAAAAAATAATACCTTGGCTACGTGTGATCCTAGACTATAGCTTGGTTTCTGAACTATTTCAGCACATCTGGGGCAAACATGGTTTGAACACAGTAAAATCAAGCAGTTATTTTTGCTTGGGTGTCATATGTGAGTCCAAAGAAAAAGGAAAGTGACACAGTAGACCTTTCAAGATGAATTTTTGCCTTTATGTACATTGTCTTCACAGTGCTTATCTATTTCACAGAAATCTGTCACTCTTCTTTCAATGAGAAGTCAACAAGCAAGCCATGACCTTTCAGGAGCCGTCCAGAGACATTTGCAGAGAAGTTACGGGAAAAGATGGGGGCAAGATTCAAACACAAGAACTATGCTCATGGGCAACATATTCTCCATTCCTTTGAAAAATGGATGTGCAACTAATGTTGTGTTCAGGCAGACCTCACTGGTGTAAACAGCACTTGCTCAGCAGACCTATACAGGTGTCAACGCCCTCAGCAGCACTTCAGGGATCAGACTTCCACAGTGAAAATACTTTTGGCTGGTCCTTGGAAGAACCTTGTAAATCCAATGCCACCCACCTAGCATGCAGCGTTCAGCACAGGAGCCAAAATAGATGCATGGCCATTTAAAAAATATATCTGTAAGTGGCTTCCCACCTAGAATATTCTGTGTGAGAATATCTCGGGAAAAGATGGAGAACTGCATTTGTCATGCTAGCAGGTGACACAGTAAACCTCTCTGAGACCAAGGCATCACATCAGATAGAGAATTGACCTCTCATTTTAATACACACATGGGGAAAAGATGAAATGTTGATGCTGTGAAACTGTTTCACGGCTCTTAGCTTTCTGTCTTTACAGCTATAAAATTTCACAATGTAACTAAATTCCCGAGGAGGTCATGAATAAGAGCCTCTTAAACTGAAGTAGACATGAACTAAAGCAAGACAGCGATTGAAACAAAATCTTGTTTCTTAAAGCATTTGGCATTAAAAAAAAAAAAACAGGGTCTGACTTTGATTTATGCTTTATTACTTTATTTATGTATGACTCCTTTGTTTACGTATTCTGTTTTTTTCCCTAGAAAAATCAGCATCAAAGTCATGCCTAGAGGACATGTATAAAATTTAAAACCAAGGCAGACAAGAATAAACAAAATCCATGTGTATCTGTGTCAGTCACATGCAGGATACTCAGGAGATACTGTCTGTAAATAGTCTCTCAGAAGCGATGTGGAATTTAATCAAAAAGTGTCTAAATAATATTGCCCTTTACAGATCATTTAGCAAATGGGTATGCTCCAGTCCTTCCTGGTGTGAAGCTGGCTATTCTTGGGAATCTCAGCCCTTAGTTCTGAGGCATTCCTCTGAAAATGCTTCTAGGGGAGAAGAAACAACAGGTACTTTGACTCCATTTCTCGCTGGAGCCAGTGTGCTGGTCCACTCTGGCACTTCTGAAGGCAGGGCAGCATTTGGAAGCCCTTGCTGCAATGGAGCCCTGCCACTGGCAAGAAGGAGCCCAAGGCTGGCTTATTCAAAATCAGTACTGTTGCTTTTTTCTCCAGGTAGTGATTTTATATGAGACATGGAGGGGTGAGATAATTTCATGCCGGTGCCATTGGACTAGAATCAATATACATCTGCCCTAAACTGTTCCTTAACAAAATGCTGAGAGTGCAATAGCCCAGTAAGGTTACTTGGGCAGACTGAAGTCTGGATTGGCCCCGTAGAATTTCTTCTGGATGACTGCATGAAAAGCTTACTGACAGAAAGTCTTTATATCTGTATATAATGGCTTTTAACCTACATTTAATTTGCTTTTTAGTCTTGAAACGTTTAACTGTCTTTAAGGTTAAATATTCTTGAGTAAGTAATAAATAATATGCAACTCATCAGCCAAGAAATGAGTGCTGTTTTGTAGGGAAATCCTTAAAGAGCTCCTGCAAATACAAAGAAGAAGTTGTATTGCCCTAAAAGAAGGGTAACATATAGGTATGGCCTGTAAATTTGCCATGTGAAAGCATGCTCAGTCACTCGTCACACACTGCTCAGAAAGTTACTGTTCTGACATTGTCAGGCTTAATTCCACACTTCACTGTGTCAGCTTTATGACACTGTAAATACACTGAATTAACAGCAGTACAGTGGGGGTACCTCAGCATGACATCAGAGTAAAAGAGTAGAAAGTCGCAAGTATTTAAGACAAATTTTACCAGATTAGACCAAAGGTCCGCTCATAACAATGTCCCTACCATCTGTGATAGTTCCCAGTGACAGATGCTTAGAGAACACGTAGGCAAGCCCAGTAAATCTATAGTGATATTTTTGCCTACTACATTGCTGTTTTCCAGTACCCAATTAGCTGGTATTTTCACAGGGAGACATGGTAGTTTTGTATAAACAACTCTTGAGACTTTTTACTTCCATGGATGTATTTCAACCCTTTTTTTCACCTATATAGTTTAAAATATACAAAATCCAGACTATAAAGTCTTATACTATCCACTTGGAAGCTTCATTGTTAATGGGAAAATGTTAAAGTGATAAAATATCTTAAAACTCAACATTATATTTGATACAAAACCTGAAACGATTTCTTAAAACAACTGAAATCGGAGATGTCTCTTGTTTTTTTTTCCCTGTGAAGAAAGAGTTTAGTAACTTATAATGCTTTCAAATTTAAGTGAGATGTGACAAAGTAAATCTGGGCATACTGATGATACATATGACATTGGAAGGTGGGACAGTAGGTTATCTGAGGCCTTCTTGCAGCCACCAAAGAGTTGGCAATTCCTACATCTGATTGCCAACAACAAATGCTGTATTTGCTTCTGGTATTTCTTATGCTTTCTTAAGGTCTCTAATGGGACAGACATACTTCTGGACACCTGTAGCAGTCCTAGCCTATTCACATGGAAAAAGCAGAGGACCTGGAGACATCATCCTGGAAGGTGCTAAGCCAGGTGCCTAAGAATCTATGAAGTGCCTTGGAGTCCTCCAGTCTCAGTCCCACCATCCACATGGATGTATTTCAGAGGCTGGTGACTACACCAAATGACAGCAGAAGACATTCAGCATTTGGGCTTCACATACATACTGTCCCACAAAGCTTGTTGCCAATTCCTCTGAAGAAAAAGCAGCAGCTGTATCCCCAGCCTAGGAGTTACCCTCAGAGAGCCATAAACTGTCTTTCAGATAACTCTCTGTGGAACGTTGCAAGTTTTATAGACACTTAGGATCTATCAACTTTATGACTTCCAGCTGAAAGTCTCATCTGGAGAATATTTTTGCTCCCCAGACAGCTTCCTGTCGATTACTTGCTGTTAGATAATTGATAACCAAATAAGGATGGATAGGATCCTAAGAAAAGACCGCACATCAACTTATTGTAGTACACTATTGTGATGGCAAGTGCAGAAAGAGGCACCGTCAAAGCGAGTGAAGCAGACAATGAGAATACAATGCAGATTTCCAGAGTAGATAATTGTAAATCATTCAGCTTAATTAGATGTCTATGAGAAGAAACACTTGGATATGAGTGTCTGCAAAGCTGCTTTGTATCGTGACTAATAGCAATGCATATCAAATACTACTTCTGCTATACAAATGCCTGCTTGCTTGCTCTGGAAAGATGACTAAAATCACCAAATATTTTTTCTCTATGACCTAAGCTGGACAGGAGAACACATTTTTATGTTTGGAAGAGTGATGCATTTTTACACCCTTTTTCCTCCTCTCAATGTAAAGAGAAGACAAACTTCATCAGATCAAGAACGCAAGCTACGTAATGAATGTGATACCAAGAGCAAAAAAATCTTGCATCTCATGCAAAGAACAGAAGCAGTTCTGCATTGGTATTAGGTCTAGTGCTGGGATAACTTTGGCTCATCAGAGAAATTAAGAATAGAGCTCAGTGATTGAAGAGGCATGTATTCCATCTTTGCCTACAAAATCTGAGAGACAAGGAATGCTAGTCTGCACACAAAGCAAGCTGCTGTGAAATGCAGAGATGTGGAGGGAGAAGATTGTAGTGTGAGCTTGCCTTAGATAGGCAGCTGAACAGACTTCAGAGTTTAATTTTTCAGTTTGCATCTCTACTGAAATAATATTAAAAAGGACAAATTAAGCAAAGAACAAGTCTGGAGAAAATACTGTGACAAAATTTTTGTGATGATGGAATAAGAAGGGAAGAATCTGTGCAAACCTTTTCCAACAGAACATCCATCAAAAGCAAATTCATGCTTTCCCAGCCAAAAGAAGTTAGTAGAATGGGCAGAAAGATGTCTTAAGTTTTCTAAAGGCTATCCCACACAGTCAGAGACAGAGGACCACAAGAGCTCTCTCAGACCATGCCTGAAATAGGAGGAAAAGAATGAGAGCAGCTGAGACTGTGACAGGGTTATTACACATTGTAACCAATTCTATAGGGTTTTCTTATAGAAAAAAAAACAATCTTATTTTTCCCTAAAATTGTGAGAAACTAGAAAATATGTGCAGCCAGATATATATTTACATAATGATGCCTTGCAAAGAAAACTAACAGTGGTTCTAAATAGAAGAATTCTGCAAATATGATCATTCTATAGCATGAATGATCAATGTGGTTGGAGAGTTTAACTCCTTTGACAAATATGACTTAACCTATCAACATTTTTGGTTCATATTTCTGTAATCTTCACATAAGCCCACATTCATTGGATTGGTAGGAAGGAAAGCTTATGTGGGATGGTGGCCCATGTGAATCTGGAGCTCATACTTTTTTTAGTCCAAAACCTCAGTGAACATCTTGGAATTTTTGGCCTAATATAGTGTTAAAATACAAATGTAATTGCTTTAGGCTTTCTGTACTTTTACATGATTGACTTGTTAGAAATTGAACTCTTACAAAAATGTAGAATAAATATTATTGACACAATACTGCACAATACTATCAGTAGAATACATTTATGCTGATTAAGTCACTTGAAAACCTGTCACACATTCACAAATCAGCTGTCACACTGCACCTTGGCTGCTTAAATTACAGCCATTGACACAACTAGTATTTGTGGGAGGACAGGACAGGGTGCAATGGGTATAAGCTGGAACACAAGAGATTCCAAAGAAACACAAGGAAGAATTTCTTCACTGCGAGAGTGATGGAGCACTGGCACAGGCTGCCCAGATGGGTTGAGGAGTCTCCTTCTCTGGAGACATTCAAAACCCACCTGGATGAGTTTCTGTGTGACCTACTCTAGGTGGACCTCCTCTGATGCGGGGTTGGACTAGATGATCTTCTGAGGTCGCTTCCAGCCCTTGAGATTGCGTGATTCTGTGATTCTGTGATTACAGTGATTCTATATCGGAAGACCTTTTTGTGTGTATTTCATTATCTATGGGCTCAGGCTACACTTGTGTTTGATGAGTGGACCTGTCAGCAGGAACTGGGTTTTTCCAAGCCTGGGGCTGGTCAGAGACACCACCAGAGTTGGATGGTGGGAAGTGTACAGAGTTGAGCCATCAGCTGTGGTTGCTGCAGGGGAGAATGAGAGGTAGCATCCCTGGAGAGTCTGATACCTCAGAGAAATTTCAGGCCCCTTTGTGCCAGAAGGAAGTCCTACATTTCGTGCTGCTTATTTTCACTGTGGATAGTACAAAATAGATTATTTGGGCCTTGACTTACTCTAACCTTGCTTTGGAGAGTTAGTTGAGTGGGACTGTTGTCTCTCCTTCTGGCCCACTAGAACAAGTGGGACTCTCATGAGGCAAGTCAGCTCCTCTCAGACCTCAGTTTCATGCACTGGCTCAAAGCCTTGGTTCCTGCAATGTTCAAAGTTTTGTAACAGAATGTTATGGAGAGGGAGAAAATATTTATTTTTTTATCTCTGTGCTCTTGTTTAAGGATTTTACTGATTTATTTTAGCACATCTTATTGTTTTCAGTCTGCAGCATACAAGGCTTTACCTGGTCTAAGTGAACATACTTTCACTTATCATCTTTAACTGTATTTGGGATACCTTAAGTTTGGGTTGTACCCACAGAAATGCTTTCAGACAAAAACTGTACATCTGTTGCTTTCTTTTGTTGATGTGTGATTCTGCACAAGTTCTGGTGGAGCATTTTATTTCTAGTTACACTTGTAAAGGAGATGCATTGCTGTTAAACTCCACGTTCCCTTCCAGCCCCATCAGGAAGACATCGTGTTGTTTTCCCTAGCACTAACAAGCCCTGCCTCCCACTGCTAACACTGATTTGTCTGAAAGAGAAGAGAGGGCGCTCCCTGTGATAACCCGGTGTTAGACCCTCTATTCAACAGCTGTGCTAAATGAACCTATACTTGATTACGTATTAAAACCCATCAATCTTGCACAGGGTTTCCAAACCCTCCACAACCTCCTCAGCAGGCATAATGGCAATCACCGTGTTTAAAGGTCATGGTTAGGAGCCTAATTTAAAGCTCTTATAATAATGCAATTTAATTCTGGAAAATGCCATAGTGTTGCTCTCTGAGGACTCCTGTCAGACAGAAGACACTGCTTGAGCACAGCTTTGATTTATTTATTCCTTTGAATAACATCCATGTTGTTATCTTTTTAACTTATTAGTGTTTCCACTTACTAGGTGGTAGGCAGACTTCCATAGTTGCAGTAAATTTCAAATTAAAAACATCAGTTGCTTTTTAATTTAATTTTTAATGGAAAAGGTTAGATATTTTTTAAGCAAAAATGGAGAATACACATGCTGTGTAGCTAAAAAATGAAAGCAGTTTGACTACCACAAGGTTTCCTCTTGTTTTAAAAAAGATTTTCACATCAAATGAAGCATAAACCGTATCTTGGGTTTGCATGGCAAGATCTTGGCAGTAGTAGAGCTACAGGGATGGCTTCTGTGAGAAGCTGCTAGAAGTTTCTCCCATGTCTGACAGAGCCAATGCCAGCTGGCTCCAAGATGAACTCACCACTGGCAATGGTTGACCCCATCAGGGTTGTTGTTAGCACCTCTTTGATAATACAATGCAAGAAGCAGAAAAAAACTCTATCTGATTTTCCCACAGGCCATGGTGCAGCCCATGGTGAGGCAGGCCATGCCCCTGCAGCCATGGAGGCCATGAGGGAGCAGAGATCCAGCCTGGGGAGGACCACATACCAGAGTGGGTGGATGCCCAAAGCAGGCTGTGACCCCATGGGAACCCTGTGCTGGAGCAGGCTCCCGACAGGATCTGTGAACTTGTAGAGAGAGAAGCCCATGCTGGAGCAGATTTACAGTCAGGACTTATGACTCCATGAGGGACTCATACTGGAGCAGTCTGTTCCTGAAGGAGTGCACCTCACATGGACAGGGACTCAAGCTGGAGCAGTTTGTGAAGGCTTCTCTCCTGGGGAAGGATCCACTTTGGAACAGTGCATGAAGCACTGTCTTCCATGGGAGGGACCCCGCACTGGAGCAACAGAAAGGAAGGAGCAACAGAAACAATGTGTGATGAACTCATTATCCCACACTGATATAATTTGCAATAAATTAAATTAATTAAATTAATTTTCCCAAAGTTGAATCTATTTTGCCTGTGATGGTAATTGCTGAGTGACGTCCCTGTCCTTATCTCCACCCAGGAGCCTTTCTTTTCCCTGTCCACCTGAGAGGGCAGAGATAGAGAAGCTTTGATGGGTGCCTGGCATCCAGCCAGGGTCAACCAACCACAAACGCACAATAAATAGACTTGCAACATGTGGTTTATTTTGATAGCAGTAGAAGCAGCTAAATAAAGCCAAAGAAGTAGTTTGGTGGTGTAAGCATCACCTTTGAAACAGCTAGACTCTCTGGAACCTCTGGTTTAAATCTCAGCAGGACTGACTCAGCCTTTCAACTCCTTTAGGCAAACTGTAAGTTTGATGCACCTACTGTGTGGAGAGGTGAGACTTTATGAAACAATGCCCTGACTCCTATGCACAAAATGTGCATCACTTGCTCTGTTCTTCATGCTACTGGCATTAATTGTTTTTTTCCTTATGCTTCTGAAGCTTTCTCAGTGTTGATGGCTGCTGGGCTCTGCTCTACAGCAGTCCGCAGGCTGGCAGGGAAGTGTGCAGTCATTTTCAGTCATCCTGAGATACCTGTGAGACTGGAAACTCTGGACAACAGAGATCAAAACTGATCCTTGAACCAAACTTACAGTTCATAAGACTGGGGCACAGTGTTGTGCATCCTTGGTGGGGCAGTGAGGCTGAAAGTAGGGTAAGAAACTACTGAGAGACACTGGATGCAGCAAAGCCCAGCGCATAGGGTAAATCAGAGCTACCAGTCTTGTCTATGAGATGCTAGTGAATCACGGAATCACAGAATCTCAAGGGCTGGAAGGGACCTCAAAAGATTATCTAGTCCAACATCCCTACCAGAGCAGGACCACCTAGGGTAGATCACACAGAAACTCATCCAGGTGGGTTTTCAATGTCTCCGGAGAAGGAGACTCCACAATCCATCTGGGCAGCCTGTTCCAGTGCTCCCTCATCCTCACAGTGAAGAAGTTCTTCCTTGTATTTCCTTGGAACCTCTTATGTTCCAGCTTATACCTGTTGCCCCTTGTCCTATCATTGGACATCATTGAGCGTATCCCTGTCCCATGTTATAATTTATCTTAAATCAGAGCAACTGTCCATAAATAATGGAAAGCTCACTGTGCACCACTCAGGCACAAATTTCTTAAAGCTTTTAGGAAAAACCAGAAGAATTTGGTGCATGCCAGGGACATATGCTGTTTTTTCATATGAAGGGCTTGAATTGTTCCACAAAGAATTTATTCCTACCTCTCTAATGTATGACATGGAAAAGGGAAGAAAAACCTCAATAAATACATTTACAGCTAATTAATCACAGTGCTGAATTTCTAAAAAGATTGTTTTAACTATGGTGTGATGTGCCATAAGATCTATTTTCATTGCATTGATGTACTTTGGAGCAAGAGCTGGGTGGATTTTCATGGGCCTTCAGAAATTTTCAACAGAGCAAAGTGACAAGTTACAGCACAGTATGGGGGAGAAACAAAACAAGCAGCTCTGGCGAAGAACTGCCAGGTCATTCCACACAGACAGTATTATTTGAAAGTAGTTAATTACACAAAATTCTGAGTAATTGAATTGTTTTGGAGGGCCTCAGAGGACTAAATGGGCCTGATGAGTGTCATACCGTGGCTCTTTGTTGCCCTATAGTGTTGTCCTATTGGCCTAAAACCAGTGAAACTATGCAAGAGTCAGGTCCCATCTGATGTTCCTCAAATAATAAGTACTGTTAAAGATACCCTTATGTTACGGTGATAGAATCTACCTGGACAATTCAACTATTTCCTTTTCCTTCATACAATATTTAGAGCCTGACCCAAGGTCCAGGGAAATCTGTGTGTCTTTCCATTGACTCCATGGACTTTGGATCACACCACTAAAGTGTAGGGAAGTGCATGAATAATAACAGAGAACCATGCACATCAAAAACTATCTTTCAAGTAAGTGGATGTTCCTTTTAAATCCCTGAACTCAAATTACAGGGTTTTTAAAGAATAGTTTTGTTAAAAGCCAGGAAAAAAGTATTTATATTAGCTACATTGAAATAAAAAGGGAAACCAAGAGAAGAAAGCCACACTATTCATCTGCTATTTAAAATCAAAATGACTGTTGTTTTAAAACCTAATATCTGCCTTAAACGTTCCATCGGATTTAAGTAAAAATACTACTTCTTTCAGCATTAAGAAGATATCTTTAAATAAAAGATGCAATAACCATAATACAAAAAGTAAGAAAGAAATGGAGATCTCTAGCTGTACTCGGCTGAGAAGGTGTGGTGCAGAGAATAGGAAATCATTTGGTTCTCACTGATTATAGCTCTTTGTATCAAAATACTTGAGGCTGAAATTAGTGCGATCCACAAGAGCAGGTGTTTTGAATTTTAATCTAAGATATAATTAGAGTCTGTAAAGAACATTATGTGATGCAGTAATTGAAAGGGCTAATCATGGGATGTTTTATTTAAAAAATATTTAAAAATAGATCTATGAGCCATAAAAAAAACCCAACTTGTTCCACAAATCCTTATTTTGACTGTGTATAAAGCTGCAATCCATTACAACTTTGATTTGAAAGACTTAAACAATTCACTCATACCTTTAAAACCAGTATGTAATTATTAAGTTCTTTATCCTGCATTATATAAACATTGTTAAAAACTCTAATGCTCACACAATCTGTGGGAATAATTGTCGAAGTCAAATATTGGTTTAAATGCCACCTGGATTAAAGGATTATATATAGCCTGAGCTAAAAGGTTTCCATTTACTGTTGCTTATTGTTTGCAAATGATGTTTCTGTGGAATTCAGGTATCTGACCTCATAATCTAATGCTTATAGTGAAAAGATGCCAAATTCAGCAGATTTTCTGTTCAGAAAGAAGGCCAGTATACAGTCCTATGGCTTTGCCTGTCACTGCTTTACAGTCAAGGTTGATAACCAAAGGATCTAATGATGGTTAAAAAGTCATTTGATGGCTTCCATCTTCTTAGCTATTACATCTGATTTTGAGCTAAAATGGCAATGCAATCAAGCAAGATAGGAAGTAATCAATTAGATAGTGATCACAGGGAAATGAGTGAGTGCTTCACTTTTTACTGTGCAGAGACACTGCATGGAACTGATCGTACTAGTCCTCCAAATTTCTGCTAGCTGGTGCAGTGCAATTCAGAATAAGCCAGCTGAAATAAGGCATTTGAAAGGGCTAGTTGCTAAAAAACACTGGCTGATATAACTGATGCACTGTTGTCTCTTTAACTCAGAAGCAAGGAAAATTAACATGGAGCACAACTCTCTGTGGGCTCAGCACTGGTTTCCACTGTATGCCATACATGCTTATGTTAATGCTAGTTTCTCCTACTCAAGAGGCTCAAATAAGAGCAAGGCCCAGCATCAACTAATAAGGATAAAAATACATATCTGAGAATACATCTCTATTATTAAAATATTATTAGTACCATGACTACTAGCAAACCAAAATACTTCAGAAAGGCTGTCTCTTCTGTAATCATGTTTGTTAAAGTCAGATATTAGCCATGAAGCTTGTAATGCATTAAACAGTTATCTCCCAGACGGTCTGGGAGATATGTGGATTTTATTAGCACAGTGAAATGTTTCACTTTACCTGTATTTCAGGTGACAACTTGCCTTGAGGTCGTGAGGACTGAGATAATGCCAGCATTCCTCAGATCCATTGCCAACACGTCTCATGGTAGAGCAGGGTCGAAAGGCCCATGGGCCTGGTAATTAATGCAACATCAATCCTGCCACAGGGGCCCTGCCAGCAACCTTACAATGGAATCAGACAGCTCAATTTCTGCAAGACTTTCACTCTGCTGGAGCATGCTGGAAGGGTTTCTTCCTTGTTCAAAGAGAAAAACCTTTCATTCCAAAGGTGTTTTGAACTCATTCGAAAGTGCAGATGTTGTTTATATGCTGTGTTACCGGGAAAAAATTTTCTTTTTTCATGTTTTTGCAAACGAATTATTGAGGGGAAAAAAAACCCAAGAACCCAGAAACCTGGGTAAGGTTCAAGTCTGCTAAGTGCCAAATTCTTCAAACTTTGTAATTTAAATCATCATCCCACGTATGTATTGGAAAGCCAGATGCTTTGTATCTTTTTTATCTCCTGATCTATCTGTCAGGCACAAGGATTTCTGTGTGTTGGAGAAAGTAAGTGCTGCTTTTCAGCATGGCATAACAGAGAAAGAGGCAAAGGGAGATGTTTTCATTACTCTTCCTTTCCCTTGTTCTCATAACGTTTTCATCTTTGAGCTTTAAGCAAAACTTGTAATAGGAGTGCTTTCCATTTTTAGTCTTGAAGGCTTGTTTCTGCTATCACAGTTAGCAGTTACCCATGAGAAAAGCGTTGAATGAAATCTCAGTTACTTCAATATATTTCTTAATCTCATTAATTACAGGGTAAAGTAGATTTCACCCAGATACACGTGTGTGTGTGTGTTTATACTCCATAGCATTTTCTTCTGCTTTCATAGCATCCTGTCGATATTAGTCACCAAGTCTGACTCAGACTCAAGGCATCTGCTGTAATTGTAAACTTCTAAACCTACATTCTTATAACCCTAAAGCTTAACTTGAGCCGAACAGGCCAATATTTAAAAATGGTTGTTTCTATATTGATATAAAATTACATCTAGTTGGTTGAAATGGCCTGTCAAATCTTAATTGTCAAAAGATAAATGCTAATCAGTGCAGCAAATATTAAAGCTTTGTACAGCTCTTAATTACATGAAGACATTCTACATTCTGCGCAGAAGCCACGCTCGAAAGGAGCGACATAGTACAGACAGTGGTTAATGAATAGGTTTTCAGCCTTGCATGTAAGCACTGTGATTCCATGAAGAGCTCTGGCCCTTTACATTATTCAAGTTGTGGTTATAATAGTAAAATGCTGATTTCATCAGTCATTTTTAATGTTTACAAAATAATACCGGAGCAATTTGTAAGCAAGCTTTAGCCCCTACCTGTGAATCATGTTATTTGCTCCATTTTATAGATACAACATTTAAATATCATATTTTCAGAAGTTCCAAATAACTTTGGGTGCTGAGCAGAAAATCTCTGATTTTTTTGGAGCACATGTCTGTTAAAGTCAGAACTCCCAGTGACTGCAGTGGCAGCTGCAGTCTCAGAATAATTCTAGTTAGAAGGCGCCACGTGATCCACCCCCTTGCTCAAAGCAGGGCCAATTTTGAAGTTATACCCAACTTTGAAATCAGATCAGGTCTTTCAGGGTCATATCTATTCAAATCTGGAGTATCTCCAAGGATGAAGATTTTAAAACCATATAAGTATTTAATACTTCTGCAAATCAGGACCTGGAGACACAAAACCAAAGCACCCAGAAAAAGTGATTCTGCAAGTTTCTGCCACAGAGGGAGCATGGATAACACTGAAAAGGCAATCTTCTGTGTCTTTCTGGGTGCTTAAAATCATGATGATCTCATGCCACTGGTAGATGATTTGTGATAAGTCCCCTTTGGCTCATTTCTTTATAAGCAGCTCCCCAGCATCGCAATAGTTTCTCATAAGCTGAAGACTGCATATATCTGCATTTAGCCCAGCACCCTGAAGGAAATGGGTCTCTGCCAACACTTAAGGGTTCTTAGCAGGTCTCTGGTGTCTTTGAACACTTATAGGTTCTACAGCCTTGTATTTATCCCATGTAATGGAGAATATGAGCTGTCTGTGGGTGACCAAGGACAATTGAGCTGCTGTCATCTGACAGCAAGCTGTAGTCCTCAACTCTTTTGTGAGCCCTCACTCCTGCAGAAGCAATATCATCCACATCTGAGGCCTACTGTTGGAGAATATTTTAAGAGCTACTATGGCCTTGAAATAAATCATGACCTTGATTGATTGATCGGTTCTCTACATTTCTATGGGTGTTCACAGCTTATGGCTGGCACTGGGGAGGAACAGAGAAGAGAGCTCGGGAAAAGGGGGAAGGGCAACACAGACTCTGATTAGCTAATTTGTAAGTATCTGTGTTTTTTCAAAGTGTGCTTAATTGCAATATATGAATGAACAGTCATTATTTTAAGTAACTTGCTTTTTTTTTTTTTCTCTTTTGTCAGTAAACAGAAATGAAAGTCTTCCAGCCATGACTATATGGAGTAGCTAGGGAGCTGCACAATGGCTGTGAAGCATGGTTTTGGACCAGTTTTTCAGGAATTGTCTTCTCTGGGAGGTCCTCGTTGCATCCTAACACAGAGTGCTTAGGCAAGAGGCAGCAAGGTGGAGCTGTATGCCCCAGTGAAGTGACTTTGAGTCCACAGACTCCGATGATGACACTTCTCCAGCCACAGGACGGTGTCATGGCTTCTCTCTCCAACTGTGATGCCACACATTATTTGCTGCTGTGTTTCCCAGGGCAAGCAGGGTATAGTGCTTGAGGTCCTAGTGGGAGGGAGCTCATTAGCATCACTGCATTCAGAGAGGGAAACCTGGCAGATCCGAGACACCAGTGGAAAGTTGATAGGGTCACCTGTGCACCCTGCCCTGGCAAAACTCTATAGCTATGGGGCTTCCTCGGGTGGTTTGCAAAAAGGAGGGTGTAGGAGCAGTGGCTGTGCTGGCCCAGCCTGTGCCATGGTGGCTCCTCAGGTGCTAGGGCATGTCCAGGTCCTTGTGCAAATGGGTACCAAGCAGAGCAAAACTGGCTCTCACACCCTTAGTACTGGAGGTACCTTGTGGCAGCCCTTTCTCTGCTTCTGCACTACCATGAGGTTGATTTTCCACTCTTACATTCAGTGGAAGCTTGGAGTACACAGGGAGTGATAAATACCAACATTAACTACCCTAAGGATAGTCTAAGCAAAGAATGGCAAGGAGCAAAAGGGTCAGGTGCCATTGATTCATAGAAGAGAACCAAGAACAATATATGTATAGTAACTGCTCATCAAAAAGTTTAGTTTTGTCTTATTTTTAATATAACATTTCAAAACCATCCCCAAACTTGAGCATTCTGTTGGAGAAAAGCAGACTTAATACAGAAGGGTGTGCTACAGGCATCAGTCCGAGAGCATGCAAGAGATTTGTAAAAGTAGTGCTACAGGAAGCTCAGTCCAAAAGCATGTTCCAGCAAATGATTGGGCTGAAATTAATCACAAAGGAAAGCTACGGGAGCCAGCTAGAGCTTTAGCATAAACTGGCATTGCTTTTTTGGAATGACTAGAGCTGTGCTGATTTATAACAGCTGATGATCTGGTCCACAAACATTTTCTTATTCCAACTTTAATTATTTCCCAGAGTGTAAGGGTGTCTATGTCTATCTCTGTTCATGTAAGATTTCCAGATGCTAGTCTGGAAGTATGCTTACAGCAAGCTTTAAATTGGTCAGTTTGGATGGAGTACAGGCTTCCTGACATCCTCGTTGGATACTGTTTTTTCAACATACAAATGTGCTGGTTGGCTAAGAGAATGTCTCCTTTTTTTTTTCTTTTTCTGGTGCTCAGTGAACATAGGTGACAAGAGCCTGTTCTCACAGTGCTCAAGGGAACACTGCATTCACAGTAGTTACATGTGTACGATGAATGTATTTGTACATGATGGTAGCTCCTTATATTTAGATTTGCAGTCCTAAGTTAAAAAACAGCTCTCTGTTTTAGAAGCTAGCAAAACCTTTGATTTGAAACAATTTAAAGTGGCACTTCTGAAGTCCTGTCTTTGTGAATACGCCCTCTGAGTCTTTTTCACTGCACCTGTACAAACAGCAACAAAGGGAAAACATGTGAGTGTGAAAAAGGCCTTCAGCTTCTCCCACCTACTTAATGAAACTCCCTTGCTTTTTTTTGCAAGCAAATGAAACACAATAAATTACAAGAGATGCTTTTTCAATGGCAGCAGGAGTGATAGGAGTGTCCTCATTTGATGCTTTAGGGGATAAGACTTATAAATGGTGCCATAAAAGGTCTTTCCAGGATGTGAAAGCTTGCAGAGAATGAGGCGGTTCAAGTACGCTCTGTAGTTTAACCAAAGTGTGCTGTGCTTGTCATGTGTCTGATCTGGTTTGTCATGATAAAGAGCCTGCTCAAATTTGTGTAGCTCAACCAGTTTCAGCACAGCAACGCAGATTTATAGCAATCAGTTTTTGGATAGAAATCTCTGCATTTCCATTAGAGTTAGAAATATTACCAAGAATTGTGCTACTGTCAGAGTCTTTTAATATCCCAGATAGCTGCCAGTCTTTTTCACTAAACAGGCTTAAATCCAGATACAGATCATTCAATTAGATGCAATTTGGATTACTACTTTAGACACTGAAGAAGCACCAGGTCAAGGGACATTGACTTGATTAATTTTAAATTAACTGTAAAGAGAAAAAACAGGTAGTTCTAGGTGAAAGTGAAACTACCATTTTCAGTTTCAAAAATGCAGTTCACTGAACTGGGAAACTCATGGACGTGAGTGTAAAAGAGAGCTGGAGTTTCTGAACGACAAAGGTACAACATTTCACTGGGGCCTCTACTGAAATCAGGGGAAGGGATCTACACCTAGTGGGATGATTATCCAGCTCAAAAATAACCTACTCAGAACAAGTAGACATCCTATGAAGAATGGAAAAAGAGAGTAATGTTCAACTAACACTATTAAGTCTTAGAGGTCAGGAAGTGTATGGATAAAATTAGAATTGCCAAAAGATGAACTAAGTTGGATTTTTCAAACACAGCTAAATCAAATAGAGAATATTTTAGCCACACAAACAAAAAGATGATTTATAGCCACTGTGCAGCAAAAATGGTGAAGTTAAGGATAATACAGATATGGCCCCAAGATTAATGCTTTGGCTCAGTTTTCAATAGGGATGATGATGTTAAACAAGGCTATGTTGCTAATGGGAATATGAGAATGGAAATGGAATTAACCACATCTAAGGTGGACGCCAGACTCTAAAGAGATTAATGTGACTGAGTCAGCTTGTAGTGGAGGCACCTCCTAGAAGAACTATGAAAGAACTGGTTTAAGAAAATGCACGTCTGCTAACAAAGATTTTGAATGTGTTTATCAGAGAAGACAGCTCTTCCTTGAAAAAAGAAAGTAGAGGATCCAGTAAGTAAAAAAAAAAAAAGAGAAAAAGTCTGGGCAACCAGAGGTCTGGCCTCAAGAATATGTGAAATTTCAAAATACATGCTGGAAGAAAAACAGATAAGGACATGAAGATGGAAATGAAATAAAATAAAAGGCACTTTTAGTAAGAGCAGATCATGTCTGAATAACCTGGCAGATTATTTCTATTAGTATGAGAATGAGATGCAACACAGCTACCAGGAAATCTTTTAACACAGTACTGTATAGGAAATTGCTCATTAATCTAGAGAAAAATTGGATTATCAGAAGAATTGTGAGGTGGAAAAAAAGGAAAGATCATGTTGAAACGAGAAATACCAAACTGAAAGGAAGTTGCTAGTGGAGTTCTTCCAAGATGTGTCTAGGGACTGATCCTATTTAACATTTTTAACAACTTTGGCAGAAAAAGTAGTGCTGTGCTCATGAAATTTTCTGATAATGCAATATGTAGTGTGAATGTGGAGGAGGACAGTATACAGGAAGAATTGGATAAGCTTCAAGACTGGAATAACAGAAATGGGATGAATTTGAATAACCCAAAAGGTGAGGTCAGGCACTTCAGGACTCATAATGTTTCCCCAAGCAGGAAGCTTTGAAAAATGACCTGGGAATGGACTATTTAATCACTGGATGACACAGTATGTGAAGTTCCTGTGGAGAATATAAATGTGATTCTCGAATGTATCAGGTGGAAAATCTCCAGCAAAGATAAGTACCAGTGCCGTTTTGTTCCACAGATTACCTCTACTGGAAATGAAGTTTCTGACCAGAAGAACAATATATTTTGGTAACAGCCCTTCATCAATACAAATATGCTGCTAAGGCAGAACTGTACAGGTTTTCTGAAACCGAAACAGCAAGGTGGTTGGGGGGGATGGGAGGCAGCAGTCCAGGAGAGCTCTTCTGGATCTGACTTCCTTTTAGGCTCTCTCAGAGTTCAGACACTCTGCTTGGTAGAATCACCCAAAGGCTAGTTTGAACTTGAATTCTATTTTTGATGAGAAAGTAAGCCCAAATGTGTAAGAATTATCAGTATATTAGTAGCTGTTAATCACTTGACTAGCTCAATCTCCAAATATATATTTGTCTGCAGAGGCAAATGATGTCCATTAATAATGTATCCCCTAACATCACCTGTTAACAAATCCTGTTAGTTAGTGACTCTTGATTTTCAGGCAACTTCAACAGCTTACCTGTCTGCAGTTAGCATATGTTGTTGTTAGATAACTTTTTTTCTTTTTTATAGGTGATTTTTCACCAGATATCTTCCAAAATCTGATGAATAGGTTCTGTGGAGTCACAATCCCTCTGATTTTCATGTGCAGGTTGCCCAGATGGGTTGCCAAGTCTCTTTCTCTGGAGGCATTCAAAACCCATCTGGATGAGTTCCTGTGTGACCTACTCTCGGAGGTCTTGTTCTGGCAGGGGGGTTAGACTAGATGATCTTTCGAGGTCCTTTCCAGCCCTTGAGATTCTGTGATTCTCTGAAAATATGAGATGTTTTCAGCAGCTGGGCATTCCAATTGTTTGGCACCATTTTTTTGCTTTATGTTGGGGTCTCTGCAGCTCTAACCCACAGATGAGTGAAGGTCAATGGGGGAACATCTGTGCCCTGTCACCTACCCCAGGGGCTTGGGAGAGTCTTGTTAGCTAGAATTTTGATTTCTGTTAAACTGTTTTCTCTGCAGTTCACAATCAAGACAAAAGAGCCCTCATTTGATAAGTACTCTCTATTTAGCTGTGATGAAGTGCTCAGATGAAGGTTTCTGCTGCGCACCACTTAGTATATGTAGGACTGCTTTGTGAACTTATTAACTTATTATTTAGACACTGGATGGGCACATTTCCAGTAGATGACTGGATGTTCACATTTTTTATTTGCTAAAGATTTCTTTGACCTTGGTGAAAACTGAAGGAGAGGAAATAGCATTCAAGGAGGCAGAACTTAAAATGAAAAACACATGAAACAAGAACTCCCTGAGGAACGGAGGAATGGAGCACTGGCCGAACTTGGGGGTGTTTGCTGTTCGGCAGCCTTGCCAGGACATATGGAGACCAATATTTGAACTTTAAATTCCCCATATGCAAAGGAAAAGAAAAAAAACCCAAACAAACTTGAAAGTTTAACAATGGAAGTTGCATCCCTGAGATGCAAATCTTTTCTTCTTTTAATAACAATTACAAAAATGTGGGTTGTTTGGTGAATTCGCTAATAGAAACTGGGTTCACATATGTCTTTCATTTTAAGATACCAAATTAAATCACAATTGATTTCTATGGTCATCTTTTTTTTATGAGAGTGAGAAGTTGCTTAGTGAAAGTCATGTATTTATGACTAATTTAAAGTATAGAAGATTTGTTACAGTGGCCCACACCTGTCACAGTCATTGATTTATACATGTACTGACTCGCCATGTTTGCCTATGGGTATCTTAAAATTACAGGCCTGGTACAGATAGACTACACAATTACAATAACAAAAAATATCATCAGAAAAAATTGGAATTTTTTACATACCACAGTTCAAAAAACTTTACAGTGCAGGCGCTTTCAGCTTAGGCTCACATTGCGTTTTTGTACAGGCATGTACTTGAGATCAATCTTCTCTAGAATATAAGGCTCATTTAATAAGAGAAAAAATAAATATTTTCCTGACCGGAGTAGTGAATACACTTCTCATTTCTTGCTAACATAGACTCACCTCTTCTGAGGCTCAAACCAATTTCAAGTCAGGAAAGAAAAGTGATGGAAAAACCTTTTCAAAATCTCTGACAGAGCACCCGGAACGTGGCTCATCACGTTGCAGCAGTATAATGGTGTAATGGTGATGTCTGCCACTGACTCATGCACCACAAAGGACCATCTGCAGAAGACAGTTTGGGAACTGCTGATCTCGATCGTAAATACTGTTTGTCTATGGCCTTGAAACAAAAACTGTGCCCTTTCTGTATTTTCTGTAATTCAAGTATTTTTAACAGTTTAAATTATTTTAATAATTTTCTGTAAATAATTTAAAATTTAAATTCCTCCACCTGGAGTAGTTATGTTTTGCCTCCAGCGGTCCTAGAAGCCTCTAACAGTGTTCAGTTTGGCTATTTTCTATTCTGTGGGGAGGTAGATGTGTGGATCTCATATGGGTGATAACATGTGAGACAGAGGGCAGGGATGGGACATAGCTAGGCCTAGAGAATGGACATGGGGCGTGCAGCCTGATGCTACTGAAAACATCCAGGCCAACGTCAGGCTCTGTTAACTGAACGGCTCTAATACCCTTAATACCCACAAGAAATCCTTATATGACGCAACAGAAATTGGTCGCACCTCATTTCTTTAGAGTAGTGGAGAAGAATATGGAAGATCCATCCCTATCTCCTGCCTCAGCCTCCCTGCTCCCTCCAGACTGTGGATTCTACAGAGACCATGGGCCAAATTGCTACATTCAGTGGGCAACTGATTTCCTGTCTGGAGACCCACCACCACCAAGCAAAGACAGCAAGTCACTGCTGACACCATCTCCCTGAACATATATATTTGAGAGGTTTAATACTACATACGGGTCATCCTAGAGAAAAAGGGTAAAAAATAAACCGAAGCAAAATAAAACCCCAATCATTTTCTCCTAAAAACAGGTGATTTCCTGTTATAAAGATTGCCTTTTTTTTTCTTATGGATGTCAAATAAACGGTCTTTTTACTGAGCTTTATGGGACTAAGTAGACTTACAGGATACCCCTGATTGACTTGGGGTGTGATTCTGGCTTGTCTAACTCCCATGATCTGTCCTTTCTACTTTTCCCATTCACCTCTCCATTGCCTTCACCTCTTCTTCATGGACATACAAGGCTCTGAAGACTGAGGCTTCTTTCCCCTTTTTTTTTCTGCAGTAGCAAACTCTTATTTTCTTATTTTTCCATCACCTTCCTACATGCAGGGTCACAGGGGATGAGTGTTCAAAGTCTGTGGCAGTTTTAGTTCACTCTTAATTGGAAAAATATCTAGGAATTTTTTTTTTCTGTGTTCAGACAATTACCTGCACATCATTTGCAGTTTTCTTGTTGATATGATATGCATAACATTTAGGGGTTTTAAACAGTTACGTCATATTATTTGAGATATACATAAAATCTGTAATGTAGTTCATAAACTGTGGCATCTCACATACTTCTGTATTTACCAAATCTCAAAATACAAAGACTTGTCTTTAAAGCTTTGTTTTCTTTTGTCTGCATAAAACTTAAGAAAAACTTCACATGATTCTAGATATTAGTATAAAAATTAGATGTGACTAAACATAAAGTAGCAACCTGTAACTGCAGTAAAATCCGAGATATTGCTAAATAAGTGAAAAGAATGGCTGTTTTTTTCTAGTGTAACTGAAAGTTTCAAATGAAGGAATATTGGATATCTTATTTGACCGAGTGAGGCTGGAAGCCAGCTAGAACTTGCATTTGGATTTTTTCTTTTGTGTCTCTTCAAAATGTTCTTATTATTGAATATCGTATGTCTTGCTGTGTTTCTAAATTCATGCACATTTCCTGCTAAGAACATATGGAAAAGAGTAGATGGTTCAGAGTGAAATCTGGATGACATAATAAACCGTGAGAGAGAAACTTGAAGGATTAATACAGATCCAAAGACTGAAACTGTGTCTACTGCTAAGAACACACCACCGCTTTTTATAGTACAGAGTTTTATGGGGCAGAAACAGGAAAATGTAAAAATCAGACTGTTTCAGAGCGTTGGGATTTTGTATATGGATATTCTGGGTGTGATGGCAATTTAGAGATAATAATTCTTTAAACATTTCCTCATTTTAGTCAATTTTAAGAGTGAGCAAAACCTGTGTAAATTTCTAGTGCAATATTGGTCCATTATCTTCTCTTTCTCTAGAGTCTGATTTCTTCTAGGCAAATGGACAACTATCAGCACTCCCCCTGAGTAACCTAGGTGAAATATTCAACGTGCACACATTTGCTGCTGACAACAATGTCAGATAAGCTAGTGAACATTGCAGCCATAAATATAGGATATCGATAGATTAGTAAGAGAGCTTCTGTTTCTTCTCATTACATTCATGCCTAGAAATACATTTCTGGCTAGATCCTCAACTAGTAAAAAATTTTATATTTAAATATCTGATTTCTATAGAGATGTGGAGATTAGAGGAAGGGGCCACAGCTTATTTGGCTGCATGACTGTGCAGAGTTGGGTTCTACAGAGGGCTGACATCATGACCTAACCACTCAGCCCCGCTCAGCCAGCCAGTGACTAAGATTGTCATCCTGTCACTTAGGGCTACTGTCAGGCTTGCTCCCAGAAGTGTGCAAGCCCAGCTTGATACAGTGGCACTTACCCCTGCCCTCAACCTGACATACTGGTCACTGCCATTTCTGTTTTCTGTGAGGATGAAGGAAGATCACAAATGACACCTCTCAACAAACTGAGGATATTTCCAAGCTATTCTGCAAGACCCCTACCAATCACCCACAATAGTTCAGCCTCAGGAGGTGCCTGTTTCTCTCATAAGGCTAGAAGCCTTGTCCTGATCTAAACCATTCATCTAACATTCAAACTCCTCAGCTACAAAAAAATGAACCTCACTGCAAGTTTTCCTAAAAGTGTAATATATATTGAACTATATTAAAATGTGCACTTAAAAAAAGTTTTTGAATAGACTACTTATAAATTTCCTTACTGAGATAGTTCTCATGGTTGTGAGGGCTCACTGTGGCTGTGCCACCTGGGCAGAGGCCAATGGTAGCCACGACACCCATTAAGGAACCAGTGGCTGGTGGTTCCTGAGAAGCAATGGAGGGGATGAAAGTCCTGCTGGGAAATGCAATGAGGATTTTCTACGACAAGCTCCTTCTTCAGATGGAGACAGAGCAGGGCTTGGAGAAGATGTGGTGGGACTTCTTTCCAAGCAGAACTAGGGAAGCTGTCTGGGAGGGCACTGAGGGAAAGGCCCAAGGGAGATCAGGAAGGCACAGAGAGGTAAAAACCCACCTGGATGACTGTGTGTCAGGGGTTTGAGGGATTAAAGTCTGGATATGCAGAGCTATGTGAGTCAATTTTGCGATCTGAGCCCTTCCACGTGAAGACTAGAAGAGCATGGCAGCACCCCAATCCTTTCCTTAGCACAGCTAAGGAAAACCCTGGAGTTATGTGAACAAAGGTCTACCTTTGGTTTAGAGAGGTTTGGAGGAGGAGAAGAGCTACACATATGTGAAAGAAGACTTGTCAGGACAGCTAGATTACCTCATGTGACCACTGCAGGTGAAACTGAGATCTACTGTACAAGGAGAAAAGAACATGAATCAGGAAAGCTGAGGCCTCATTTGAAAGTGAGCATACACCGGATAGAAATCAAGGGAAATTCAAATCTGCTCTCAAATGACTATAAGTGGCCATCCACTCAGTTTTGTCTCTGTTACGTGCTTTAATGAGTATAATCATGCTGCTAGGGAAAAAAAGAATCATGTGGCTATTTCATACTGTTGGTCACAGAGTAAGTGGTGCTTAACAGCTCTTCACTGTAGGAATAGCCATTTAACATCTGCTGTAAACCTGAGAGATCAAGACTTTCTAAGTATTTAACTATTCACTTTTTAAAACAAGAACCAAACAGATATCTTCTTGTAATAAATGCCTCTCTTTCTGTCCACATTCCAGGCTAAGAATAATAAGGCTCCTTACAAGTGAAGGCACTAACAGGCAGAACTTGAAGCTGTTACAAATAATATAGTGGAAAATATCCCCAGGCAGCTGATCTAATTTTGATTGTCAAAAAAATCTGTGTTCAGCATGAAACTGTCTGTAATTGTAGTCCTAGTGATCTTTTTTTTTTTTTCACAAGTTATTAAAATGAGTTTTAGTCACTTCACAGTAAAGTTGCTAATAAAGACATTGGAAAGAAGGGAGGAAAAAAGATTGTTCTTATCTGGCCGCTTTTTTACTCTCCTTCAGTCAAACTTTAACACACCAGTAATAAAAATATTCTATTATTTCCTGCTGGTCAGTGAAAGGAAGCTGTCCTGCAGAATCTGTTTCCTGCCCATAGGAAAACAGTGGCATTGAAACACATTTAAGTTTGCCTAAGAGAGGACTGATTAGTATTAAGCTTTTTGCAGCTCACTAGGGTTGCACAAATCCTTTACTGCATGTTGAGGAGCATTTCATGGGGTTGTAGTAAAGAAACAAAATATTAGAAGGTTAGGTGTCTTTAATTACTAGTCTGTTTTTCCTGAAGACAATTATCCATTATTTTAACTTCTATTTGTTGCACCAGAGCCATGTCAGCCTTGACTTGGTCCTTACTGCAGGAAAATGGTTGTTTTCTTTAAGTGGTTATTTTGCCTGAGGAGGGTTTAAAGGATTGTATCCTTGAAATTGTTTATCTGTGCTGATTGCGGTAGAGAAACAAAAAATATCTATAAAATCAGAAGTTAATCTTAGCCAGGAAATAAGTAATATTGAGTCACCAAACATGGCAAAGGTGTCTGTTTAACTGAAGCTATTCTGAGCCAATTCCTGTATATACTCCACTAAAACCATGGCATTTAATTTAAATAGAAGTGCCAAATTAAACATTTAATTGACTTTTCTTTTACACCAAGTTGTCTTAACTTTGGCTGTGTATTGCTATATATATACTGCTACAGGTACTATTAAACCAAGCAGAAAGCTTAGACAGTACTAGTTTCAGTGGGGAAAAGAGCACCATTTCATTGCTATTCTTTCTGCTGCAGTATAAAATAATAACAATTAAAAAAACCCCCCTTACAGTAAATGTCCACATCAGAGAACTTAGAGAATTGGTATTTCTTTTCTACATCCAAGGGTGGGAAGTCATACAATATTTGTTTAACTGTCATTGCGGTAAAAATGCTTTTGGAAACACAATTTTCTATAGGGCAATAGACTTTAGGATCTGTTTTAACGTTTTATTCTTGGATGTGTAAACAAATTCTGAGAAGCATGCCTACTAAACCTTTCATTCCTCTGTCATCCTGCTAATGCATCACAGAGAAGTTATTCTCAGCTTTCACTGAAGCCATTGTGTTTCTAATCCACTTCAGTCTGGGAAAATAACACCCTGCTTTAATTAAGAGAGCAATGAATGTAAACTAACTTCAGATGAGAACTATACTCTTTTTCTCTGCACTGAAAATTCATATGCTGAGTGATGTGCTGCAGAAATTCCTTACAACTGTCCTGAATGACACGTTTGCACTGATTTGCTATGAGAGGATGAGAGTCTGATGTTTTGGTTGCAACTTCACTGAAGTTCACTGCTATTTACATCCACAGCCCAAGAAGCCCCATTTCCTCCACTGTTTCTCAGCTATTATCAAAGAGAATGCATTTTGCTAATTTGACCTCTCAGTAGTATGAAAAAGGAGATTTTCTGAAACGCATGTCCACAAGGTTCACTCTGTTTCTGCAATTTCTACTTGCTTTCCCTGAAGATCTCATGTATGTGTCACATACAACATGTTCCTGGAATACCTTTGAGGGATAAGGAATGTATATATGCACCATTATAAATTCTCTGAATCCCTATTCGCAACAGAGTAGCTGCACATTTTAAGACAAGAAGATGAAAAGTAAAGAAACCTTAAGCAGACTCTAGACAGGCAGAATGCTAGCAGAGCAGGGCTGGGCCTCTGAAATTGCTTTCCCTAATCTTAAAAAATAAACACACAGAAGGGATCATAACAGCTGTTTCATGATTCTCCTGCCTGATGCTTCCAGGAGATCATGGTTTCTTTTAGCCCCATGAGCCTGGTCCAGAAGCATTATGGGCAGCAAGCGCTATAAACTGAACCTGGCACAGAACATGGCAGTTCACTTATAAGGGATCAGAGTGCAACAAGAGACACTCTGTAGAAGAGAGAGTGGGTGTTCCTTGGCATATTTACAGATACCACTCTCAGGTGTGGCCTCTCTCATCAGAGGTGGACGCTGTCTGAGGAGGTAATTCAGGAAGGAAACCTGGAAGCATGTGGGTGTGAGTCCTGCCCCAGGGAAAGAGGAGAATTGTTTATTCCAGCAGCAGGAAAAGAGGTGGTTCTCCATTAGGGTTAGGCCATTTATTTCCAACAAAAAGATTATTCACTGAAAAATATGATTTTTGTTGGCGTGAAAATATCCTTGAATTCAGCCCATATCTATGGAACTGGCTCAGCTGTTTGCTTTTTTTTTTCTCTCTTTTTTTTCCTGTCCTCAGAAGTAGATGCATATAAATTTATTTTCTTGGGGCTAGATGTGAGTTTCTGGATGGAGATAGCCTCCACAGTCACCCAGCAATTTGAATCTTTGTTGAACCTGTACAAAACTCAACTTCAGATCCTATCTTCTGCCTGAGGAGATTTGAACATATCAGTACCACCAAACCAGTAACTGACTCCATCACCATGCTCTAGGGCAGGGATTTCTACAGCCATAGAATTTTTCTGCCACTCATAGTGCACAGGTTGCTTCAAAGTGACGGAAGCAAAACACTATCCAACAACATACTGACAGAGTCACTGGATTGCAGAATGGTAGTGGTCGGAAGGGACCTTTGGAGATCATCTAGTCCAATTCCCCTGCTAAAGCAGGTTCACCTATATCAGGTCATACAAGAATGCATCCAGATGGGTTTTGAGACTCCATGCTCTCCCTCCACAGCCTGTGCCAGTGCTCCGTCACTCTCACAGTAAAATAGTTTTTCCTTATGAAGCTGGAACATTTTGTGTTCCAGCTTCTTTCCAATATCTCTTGTCCTGTCACTAGATACAATAGAAAAAAATGTGATGCCCCAACCTCCTGATATCCACTATTTAGATATTTGTAAACATTAAAGAGATCCCCTGCAGTCTCCTCTTCTCTAGACTAAACAGCCCCAGCTCCCGCAGTCTTTCCTCATAAGAAAGATGTTCTGGTTCCCTGATCATCTTGGTGGCCCTGCACTGGACTCTCCAGAAGCTCCCTGTCCATCTTGAGTTGGGGAGCCCAGAACTGGACACAGTACTCCAGATGAGGAGTACTGTTTCATAGGCATGCCTCAGATGAAGCTGTGATACTTTTTAATTGACGTGAAACAGCTATATACAAAAATTAAACCTTTTGACATTTTGTTTTTAGTTGACAAGATTAAAATTAAAAACCAGTTTTGTTTTAGTTCTGAAGTCTCAAGTGTTTAATTTATGGGGCTGTGTTTAATTTCATTTGCTTCAGCGGCCAAACTGAAAAAAAGCCCAACTCTTATACTCCTAATCACTGTATGAAATTATTTCCACTAGATGAACCTTACCCAGACACCATCATTTTTGTGCCTGGTTGCTCTGAGCCAGCAATCAACTGGCTGAGCTTGTGTAACAGTATTTTTCTGTAAGCATATAAGAACTGTGTCCCGTGATTTTTGGCTGCTGGTCGGTTTCTTGGCTGGATGTGAAGTTATTGTTAAGTTCTGCCTTACTGTTTCTTTCAGATTTTGCTGACATATCCAATCCTGGTGTCACCAGAGGGATGCAAGCATGAGTCCCCTCAGTTTAAAAGAGAGAAAGAGTTTCAAACACAATTTTTTGACCTTTTAAGTATACTACAAAGACCGTCTGTTTCCTAAGGCTTTTTGGGAAGAATTGAGGGAATGAATGGGACAGGATATATTTTACTGCTTTGAATTACTAGCTGGCTAAGTTAATTTAATTTTGTTTCGCATGAGCTCTGTTGTGTTGGACTTGTATTTTAAATAACTGGTAACGTGCCAAAAGCTATGGATAGCGATTATCCTTTGTATTTTAATTGTACTAAATAAAATGAGAACAATGGGAGTAAAAAAACCCTAGAGGTGAGTCATAAATAGGCACTATTTGGTTTCTAACAGACATGTTTTAGTCTCCCAGTTATAATGGCAGACATAAGTAAGGCATTTAAACATGTCCTGAACAACTGAGAAACATATAGCCCTGGGTTCATTGCTGTCTGAAAGAAACTTTTTCTTTTTTTCTGAGCAGCTAATAAAAATTAATCTTCGCTGTTCAAATGATGTTTATTGTGTTAATAGAATAAACATAAGAACTAATGACAAATTAGCAGAGTCTCCAATGGAAACTGTTGATATGTGACAGCTGGTCAGCTGAAAGCAGAGTTATGCTTTGAGCCAGCTGAGAGAAGCAAGAAAGATCATACTGTATCTGACACTAGAGAAAAATCTCAGGGAATCTTCAAAGGAGAACTGGGTTTTGAAATTTCACATTGAGTCAAAGAGCCTTCTGTGATTCATATAACACAATGGTTGCAGTAAAACAGCACTGCTGATTTGCCTTAAGCTTTATCTCTAAAGCTGAATAGGTTATGGGGGTGGGTTTTAATTTGCCTTAAGCTTTGTCTCTAAAGCTGAATATGTTGTGGGGGTGGGTTTTAAGCGTTTCCTGAAGGCGAAAATACTGACACTTCCACCTGTCAATACTACTATTTTGTGGGCAAATTTAATCTGTTCCCATCTGTCATATTCCTGCCTCTCCGCAGCCTAGATGCATTATGGGATGTTCTGTCTACCTCAGATGTACTGTTACTCACAGCCAGTTGACCTCTGTAAAAACTCTGTCAAGTCTGACAACAGCCTGCAGTAGCGGCATCATCTTCTGTGTTTATTATACTTCTTTTTCTCGGTATTTTTTTTCCCAAATTGTCTGCTTCATTGAATCCCATCCAAGCTGATACAATTTCATAGACATCAATTTTGTTGCATTGGCATGGAAGGTCCTTACACATATTTATTGGTTGCTTGATCACCTCACCTACTGAGGAGGGCCTCTAGAAATCCATGTCTAGCACATTCTGGGAGACTGGCTTGTACTTTGCTAGAGACTTCTATAGCAAACGTTCACATCATTTGTGGTCTCAGATAATTGTTTTGAACAAATTATGAACAAAATATGAAGACAAAGAACTTATTGTATGTCAAGAAGTACGTAGTCTGCATAAATGTCTTCATTTTATCTGTTGGTTCTTTTAATCAGGAGTACCTGTATATTGCTAAACAGCATATGTC
Source organism: Colius striatus (assembly GCF_028858725.1). NCBI lineage: Eukaryota > Metazoa > Chordata > Aves > Coliiformes > Coliidae > Colius > Colius striatus. Next base: position 176,033,263 of record NC_084759.1, on the reverse strand, counting down.
TTAGACTATTGACATTTTAGCCCCAAAGTCTTCTAATGAGTCTATGCTTTGCTTTTATAAACATTTTATAAGCTGCCTGGAGGCATATATGTGCTGGCAGACATAATTTTTGGTTGAAATCATCTCACATTTAATTTTAAAAAAAGTTCCCCATTGATATTCTAAGAATGAATTTTTGTCTTTGTTATATGGCTCATCAAACAAATGTTTCCAATTCTTCAGATTTAATGCTAGACAGATGTCGTGTTAGACAGATATTACCACACTTTTTGGAATTCTACATGTTAGAGGATATACTTTTGCAGGCTGTGCTGCACATCAGACAAAAACCTTGTCCAAAAAGATGTAAAATAACACTTGTGAAGCTTTAGTATTCCAAAACCAGAGATACTATTTCACACTCTTGGCCAAAGTCAGATGAGAAGGCAAGTAGCCCACTGGAGCAGTTGGGATTTATGTTCCTCATTATGAGCTCAGGACTACAAATTGATTAGCACTCTGGCCCCAACCCAGAAAAGCACTTAAACTGAGAAAGTCTATAGGATTTGGGTGTTTAATTCCTTGAAACCTGTTTTAAACCTTAGGCTTAAGCCTTTACTGCCATAGGTATATTCACTTTGAATTAAGCAGGTTGCTGGCAGGGAGCTTATCATCACATAGCTTCAAGTCCCATTCACTAGGCTTCACTTGCTGCAAGGAGAGCCAGTGACTCTGGATGCTGCAGATGTTTTCCTTGAAGACAGAAGATTAGCAAGGTGGCAGAGCCTGATGACAAGCACTGAGCACTAAGTGACTTTGTGAGAGAAGCAGAGAAGCAAGAAAGCCAGGCAAGTGAAGAGAGGGAATGAGAGCTGCCCAGAGATGTTATGTCCTGATATGGTTTTGATACAAGTACTTTACCTTCTAATGTTCACCCTTACTCTCCAAGACAAGAATGTAATTTCCTTCTCTCTAACTCCTCTTTTTTTCTTTGTTCAATTGTCTCTTATTTCATTGTTGTTTCCTCACATGGATGGAGCTCATAAATTCTGATGTCTGTTCTGATTGTGTCATCAATTCTAGACTACAACCTTTTGTCTCCGCATGCCGTCTGATGACCAGTCCTCAAGGAAATAAGACTTTTGCAGCTCTCATATTGCTCCACAGTGGTTTGTTTGATGGGCAGAGATAAAGCTGGGGCCAGTTAAGATTATGACTGGTCACAGGCTACAGTTGCACATATAGAAGTGTGTCTTCTACCTGTGAGTGTAGAGTTACCCTGAGGGCACGGATAGGAGCCCCTCTTTGTTGCAGTGCAATGCATGCAGCCCTGTGGATCCTTTGAACGTTTCCTACTTTTTAGCTAGGGGTTATGTCTAGAGAAGGTAGCTCGGGTATCACTATGTTATATTGTGCTTCACTGAAGCTAATATATTCCTCTTCTCCCCAGGACTAATTAACTCAGATATAATTCTGAGCTAGCACTGAAGTTAGCTCCCTCACAGATAGCTTAGTTATCCCTACATGGTGCTGAATTATGCCAGGGAGAAATATTCAGAGATGCTAAGCAACCCTTTTTAAAGAAATTCAAAGCAAAGAAAGCACAGAATGTAAATGGTATAAAGTGCTGCATATATCTGGTGAATTTTGTCTAGATAATTTGATCTGTACCCAGATCAAGTTTAATAAACTAACACCTATTTTTTGAATTAGGCTCTTTGTGGCTTACCAAATCTGTTCTAAGCTGCAAGATCTGTCTTTGTGGAACCGAAAATTAAATAAGAAATACCCACAGGAAACTCTCAGGCTTTTGCTAACATCTTAATTAAATCCCACAGGTTGAGGAAAATTAATTGAAGATTTTTACCACTTTCCCCACTAACTTTTCCTACTCCAGGGATTCAAATAAATGGAGTTTACAAATTCACCCACTGTTCTGCTTTAAAACTTCATGAAACTTTGCTTTTTAGTAGGGAGTTAATTAGGAATCATTATGATACCCTTAATATGGGTAAGACTCCTGAGGCACTGTAAACATTAATTAAGCCCCATAGTACCCTCTGAAGTCGATAGTACTTACCCACATTTATACTGAAAATAAAGCCTTGCCTCCTCATATGAACTGATAACACTATCCCAATATCAGCAAACATACTTTAAATACTAAGAAGCTAATATGTTGACAAAAAGAGGGAAAACAGCACTAAAAAGCCTTTCCTATTTTGCCTTCAGACCATGGTTGAAGGCTGTGGAGTTAGAATACTTGGCACAATAATATTTGCAATGTGCTGTTATTTAAGTCTTCGCCATTCAAAAAGTTGTTACCCGTTACATGACGTTTTATGCATCTATATAAAATATAGCCATACTTCAAAAGAGGAGTTTGGATCTTTTTCAGTTTGCCTGCCAAAAATTATTTTGGATGGTCTAGACATTTTCAGTCAATAGCTTACAGGCTGAATGTTTCTGGGAATTTAATGTGTTTGGACTATTCAGGGATTCTTTGAAGACCCGAGTACAACTGCACCCACATGTCTCCTCTGCTAATGTACTTCAGGAGAAACAGGAATGTAATAGCTTAGTAAATCTGCATCATATGAATACTGTACTGGTATACTGGTACAGCAGTGCTGTTGTAGCATGACACAATAGGCACATTGCAATGGCTGTAAGACTTTCCTATGGTTCTGGTGTATGAAAGCCATTAGCCTCAGCTGCAGCTTGCTTGTAAGCATTAGGGAACAGTGAATAGTGCAGGTGGTGCTCTCAAGTGCTGTAAACTGCTGCATTATCAGCTTCAGTGCTGCATTCTTCTGAGAAGGAAAAGAGATCTAGAAATGAGTAATCACTTTAAATTCCTACTTTTTCCATCCTAAAAGTCATATCCTTTAAATGTCATTGATTTTTGGCATCTCTTAGACTGTAACCCACCGATCATTTGTTAAAACACCTGGTACACCTATGTGCTTCAAGTAAGCGTCTTTGCTCCTCACAGAACTAATAGTTTTTGTGTTTATTTAGGAATTCTGTACATTCAAACACCAATCTGATTTGGTATAGCAGGTCTGGTCCAAAAAACAAACAACTCCTTTTGCCTTCAGTGGGTTCCTCGAGTGCTGTGTTGCAGCTAAAAGCACCTTCAGCCAGTGGGACCTGCCTCCTCAACCAGGCATTACCACTGGCACTGGTGCCTCAGGTCAGAAACTCACACCCCCCCTTAGATAGGCCATTGGCAAACTGCAGTGCTTTTTCTGAAGAAGGAAGCTTTTAACCATCATCGCACAAAATCTGACATAACTGCTCAGGCTTGGTAGAGGCTTTCATGAAATACATTTTTTTTCCCCAAAAGGTCTGAAGGTTGTGGGCTTCCATCAGTGAGAGATAAGCAGTGCTTTGGCACAATGTCCTTGTCATGGTCTCTAATATAGCAGCAAGAGTTTTCTGACTAGGAAAAGGAAGCTTCTGTGTTTTTTTCACCCACATCAACATTCTTCCCCTTCTGTATAGGCACTGGTTAGCCACAGAAAATGACAAAAAATCCCCAGTGTGAGAGGATTTAATGACAGTAACACCACCAACAGTCTTTTATCTATGCTGACTGAAAGTTAATCCATATATACAAGAATCTGACGCTTCATTTTACTAGGAGAGACAGACCCATAATAGAATCTCTTGAGCGTTATGACTTCCCAATAACAGAGCTTTGTTATCTTTTGTCTGACTCTGGCCTATACAAGCCTTTTTGTGAGGTTAAAATTCCTAGCACAAACTACAGGAATCTACCTCAAAGCTGTTGCAGAAAATGGATTAGACACAGATAAACAAAAAATCTACATAGGCGTTGAGGTCTCAGGGAGCCATGCTCATTAATTATTTGAAAGTGATGCTATGCACAGTCTGAATAAACAAGAATCTGGATAAGGATGGAGTTTTTGCACTAAATAATGTATATTTTTTTAGGGTTGTTGGCTCTTTCTCTCTTCTTTCCCTGTAAACCTCATTTTTTTAAAATGATTTTTTTAAGGATACTGGCTAGTTGTATTTCAGGCCAAATTTCCGATTTCTGCTTTTCATTTTGAACCCTGGACCTTACCAAATCTATATATAGAAAGTAAAACCTGGTGAAATTTCAAACAGCCTTGTGTTTTCACAAAGACACAATGCAAAAGGTAATGAGTCACTGAAGCCATTCTGTAGGCAAAAGGAAAACACCTTGCTGAGCTCAGAGGCAGAGAGGGACCCAGTGAAAACACCTGCTCAAGCTACTGCTGCAACCTTGAAAGATATATCGTCAAAAGATGTGGACTTTGCTGAGTGATCTGAAAACACAGAGGAATGAATTCTTGCCATTTTCTGAAATTTCTGTAGAGAGGGCACCAGTTAGACTGTCTTGGAAGAGATAAGAGATAAGAGGGAGAACAATGTCCAAAAACTTTCCCTTTTCTTGATCCCAGTTCAGCAACATCTGTACAACTTGATTTAAATATTCATTGGAAGGGGTCTTCTGATATGCTTAGATATATGTCTGAGATATGTCTTCCTGAGAAAGCATAAACTGAGTAGATTATGAGAAGACAGTATCTGGGGTTTGTAACTCAGCAGTATTGGAGTTGCTGTCATAAACTACATCCTACAAATTTCACTATATATATATATTCACTATATTTTTGACAGTACCAGAAAAAAATATAGGAAGCCTTGACTACGGGATTTCTTGTCAAAGTAGATGAACCTACAGATTTTTACAATCTAGCTTGAAAGGAGCCCTGTGCTGCTTCAAAAAACAAGTGAAATTTCAAATTAATCTACCTGAATTTCAAGTTGGCAGTGAGATCATCTCCCAGAGAACAACAGTGGCTCTGGGTGTTGCCTGTAGCCTTGCAACAGTTGTACCAACCTCTGGAGTACATCCGATTATGGAGCAAAGAAAGAGGATCCGAAGACCTGAAGGTGTGGTGCTGATGGGCCAGTTTCACCTTTTCCGGGACACTTGCCAGAAAACCATGCTCAATAATTTCTGCACTGTGCTCAGAACTCTCCTTTAAAGCTCTGTAGTTTAGGAAAATGGATGGTCTTTGTCTTCAGGAATGTACTCATCCCCGCACACATTATTCTAGTAGTTAATCACTCTAGCAGCTAAAGTTCAGAGTCTGATTTCTAGGCTGAATTTTGTCAACATTCATTTTCCAGGCATTGGATCTGATTACAGTTTTCTTTCCTTCTAGGTTGAAGACTCATCACCCATCAGATTCCACTGGGTATATTACTAAAAATGAGCCTGCTCCAATATTTAGCTTATACCTAATTTCAATCTTCGAGGCCTACCATGAAAACTGCAAGATTCCAGCAGTACCAGCTTTGTTCTCATCTGCTGTCTGCAGAGTTTCTGCAGCAAGATCTGCCTTCTATACTAAGTAAAACCTTGAAGGATGAGGTGTTCCAAATTACATTTACATGAACTTAATGTTTCTAGAACTTTTCTGTAACCCAGATGATGATGCTGTTGTTGCCTTCTTGCCATCCCATGTAAATTTTTATCACTAAAGGTTCAAGACATTCTGGTATCAGGTTAGCGGATATATTAAAAAACATGGGAGCTAAGCAAGTTGCCTGAATCAAACAGTTCCCCAGTAGGTATTTTCTATTAGCTGAGACAAAACTAATTGGCTTTTGCATATCTGCGCTCTTCCACTCACATCAGCCATGCTCATAGTGTGCTTTGTGGGAGGCAGTTTCTCAAGCAGCAAGTGTCAAGCTGTCTTTAGTGCCACACTGGCTGCAACATCTCTTAATGACTATTAAACCATTTATCTCCATGTCCAAAGAATGGCAATAAAAAATCAGGTACTCAAAGTGGATGTCAGGAAACTGCTGGAGAGAATTTGAACTGAAAAGTAGTAAGAGACCTTAAAGCAAAAACGTTGAGGAGAGAGGTAACAAAGACACTGGGTGGTTATAAAACTTGTTCAGATACCACTCCTTAAGGCAAATACTCTCTGGGAACCAGACTTGTGTCTGGAATATCTGGCCGATGTCCAGCTCTATATGTACAGAAGATACGGCTATTGATTCCCAAGTCATATATTATACATCATGCTTTATCTTTAAAAAGTGGAACAGAATTTATTTAACTCCACTGCTGGAGGAAATTCTAATTGTGCATTATGAAACCCTATAAAGCTTTTTTAATAGCACTTGTCAGAAAGACACAAAATAAAATAAATATTAGTGCTAAGCTTAGCAGTATGGAACAGGATCAGTAGTACAAAACTGGATCTCTGTTGTGGTTTAACCTCAGCTAGCAATTAAACAGCACGCAGCCACTTTCTCACTGTGCTCTGCTCCAGTGGGAGGGGGAGGAGAATTGGAAAAAAATAAAGCTTGTGGGTTGAGATAAGAACAGTTTAATAACTAAAATGAAACAAAATATTGTAATAATAACAAAATATATAACAATAATAAAAGATATAACAATAGCTGTATATGTAAAACAATGTAATAAAAAGAGAGAGAAATCACACCCCTACTCCCCCAAAACCACCAACACTCCACATGCTGCACAGTGTAAATGCTCACCACCTACTGTCTGATGCACCAGCCCTCCTGGCTTATGTACTGGGCATGATGTTCTACGGTACGGAATAGCCCTTTGGCTAGTTTGGGTCAACTGTCCTGGCCATGCTCCCCCCACCAGTTTCTTGTGCCTCTGCTTGCTGGCAGAGCATGAGAAACTGGACAATCCAAGGCTTTGGCTAAGTACAACTTCACAACAACTGAAACATCAGCATGTTATCAACATTATTCTCACAGTAAATCCAAAACACAGCTCTGTACTAGCTACTAAGAAGGAAATTAACTCTGTCCCAGCTGAAACCAGGGCAATCACGCAGCTCTTCATTGCTTTCTTTTGATTGCTACTACATTGCACCCTACATAGGGGCATATACAGTCACTGTCCTTATGTACTTCAGATCTTACCTGTAACAGCTTTTTAGCCTCTCTCTCACCTTTTGGCATTGATCACTGATTCTGTTTTCCTCCTGTGAGATCTAGAGGAACAATGCTTTATAATGCTCTAGCAATGCAGGATCTTTCATAGAATGAATGGGAAGTAAAGCGTCTTTTGGATCTCTAATATTTGTTGGAGGCCTGCCCTCTTTCTAGGAAAGGCTTTTAAAAAAGACACAGATCACCTTTATGATATTATTTTTCTTTTCTTTTTTCTTAAATGTCAGTGATGGAGAAACAGTGACTGTCACGAATTTGATCTTGGACCGAGTTTGTAATGTTTCAAAATAAAGTAACTTATGACACATATTTAGATCTTGCATTTTTAAAAAGGAATTGAAGCATGTGTCTTGAAAGAGTCTTCTGACCAGAACAATTAATTTTTCAAATATTAACAAAGAGTGCAGCTGGCCCTTCTCCAACATGAATAAAATTTCCAAACAACCTTCATTGTCATTCATCTTGAACATTCTTCAGAAAGACCTGGCCTTCCTCTCTAACCCCACTCCTTAGATACATATCTTTAAGTGATAAGTGAAGAGACGGGACATATTTCTGGGGATGTAAGAGGGGAGATTTATTTTCTGATGGTTTAGTGAAAGACATAGATGTGTTTGTTAGTTCTTTTTTTCAGTAGCTCCTATGCAAAGTATACAGATCCAAGAAATTAGAGGCCACCTATTATTTTCACTCTTATGGATTTGCTATTTTCTCTTTGTTTGCCTCGGCTCTCATACGATGTTTCTTAGCTTGTGGAATTTGTTTCTGTCCTTACAAACCTCAGTGATTCGGTTCATAATGCAGTGGGTGTAATCATCATTTACAAGTATTTAAAGTTGCTATGGTACATTAGCATAGATCATACCATCTACTAATGGATAATAACATCTACTAATCAGGCAGAAGGCAAAATTTTCTATACTTTAAAAATGACTACCATAGTTGCCATTTTTATATCACCTATTATTTGTGGGAGTAGACAGACTTGAACTGCTTAATCTGTACCAAATCTTTTTCAGACGAGTATCAGAATCTCATGTGGCTCAGTCCAGCATCATATACTTGGGGTCTCAGGAGAGATGGAAGAAAAATACCATAAAATTTGAGATGTTTTTAAAAGGTGGTTGACTGGGACGTTAATAAGAAGCACTGTAAGCAACAAACTAAAGATCAGCAGTCTGATTCAAAACTCCTGCAACTGGCATAGGAATCATGATACTCATGAAATTAATTGTGCGTGTTTTATTTGCCTCTGGGCTCTTCAGCTATTAGGGTATACACGGCTCTTGTTTCTCGCTTCTCTCCCCTACCAAGAAAACTTGTAGGTTTACTCTACAAGCTGAAAAACCTCACTCACAACAAATTGTTGAAGCTACGAGAAAAACAGCCGAAATCTCAAGTCTCACATAAAGCCATAAGAGCTGGACACAGCGAGCAAAGCAAAGAGTTTCCCTTTTGCATGTTAGCTCCATTTCACAGGCATTTCTACAGAAGAAATTACTTAAAATGAGGGCAGGAAACATGCCTCCGGTTGTCAGACTATGCCTAAACAGACTGATATTCTCCGAAAAACTTTTGCTGATTCAGCCATAATTTTTTTTCTGTAACAACTGCAAATGTAAGTGCTAAATGAAGAGAAATAAAATGTTTAGACTGACATAAGCAATAGCTGTGATATAAATACAGTGAAGGCCATATATTTAGGAAGGACCGAAACTTATTGAGATGAGGCTGGTTTATAGAGTGTCTGAAGAGAAATACTCAACAATATTCAAAGTTTCTGTACTGAGAGATGAGATGATAAAATAATCTAAGTGGATACTGTTGAAATTCTGTGTTCTTTACAGTGAGAATAAGTATCATAACTAATTTTTGATAGTTGCATCCTGTGAGAAGTCAGAATGTCTCTTAGTGATTTTAACACTTCTAAGAAAGCAGACAGTATAGCATGGAAAAAAAATCAAGCTTTTGTTCCTGAATATAAACTTTTAAGAGCGTCTTCCTCAAAGATGAGTTTATTAATACTCTCAGTGCTGTACAGTGACACTACTATCAAGAGAAGATTTTCTTCTGAGTTGCTGAGCACAGTTGTTAATTATAGACTTTGCTTGCTGCACAGTGCTTCCCTGCTGTCACTAGAGCTGGCCTTCTGTGGAGAAGAAGGAGGAGGAGCAGAATACTAGACCAAGAAAGACATTGAATTTTAATTACAAAAGTCAGGACATATGTGAGGCTGCTTAGTGCTCCAGACTCAGCTGTGGGATGTTTTTCTGTTTTACTTGTGACTAACACCACATAACCACCATCTCAGCCCGTTTTGACGTAGGTCTGCCTCTGCCACCCACTCCAGCTCCCGAGCAAGTGCTTGACCTGCCAGCTTGTATACTCCAGCTTGGACTCTTTCTAACTACGAGCTGGCAGATTTTTACTGAGGACACAAGTCATGGTTTGCCCATCACATTCTTCAGATCTTCCCAGCTCATCTTCTACTGGCTCATCTACTACAGTATGTGGTAGACGTGATGTGTTATAGAGAGATGCAATTCAAAATGGCCTTCTCTGGTGGAAGGGTGTGGTACTGGTGGTGGTCGTCTCCCATGGATATTTCCTTGCATACTGTGCCTGTCCTCTGGCCACCCCTGGACAGCATGAGGGCTGGGTGGTCCTCTGAGGCCCCTTATGCTTTGACATTGGGAGCCAGGAGCGTGGGTATGCGTGATTCCTCTCCTCAAGCAGAGCCTAGAGCCCCTTGCCTGGCTCCAGTCTCCAGCCTGCATTAGCATTTCACTATGGCATGCTCATCAAGGTCCTTTGAAGGTCACCAAAACTGGCTTTTAGAAGCCAGAGATGCCTGGAAATTGAAGTTGATTCCTTATATCCCCATGTGATGATTAAAGTTGGGAAGGACTGGATCTCTCTTGAGGAGTTCATGAGCTCCTCTGAAGACAGGAGAAATGGAAGAAGCTGAATAGAGTGGGATATTGTTTCTGAAGCACTCTCCTTGCGTGAAGTAAATTTAGGTGCAATGAATCAATCTCTTCCTTGCCTTCAGTAACTCTGAAAAAACATGCCTAAAGTATCAGTGAGGCAGACTGGATTACACCTTTTGCTTTACTCTGTAAACACTTTGACTTGGCTGGCTGAGGCCTGTTACTCATTGCCACTGATCATATGAGAAAGAAAACCAAAGTCTGTAGGTGTTTGCAGGATGGAGTCATTAGAGTGGGAGTCAACATATGATTTATACAAACTTATGTTCTTCCAGAGAAAATGACATGGACAGATTAAGTGTTGCAATTTACTGTAGTTCTGCCATGCTAGTTTAGCATGTATCTACAGCATCTGTCAAGATGTTACAGTTTTATTGATCCAGATTATTTTTTCTCCATTAACTTGAAGATTAACGAGAGGTTTGGATTATGTGATGATTAATCATAGGTTAGACATTTGCAGTTTGAGTGCATAGATAGATAGGATTTTAAAAGTTGTGTCTTACATCCCATTGCAGTATTTCAACTTTAATAGGGATTTGATTTTATCTTTTCATGTCACCATTTTCACCTGTTCCCAGGTAAAAGTGCAGATCTTAATTTTTCTTTTTAAAGCTGATAATGCTGTGGTAATTACAACGTGCCAACACTGTGTAAATTTGGTTATAACATACCTTAATATATCCTGCCTTAGCTTGAAAATGGAAGGTACCTGGAGCATTTTCTGGACTTGAAAATAATGTAGCCGAAATCATATATCTAACTGAAAGAAATTGGAGAAGATAGACTGTTTAACATCCTTCTTTATTGAAATGCTGTTGGTACTGCTACGTTTTTAATTTCAGGGGAAGCCTAGCTGTTGCATGAATTTTGATGATCTCTGCTTTGATTTGGGTGGGTTTATCCTTGGGAAGTGTAATTACATATCTGATATGGATCTGTTCATACAACATAATTCACCGTCTACTTTAGATCCTGCAAAGCTGCCAAATACAGAGATGTCTAAAATTACCCTTTCCTTTTTCTGATCAAGAGCATAATGACGTGGAGGTTATTTTGTATACAGACCATTGTCTTCTTCCTTCTGAAGAATCAGATGATGAATTATAAAAAATCCCACTTGACAATCACGGTGGTTTATATATCAGCTGTAAAGCTTTCTTCCAGCAATAAAAACACTGAGAAAATGATAGCTCGTGAAAGTTTTGTTTTGGATGCAAATAAATGTTATAAGTACTCTGAGATTGCCTTTAATTTTTTTTAATCTCTTTTTGCTGATAAGAACTTTTCATTCTCAGCTAAGTATTGGCCAAATTGTGATTTTCTTACACACAAACAAAAGACTGGAGTTTTTTCCATCAGTTGGTCTATTAATATCTCGTTGAATGGCAGCACAGCCTTCTGGTGTATCAGCCACTCCCCTCAGTTTAGTATTGTCAACAAACTTGCTGACAGTGCCCTCTATTCCCTCATGAAGATCATTAATGAACATATTGAACAGTACTGGTCCCAGCACCAACCCCTGAGGGACTCCACTAGACACAGGTCTCCCACTAGATTCTGTCCCATTGATCACAACTCTCTGCCTTCTTCCCTTCAACTAGTTAACAATCCATCTCTCTACCTGATCATCCAGTCCACACTTTCTCAGTTTTGCCATGAGGATGCTGTGAGAGCTAGTGTCAAATGCTTTATTGAAATCGAGATAAACAACATCCACTGCACTAAATTTCAGACCCCACGGGCCAAAGGATCAGAGTATCTCCCTCCTCCACTTCCTTCACTCAATATGACCTTAGCTCCCTGCTTCATTGTCTACCTCTTCCAATAACATCTCTGGTTAACGGCAGCAGTGCAGGATTCATGTATATCTTCCAAGTTTCCTGCTGTGGTTTAGCAGGCTGATGCCAGGTCTACTTTGACGTTTGAGTCATTTTGGTGTCCCATATGTTTTCCATCTCTTGGCTCCAGCAGCTATATAAACACAATGCAGTTGTTCCCAGGAAAGGGCTGACAGATTGAAAACTCAGAAGATAATAAGGCAAGGGCATCTTGCTTTCCAGCAAGTTCAGACAGTTACCTGAAGGCTGCACACTCACGGTTCTGTCTTGACTTTGAGGCATGCATGGTATCTTGTCAATCAGCTGAGGCAGTTTTCTGTAGTCCTGTTATATGCACACCTGCCGTGGCCAGCAAATAATACATTTTGTTCTTGTTTCTAGCGCTCCTATTCTTCTGAGAAGCAGCTAGTTGATGTGCAAAAATATCCTAAGAGAAGTCTATCAGTGTCAGATCTTTGAGATATACTCTGTTTTTTTTTTGTTAAACAGGATAACGCCCAGTGCAAGCTGACACTCAGGCACGGCAAGGGGCCGTTTTGCCGTGAGCTGTGGTGGTGGTGGACTTCCTTGGATGTAAGCATGAGTCCTGGTCTCCTGGAGCCTATCTGCCTGGGCTATTTCTCCCCTTCTTTCTTTTCACCTTTACTGTTTTCTTCTCCATTGACTGACAAGCAGGTGGAAGAGGGCAGCATAAAGTCTGTCAACCAAATTATTTGCCCAAGATCAACAATGCAATTTATACATAAATATGACTGCTTTTATGGAAGTCTAAAAGGCGTATCTGACCATTCCAGTTACTTTACAGTTTTCTGATGCTACTGTGGTTTTGTTGTTTGGGTTTTTTTTTTTAAATGAAGGAAATGCAAAGCTTATTCAGTTGGCATTTTGCCCCTTCTTTCACAAAAAAGCCCCCAAACCTGCCAATGATCAAGAACTTGTAAAGCATTTCCAAGTCTAAAATGAAGATGTGAAACAAAATCAATTCCAGGATGAAATACATAATTACAAAATTATATGAAAAAAGAATGCATGGTGGTTATAACACGTTTTTTGCTTGTAAATGTTATACTAATTGCTCTTGTCTGCAATACATGGAGGAATTAATGTGCTCTAAACACATCTCTTAAGGTATTAACTGCCTCAGCCGGTCCAGGGCAGTATCTCAAAGCCTTTCCTGAGCTAAATTCCAACTGATTTTGAAAGCAGCTGGTTGAAATTTCTCTTGTGACATTTGGTTGTGTATTCATCAGAGGGTATGTGCAAACTCATAAGTTAAATATAATAGGCTCCTTATTTTCCTAAGCCTTAGCCAGTGGAGAGAGAGTTAGCTCCTATAAAGTGTGGAAGCCTAACTTAACAATTCTGAATTGCCTTCAGCCTGATCCTCCCTGCTGGTAAAAGAAGCCTAGGAGAGAATCAAATTAGGTGCTTAAAATTCAGTACAGTTAATATCCTTGCAACATGTTCACCTCTTGTAAAACACCTTGCATAGCCAAAGGCAAAATTCTGCAGCTTTCTCGCATCTGGAAGCTACAGGATCTCAGTTTGTATTTCAGTAGCTGTGCTCAGTGACTCAGGGTGGACTTCACAGAATCAGAGAATCTTAAGGGTTGGAAGGGATCTTGAAAGATCGTCTAGTCTAACATCCTTGCCAGAGCAGGACCCCTTAGAGTAGGTCACCTAGAGTAGATCACACAGGAACTTGTCCAGGTGGGTTTTGAATGTCTTCAGAGAAGGAGATTCAAAAACCCATCTGGGCAGCCTGTTACAGTGCTCTGTCACCCTCACAGGGAAGAAATTATTCAAGGAATAATTCAAGAAATACAAGGTAATTCTTTGGAACCTCTTGTGTTGCAGCTTATAACCATTGCCCCTTGTCCTATCATTGACCACCACTGAGAAGAGCCTGGTTCCATCCTCCTGACACCCACCCTTTACATATTTGTAAACATTAATGACTTCAGAGTAAGTGACAGCTCCTAGCTATGCAGGGGATGAAAAGCATGCCAAGGGGTATCTGTATTGCATGACCCAGGGTATACATACCAAATATAACAAGATAATAAGCTCACTGAGCAGTAAGACTGTATTTGTTTGAATTAGCACATTTTTGAAATATATGTCCTTGCTTCCTGAAGTAAAATTTTGAGAGTTCACAGTTCATGATCGCAATGTGCTTTTCTCTGGTTTCCAAGAAGTGTCTCTGGGATAGTCTGTTCTGAGATATGCTCAGAAATGAATATGAAATATTATATCTCAGTAAGATCAACTGAAGAAGCACGATCAAGGCAATAGAAATCACTCCAGGAGGTCTGAGTTGAACATCTGCCAAAATGTTACAAAAAGTATGGGTTTTTTTCCAGGAAGCACAACAGAAACATTTAGGTCAAATTACTGAACTGAAAATCAAAGGTCGCAATGATTCCTCAGACTTGGAGATTCTTGTTGAGACGTGATAAAAACAAGAACAAATGCTTTACCCTTCAAAATAGGATACTCTATGGATAAATGTAACTGCTGCATGGCCATCTGAATGTGCACCATGGCGGCTAGTACTAATGGGACGTAGCTGAAAAAGCTCCTCAGGGTCAGTAAATCAGCACATGACAATCCCACATCTGCAGGTAGAGGAGAAAATGACTCATACCACATCTGATGCTATGTGGAGGGAAATGGTTTTGGCTTGAACTCACCTGAACTTTGTGGGTTCCAAGCGATCAAATGCAAGCAAACTTCATGAAAGCCTCCATTATTGGTGTGTGGCTTTGACATTTTCAGGAGCCTTGAAACTTTAACTTGAAATGGTTAATTGGTGTCTTAGTTGCCAAAAATTTCAAAGCAGCATGCTGACTGAATCAGAAATCACTCACTAAAAGGACATTGGTGTCAAAAGAGGAACAGCTAGCTTTGGTAGAAAGCAGCAAATTAATAGAAAATGCCTCAGTGTCAGAAAAGAAGAAAACATCTTAAAAGGTGTTAGAAGAAACCATGTTCATTGGAAGAGAGAAGGTAGCAAGAAAAGCATCAGACAACTCAGAAGCGATGTTTCAAGTCGAGAAAAAAAAGTTGTCTTTTTCCTCTTTCATTCAAAATTGTGGGCAGCAGCTGACAACATCAAACTTGCCTGGGAACTCAAGCCAGGAAACTGGGAGACAGCCAAGAAAATAGAAAATACCATCTTTTAATAAAGTTGAAGACGTTTAAGTCAGGAGAACTTTAATTTTACTTGTGGAAAATTTATAAACAGCAGAGTCCACTGTCACATTGACTGTAAATTGCTACTCGGATTCAGTTTTGATCATGCAGGGAGCTGAAGCCACTTCGCATTACCTGATTTCCAAATTTGTTCAGTCTAGTGCAGATTGTGCTCCTTACAGCTCCTCATGCAGGCCATGAAGTGCAACTAGCTGATGGCAACAGCAATTTCTTGGGGACTGTGGGCAGAAGGGGCCAAGGGATTCTTTGGGGACACAAGACCAGAGAGATCTGCTAAGCAGTGATCAACTGAACAAGTTTTGTACTGCTAGAAGTGGGTGCAACTCCATCCATCGTCATAGTTTCACCATCCTATGGCTGCAAATGCCCATTGCACAGAGGTGCATTTGGAGTCTACAAGGAAATAAAAATGAGCTAATGTTATATGACAAGAGAAGGAGTTTTCCTAGCATGGTAGTGCTTATCAAGAACAGCTTGGGGGGTTGTGTTTGGTAAACAGGAGTGTATTGCTTATCTAAGCTAGTAAAAACCTGAAGGCAGACATATTCGCAAACACACATCAAACAGTGGCAAGATAGCTTGATTTGTTTCTGAGTCTGATGAACACAGCACAGACACAAGCTATCTACTGTGATAAACTGCACCTGTACTAAGAGGGATTCTAAACAAGTGTTTTCTAATTTGCTTCTTGGACGAACAGTGCCTTCCTGGATGATGGCCTTGTTAAATACCACAAGTGACTATGCCACTAAGGATTTTGTATCTTAGGAGCATGAATGGTCTCCTATCACAGATTTGTTTCCTACCTGAATATCCTGTTGGTGCAAATTTTTTTATTTGTATTTATTATATTTATAATTTCTAGATGTCTGCCTGTGAGGGTGCACCATGCCCAGTGGTTTCTGTGCTGATCTGTGCCTGCACACCTCCATCTCTAATACCAGAAGCAACACTGGAACAAGTAGGGCCTTGCTGGTACTCAGCAGCAATTTCCCTTCACTCCCTCTGAGTGTTCATGGCCTTGTAATAGGGCCTTTCCCCCTTTACCCAGTTTTCTTCTTCAACATATGGGTTGTCTACTTGAAATGGTCTTTCTCTGTGGGGAGATTGTTGCTGCTACTGAGAAGTGGTTACAAAAATGTGTTATGGACAGTATTGGTCAAATCTGGCAATAAGCGAGGTTCATTTTCACTCAGCCTTAGATTTTCCCCTTGCTTTTAACTGTTACACTTTCAATTTTAGCCCTAAAATAATCTTTCCAGAGAACTGGATTATCCATGCAATTGAATAAAAAGGACTACAATCTGGCTTTCAGCTCATCGCTTAGCCTTGAAGATATTTTGCTGTCTGCTGGAAGAACACTCTTTTTCAAACAGTACTTACTTTCAGACTCTTACTGAAAGAGCACCATAGATAATCTTCTTGTACTTAATAAGATGCTTTCTCCATATCTTTTGTGATAATAATAAAAATTAAAAGCTCGCTTTTGTATGAAGCCAAGTTCTGTTACCTTAAGTCAGGTGGAGTTTTGGAAACTGCCTATATTTTTTAAAAAACAGCTTTGAATATCTAAAATTATCTAAATCATCTAAAGGAAAACCCTTACATTTGTCAGGATTTGGAGAGTTAGCTGAGAAACAGATACTGGATAGGGGAATAAAAGTCCTAAATTTATTTCAGATTATAGATAGAAGTGTATTTATAAGATTGCATAAAAATGGCTTTGGTAAGTAAAGTCAGGGAAGTTGATTCTTGTGTATTTTGATCCTGTAGCATGCAATTCTCTGTGAAGAGAATTCTCTCATCTTAATGAGATGGAGAATTCCAGGGCAAACTGAGAGTAATTAAAAAAATGCCTTGGGCAGAGCACATCCATTTTTGGTTTTAATAGTAAGAAGTTTTGGTGGCCAATATGAATTGGCAGTTAGTGTAGACCTACTTTCACTTTGCACTAGAGTCCATCATTTCATCCTTAACAGTTTATACTTCTGATTTACACTCTACACTTAATCCCTCAACTCTGCAAATTCTTCTTCAGCTTACTTGCCCAGTATAACATAACATTGTTCTTGGGCTTTGGACACCTTTGAGACAGAGTTAAACATTGACAACCTGAGTATGTTTGGAGTTGGAATTCCCATTTATTTTCATATAGAGGTAAAATCCAGTTCTGAGATCATTCCAACAGAAATCAGCTTATAGGCCAGAATGTGTGTGCATGTGCATGAGTGTGTAAATATCTGCTTGTAAAAAAAAAAGTGGAAACTTTCCAAACAGAATACAGACACAGAAAAGTAGTCTCATGTAAAAACCACAGTAAATTCAGTTGGGATTTTACAAACACTACACCAATCAAGTAGCCAAAACCAGGGGGAAAAAAAACCCCAAACACTCCACATTTCATCAGCCTGTATTAAAAAAAAAAAAAAGTAATCTACAAATTCATACAAAAATTAATTCAGAAAATATACTGGAAAAAACCCGCCCAGCAAACAAACACCAGTGCATTTCCAGTTCTTAATATTGCTCAGAGAGCAAAGCATCTAGCACATGAGTCACAGAAGAAAAATATTTTTTTTATAGCCAAATTCTTGTAGGTACTAATGAAATTTGCAAGTTGAGTTTACCTTCTGATATTCAAATCAGACCATTAGTATTACATGAATTTCAGGAACACTTGTCTAAAATGGCTGAAACTGTTTTTTGTTGCCAGTTTTCTGATAAAAAAAGTACTTTTTATAAACATTAATGTTTTATGGGGGTTTTGGATGGAAATATAATAATATTAAATGCTTGGAGAAGCAAGATTATTTTTTTAAAAAGTGAATAGCAAAGAGTCAGTTTTTGTTTGAAAAATTGCATTCAGCACTATGATATATGTTGTGGCAGCACAGGGAAGAAAATCACATTACTTGATACTTGTCAAGAGTGAATTGTAAGAGAGTTGAAAGTAAAGCTTAACTTCTGACTTGTTAAATGGTAGTTTGTGGTTTCATCACTTCCTTCATTTTGAGATTGCTATCACCTGGTGCTTTGGAACAGCCTTTACTCATTAGTCAACAAATAGTTATTAGCTACATGGGATTTTACTGGTATTCTGTAAACTTTTGAAGGACAGTCAATTTCAAACAAAGCTTATAGAATACCTCCATCAGCTTTAAAATATTCTGTTAATATACTCACTGGTGTCCAGGTAATTCTTGGGTATTTTCAGATGAGTACTGAAGTGTTACAGATTTAGTAGAATATTTTTTAGTGTAAACCACCATCACCACTAGGTTAGGGGTTTTTGGTCTTTTTTTCATTTAGTTATTCATGTTTTCTAAATTTTTAGCTTCAAAAATTCCACTTGAATGAAATGAGATCAAAAATGTGGCACATAAGTCATGCAACAAAATTTTAGGCAGAATCTTGCTTCATTTGGCAGCTCACTGGCCTCACATAGATACAGAGTTGGATTTCCTGAAATATTTCATCTTCTTGAAAGTCACGTTTTAGGCATGCACTGATGCAGTCTTCAGTGCATATGTATGTGGCATCCCGGGGTGTATTAGAAGGGGTGAGGGCAGTAGGTTGAGAGAGGTTCTCCTCCACCTCTACTCTGCCTTCATGCAACCACATATGGAATATTGTGTCCAGTTCTGGGGCCCTCAGTTCAAGAAGGACAGGGAGCTGCTGGAGAGAGGTCAGCGCAGGGCCACCAAGATGATGGAGTGGAGCATCTCCCTAAAGGTGAAAGGCTGAGGGAGCTGGGGCTCTTTAGCTTGGAGGAGAAGAGACTGAGGGGTAACCTCATTAATGTTTACAAATATGTAAAGGATGGATGTCATCAGGATGGAGTCAGGCTGTTCTCAGGCACAAGTTGGAACAGAAGAGGTTCCAAAGAAATAAAAGGAAGAATTTCTTCACTGTGAGGGTGACAGAGCACTGGAACAGGCTACCCAGGTGGGTTGTGGAGTCTCCTTTGGTTTTTTGTTTGTTTCAGTAGCAAGTTTCTCTGTTGCTCCATATTTGCCTCTATCAAGGGACAGCAACATGTTACAAAGGCAGTAACTGTGTCTCCCTGCTTCTTGGCATTGCCTGCTGGGTTTTACAAACTGTTTGTTTCAAATATTATTCTTCATATTCCTGTATGACTGATAAAGGCCTTGGGAAGAGGAATAGACTTTTATTATTGCTTTTGTGATTACATTAAAATGATAGGGTCTCATCTCATAATTTTGAAGGATTTCCTATATCTGAGGTTATTTAAACAGAAGTTTAAGACTGAACTTTTCTGAATTTTCCCAGGCTCTACATAAATTTAACCATGATTTTCACACATGCTGAGAAGAATCCACTGTGTAAATAAATCTAAGATCAATAAGGGAATTGTTTCCTTCAGATCCATACCCTTGACATTGCAACTGTGTTTTGTTATTTCAAGTAAACTTCACTTGAAAAGAATCTAGTTAACAGATTTTCAAGAGTCCATTTTGAGAACAACCTTTTACCCTTAATGACTGACTATTTTATTGTTGTCAATAGTAAATATTTACATGCATTTTCTCACAGTATTGAACCATGCCTGCTCTGAGAGTTTACTATTTTAGTTAATTCAATGCAGAATGCTGTCATCATCTTCTTCCTTATTCCCACTGACATGATACTAAAACCCCTATGTATAAAAGCAAAAGTTTAAATATAAGGATATTTTCAGTTAAGACTCTACTGAAGCTAGGCACAAGCTTGACTGCCTTGCTGAACTGGAACCTGGTAAATACAGTAATTAACGGTGACATTATAAAACTAATTCAGATGATCAGCTTTATGGACTAAAGGAATAAACACCAATGCCGTTCCTTTTGCAGAAAGAAATTTCTGTGGTATAAGCAACTAAGATAAAAGCAACACATAACTCACATAGGTAGGGCAACAGACATACTTAGGTTAACTACAAAGGGCAGCTCAGCATGTCGCCTGTGGTCTCCTCATATCCTTCAGCTGCTTGTCTGCAGCTGGAGAGACTTCATAACATACAGATAAAAATATAGACAGACAGTATTCCCAGAACACTCTGTAACGTTTGAAAAGCACTGTAATAATGCTGGGAGGAAAAAAAAAATTATTACTTTGACCAAAATTGTCTCTGGGCAATTATCTCACAGTTTGCTGGTTGTATGTCGCTTAATCTATCTCTACTGCCTCCCTTTCAAATTATCTCTTCTGGTAAAACAGAATTTTTTTTCACAGACCCTGTACAAAACACAAATCTCAGTCATTTTAGTTTGAACCTCATTCAATATAGTGTTACATGCTAAATTTGCTTAACTAAAGGAACACAATGTCAGCTTTAGTGTAGTTTAGCTATACTCCTGTTCAAAACAGCATATGCTAACCATACATCAAACTTGGTGGTAAATACAAACGTACAATTCTTTAGCTATGCATATTTACTGCTACTATTTTAGCAAGAAATGAAATTAAATTTTCTTAAGAAAAAGTTAATTTTTTTCAAATATCTGAAACTTTCCAGTTGCTCCTGCAAGACACAACTCTCCTGTTGCTGTTGTCATTGATTTAGAGCAAAGTTGTGGGGGCTGAGCTCCAACTACATTTTCAGTCGTCCTTCTTACACCACAGAGCAATGAGTCATGACTGAGGCTGATAAAGGCAGATGCTGCACTTTCTTTTCTGTACTGAGATTAATTTACATCTTAATTATGTTTTGACAGTATAGGTGGCCTTTCATTAGTGTTACAAGGCTGCAACATAATCCAAAGGCGGAGCAGTGCACAGTTTCCATCACATGTGGGTTTCCTTTGATACTGTCCTGGCAAAGCCGGTAAGAAACTGCATTCTGCATTCAGGTCATAAAGGAGCAACCCCGTTGGGCTCCATGGGGCTTGGCTTCTGACAGTCGACTGATACTTCCTCCTTCCCATTAAGGCATAAAGGGATGAAAAACGCAATCTAAGCATCTGTGCAAGTTATTCATATGCAGACCATGCTGTGGATAGATGCTGGAGCAGTCACTCACCTCAGCTGCTGAGCATTGTCGGGTCATCAGGTGTAAGAACTGGTTGAAACTTGCTGATATATCACCAAGAAAACAAAGAGCACAGTAGAGCTGGTGCAATGGAGAGGACTATTTTCTGTTACAGATAAATAACAACACTTCTTCATCTAGACACGCAGAAAAATGTGGTGTTACACTCAAACCTTTCCCTCTACTGACTACTTCTGCTGCAATGTGTCTTCATGTTCTTTTTTACTGTGGGTTGCTTTAACCCTAAATGATCACAGAAGACCATCTCCACCTGGTCCTCCTCACAGACTGCAGCAAAGAGCTCTGTAAGGAGCTTAGGGTTGTTTTCTGAGAGAGGAATGGTTGGCAGTGTATACAGATCCCAGCTTTACAAATCCCAGCTAGATTAATTAATAAAACCCATTCAAAAATCTTGTTCTGTTTTCCACATGTCCAATGCAAATATCTGTATCCTTATACTTGTATGAGATTTTGGTAAGGCTCAGGGATTCAGAGAGAGATATAACATGAGCAGAAAAATTATTTTCCTTTACATTAGACTACAATTTATGTACTGCATTTTATTAGATTGGATTTAGAGCCAAATAATGTGAACTAAAAGTCCATCCTGTAAAAATCTCATTCAATGCATCTCTCATTCAGGTAAATTTTGCTCATATGAAATAATCTGCCATCTGTTGGATGTGCTATTAATAACTTTGGGTTTAGGGTGTGATTTTTAACAACTAGTTGCAGTGAGTAAAATCACAGCAGAAATTCCCCAACATAACCTAAACTACAAGTTAGACATTGGAAATCTGCATCTAACATTCGTCAAGTTGGACACAGGCCTTCTATTGTCTGGCTGTCTGCACAAAGCTTGTGTTAGGCATGATTCAAAGCCTGTTGCTTACCAACTGGACTAACTGCAAAGCACATTCTTTTAAAAGTACGCCTTAAAATTAAAATAAGTAATGTGACTGAATTGGAAAGGACACAGCATTTGCATGGAAGGTTTGTCACAATGCAAATTACAGCCCTTTTCAAAGTGCAGTAGTTGCCAATTAAAATAAAAACTCTGTATGCTCCAAAACACCAAATGTTTTTTATTCTGAGACTGAACTAATATGTTAAATGAAAGAAAATTATACAAACAACCCCCCTCTCCCAAAATCTTGCAAACTAGCTAGTGCAGAAGAGGTACAACAGTCTACCATGAAAACTGCAGCAGGTCAATGCACCAAAGGCTATACCATGGGCACTTAGTTTCTCTCATCTTGCTTAGTGTTTCTTGTAGGATCTCAAAAGGCTGAGTGAGAGAGAGCAGTATGTTTGAAAGAAGAATCTTTTAAATTCATGTAAGAGAAAAATATTTGAACTATCTCTAAGGAAAATAGGAGTTGCATGCTTTTCTTCATTTGTCAAAAAAGAAGTTCAACAGTAGCCCCCTAAAAATGGAGAAAGATGAATTACTGCACAGGGAGTACATAATGCTGAAGGGGGAAAGTATCTGCAGGAAAAATCTGTACAATCACAGAAATAAAACCCCACATAATTAGCATGCACCTTTATTTGGATTTGACACTTGAGACAACATCAAACTCAAAATTAACATGAGAAATCAAAGGCAATTTTGTTGTCTAACAAGAAAAAAAAATGCAAATGAATGACCAGTCAGGTATCAGGAAAAAATGGGGAAGATTTTTATCTGTTATTTATGCAAGAGTTATGAACTAATGGCAGATGAAAGTTTCAGGGATTTTTTTATACTCTAAAAAAAATCTTGTGCATTCTTTTCTATATTCACTGTCCTCACACAGAGAACATGGCTAACCCTACTGATAAAATGGGAAGGAAACCTGCTTCAAAATAACCTGTTGACATATGGAGAATGATGGAAACAAATGCTGCTGAGAAGTAAGCAGAAGGAACATCTGAAATGAATCATTTGAAAGCTGAGCATATGTAGGTGGATCTGGCCAAATTAGACTTTGCTAAAGGGGAAAAAAAGCCTTTGGGAAAATAAAGGAGAAAGCAGAATGAGATAATTGTTAGGAGAGATAGTACTGTAACACTTAAGGGGAGTGGGAATAATTTAGCTTACAAAGCAAAAGACAGAATCATGTAGGCAGAACAGAATCTTCATATGGGCAAAAGAATCTACTAACTTTTTCTCTCAATTTAATTGAAATTCTATTACATACTTCTTAAAGCTTATCCCAGTTAAGCTTAGGCAGTCTGTTTACAATATGTATAGACTTATAGAAGGGATTTACAAATGCACATTGTTTGCCAAAAATGTAAATTCAAAACATACTGCATTGTACACAGGAATAATTTAGTCACCTGTATTATTAGCCTGACTAGGTGAATGCTTATGCAATGCTATAGCAGTTCCTGGCTGTGTGTCACAAGTGACCACCAGCCAGGATGGCTGTAACCCACCAGCATACCAGTACTGTATTTGACTACAGATAAAAATATATCTCTCCTGCAGTAACCTCTTGCAATGAATTGCGAGAAAAATGACCTAATTTTAGTTTCTAAACAGTCTTCTTGATTTATTCTGAGAAAAAAAAATCTTGACTGAATATATACAGACATGGACATATCGATCTGTAGAGTTTTTTTGTCTGTGCAAAATTTACTCGCAAGTCATTAACTAATATGACATTTATTAGAAGACAAGACACAGATTTTGAAATGTATTTGTTCAGTGTAGCTGAACTGTGTAATTTTTTCATGAAGTCTGATGTGGAGATTAGGGCAATTTCAAATGAACTGTGCAGTATAATTTACCAAGTTGAAGCAGCAAATGGGTGCAAATGACACCAATTCAGAACCTCCTAAGAAACCAGTTTTAAAAACTATGTCTGATTTCCAGAATAGTGTACCCTGACAAGCAATAAAATTCTCCTTATACTGTTATTTTCCATAAGATCTCTGAAATTTGTTTAGTAAAATCTTTTCATCTCAGGCCTAAGCTTTTATGAAGTCTCCAGGAATACCATGGTCATATGAATCTACGTAATTTCAAAGAGATTCTTTTTAATCAAGTGTATTAAATCTTTCAAAAAAGTTAACTAAAAAGTCAAAGATGAAAAAGTGTATTATTTTACTTATCTGTTTAAACACTGGTTGGAAAATGGCTGACTTCTAACTTATTAATAAAATGTCCTCTGAAAGATATATAAAAGACATGCAATTTGAGGGTTATCCAAAAACATTATTGTTTTTTACTCTTGCAGGTTGAGATATATAGGCAGCATATGACACCAGACAAAAACCCCTGAAATGAATGGAATTAACTCTTATTCTCCAGAAATGAAGCATCTGCTGCAGCCCTGATCTTTTCTGACAGCTTGAAACAGAGAATTTTTATCTAAGTGGACTCTTGAACTCTGCTATCTGCCAAGAAGAAACTTGGTCCTTTGAGTTTTGTTTCATTCTAGAATAAGATCTCTAGATTTTATCTAGCTAGAATCATATCCTCATCCACCCTTTGGAAATCTGGATAACAGATTTCAGGAAGGTGTCTGGTGCCAATTTTGTTATTACAATGTGAATTATAACCATGTGAACCATCTGTACCAGTTAAAAATCCTAAATATCAAATATTCTTTTTCTTTGAGATTTTTCTTCCACCTGCATCATCTCACAAGCTTAAAGTTCATCAGGCCCTTCTGTGAAATGAAGAAGTTATTCCACACATGCATTAGCTCTCACTTCTAAATATCCTGGACTTGTCACACTGCCTAGTTTTTTGGGAAAGTTTGAATTTACTTTTGCAGTGTGTGGTAGTTGTAAGACTTCCCATTTGGACTAGATGTAGTCTTTGATACAATAAAAAATATTGCTCTTCTTGGTGGTCTGCAGTGAGCTTTTCAGGGACCTCCACCTCATAGCAGGAGTTGGCTTCTACTTAGCTGCATTTGGACCTTGCTCAGCATTGTTTGGAGTGACTGATTCATTAAGTCAACTTGGCTCCACTAGGAATGGATTTTCACTCTTCACCAAAATCTGGACAAATGCAGCTTTTCTCTGAAGTGGATCATTCAGATGATCATAGTGCACTGTTTTGAATAGGTATTATGGTCACTAACCTGCTTCTAAATATCTGCATCACAGCTTTAGCAGATCACAGGAGATACTGACTACATTTGCTGGAACAAACATACTTTCAGATACACATGATACCAAGGCTTAGGTATTTATGTCCACCTGAAAAATCAGTCATGTCTGCAAAACCCCATGCAAAATCACTAGCATCAGTCAGCCACATAGAAACATTTTTTAAATGAGAGGAGTGACTTGGGGGGTTGAGGGAGAAGCAAAATCGAACAACCTGTCCCCTCTAGCTGGGAAACAGGGCAGGACAGGGAATGCAATGATAAGTGCCCTTCATCTGCACACTGGGCTGAGATGCAGACAGCTGACCACCCTGAGGTAGTGCCAAACCGTGGAGGATCCTCCTGCAACTATCCAGGGAAACCTGTGTGTTTGAGTAAGCCCCTGCGCTGCCTCTACACCAATGCACACAGCCTGGGGAATAAGCAGGAGGAACTGATGATGTGGGTGCAGATGTGGGGCTACAACCTCATTGTGGTCACAGAGACGTGGTGGGACAGCTGCCATGACTGGAGCACAGCCATGGAGGGCTGACAAGGCGTGGAGGTGGAGTTGCTCTCTATGTGAGGGAGCAATTAATGTGTATCGAACTGTGCCTGGGTGGGGATGAGGAGCAGGAAGAGCGCTTATGGATAAAAATTAGTGAACAGAGTTGTAGGAGTTTGCTACAGGCCACCTGATCAGGAGGAAGTGGATGAGGCCTTCTATGAACAGCTGAGAGCTGCCTCACAATCACAGTCCCTGTTCCTCATGGGAGACTTCAACCACCCTGATATCTGCTGGGATAGCCACACAGCCAAGCACACGCAGTCCAGGAGGTTCCTGCAGATTGTTGACAACTTCCTGTCACAGATAATCAAGGAACCAACAAGGAGGGGTGTGCTGCTGGGCCTGGTACTGATGAATAAGGAGGGCCTGGCTGGGGATGTGAAGGTTGGAGGCAACCTCTGCTGCAGTGACCATGAGATGGTAGAGTTCAAGATCCTGTGTGGAAGAGGCAGGACACAAAGCAGGATTGTGACCCTGGATTTCAGGCGAGCTGACTTTGGCCTCTTCAAAGATCTTCTTGGATGGATCTCATGGGATATGATTCTAGAAGACAGAAGTGCCCATAAGAGCTGGTCAGTCTTCAAACACCACTTCCTCCAAGCCCAAGATCAGTGTGTCCCAATGCACAAGAAAGGAGGAAAAGGAGGTAGGAGGCCTCCATGCAAGGATCTGCTGGGATAACTCAGGCAGAAAGCAGCCATCTATGAGAGGTGGAAACAGGGGCTGGCTTCTTGGGAAGAGTATAGGAACATTGCCAGGACATGCAGGGGTGCAACTAGGAAGGCTAGAGCCCTTCTAGAATTAAATTTAGCCAGGGATGTTAAGGACAGTAATAAGGCATTTTTCAAGTACATCAGCAGCAGAAGAATGACAAGGGGGAATGTGGGCCCGCTGCTAAATGCTGAGGGTGTCCTGGTGTCTGAGGATGCAGAGAAAGCTGAACTACTGAATGCCTTCTTTGCTTCAGTCTTTATACCATGGCTGGCCCTTGGGAAGCCAATTTCGGCAAGGATAGTAGCATGGCCAGGACAGCAAAGGACTTGCCCTGGGTGGAAGAGGAAGAGGTTAAAGACTTGTTGGCTAAGCTTAAGGCTCATAAGTCAATGGGTCCTGATGGGATGCATCCTAGAGTGCTGAGAGCGCTGGCTGATGTGATTGCTAAGCCTCTCTCCATTTTTTTTGAACAATCATGGAGGACAGGCAAGGTGCCTGAGGACTGGCGAAAGGCCAACGTCACGTCAGTCTTCAAAAGGGCAGGAAGGAGAACTCAGGAAACTATAGGCCAGTCAGCCTCACCTCCATCCCTGGAAAGGTAATGGAACAACTCATCCTGAAGGTTGTTATTAAACATATGAAGGAAATTATGGTTATCAGAGGGAGTCAACATGGTTTCACCAAGGGGAAATCCTGTTTGACCAACCTGATAGCCTTCTATGAGTGCATAACTGGCTGGCTAGATGAAGGGACAGCAGTGGATGTCACGTACCTTGACTTAAGCAAGGCTTTTGACACTGTCTCCCATAACATCCTCATCAGAAAGCTCAGGCAGTGTGGCTTGGATGAGTGGACAGTGAGGTGGTGAGAGCTGGCTGAATGACAGAGCCCAGAGGGTGGTGATCAATGGCACAGAATTGAGTTGGAGGCCTGTGGCCAGTGGAGTTCCACAGGGATCGATTCTGGGGCGAGCCTTGTTCAACATCTTCATCAACAACCTGGATGAGGGGACAGAGTGTACCCTCAGTAAGTTGGCTGATGACACCAAACTGGGAGGACTGGCTGATTCACCAGAAGAGTGTGCAGCCATTCAGCAGGATCTTGACTAGCTGGAGAGGTGGGCAGAGAGGAACCTCATGGGTTCAACAAGGACAAGTGCAGAGTTCTGCACCTCAGGAGGAACAACCCCATGCACCAGTACAGGCTGAGGGGTCAAACTGCTGAAGAGCAGCTCTGCAGAGAGAGACCTGGGAGTCCTGATTGATAAAAAACTGAACATGAGCCAACAATGTGCCATTGTGGCCAAGAAGGCCAATGGCATCCTGGGATGCATCAAGAAGAGTGTGGCCAGAAGGTCAAGGGAAGTTCTTCTCCCCCTCTACTCTGTCCTGATGAAGCCTCATCTGGAGTACTGTGTCCAGTTCTGGGCTCCTTAGCTCAAAAGGGACAGGGAACTACTGGAGAGAGTCCAGTGCAGGGCCACCAAGATGATCAGGGGAATGAAACATCTTTCATATGAGGAAAGGCTGCAGGAATTGGGGCTGTTTAGTCTAGAGAAGAGGAGATTGAGGGGAGATCTTATGAACATTTACAAATATCTAAATGTCAGGAAGTTGGGGCATTCCTTTTTTCTATTGTAGCTAGGAACAGGACAAGGGGTAATGGGATGAAGCTGGAACACAAAAAGTTCCACTTAAACATAAGAAAAAACTATTTCACTGTGAGGGTGAGGGAGCCCTGGCACAGGCTGCCCAGAGGGGTTGTACAGTCTCCTTCCTTGGAGGTCTTCAAGACCTGTCTGGACATGTTCCTATGCGACCTATGTTCCTAGGTGAACCTGCTTCTGCAGAGGGGTTGGACTAGATGATCTCTGGAGGTTCCTTCCAACCCCTACCATTCTATGATTCTATGATTCTATGAATGAGTGAGCAATAGGCTGCAGTCAGATCAAAGTCAGCTTCATGGTGCAATACTTTCTTCAGAAAGACAGATGACAAATAATCAAAATTTATGTTTGCTTATGTAAATTAATGATGTCCTATGCTACCAAATAGCAGTTTCCAAACCTCCAAACTTACTCTTTTAGGAAAAAGAAGCATTCTTTCTTATTTCTTGAACAGGCAACACTGTTTTTTTTCCATCCCAGATGGAACATTAAGACACACAACATGGTGTTGGACTGCTTTGAAAAGTACTTTCTAACTTGAACAGTGTGTCTAAAAACTTTAAGGTTTTAGGCAAGAATATAAGTTATATATGTCCAAGGAAATCCTAGCTTACAAAGCAGCTTTGCTTGCAAAATTTTTGTGAGATGATACCCAATGTGCTCACATTGGAATACAGTTGAGACCAAAGCTGCTCAAAAATACATTAATGTGGTGAATTCTAAATGACTGCTTTGTCAGCTGTATCTGTTGCATTATTTCTGATGAACATGGTTTTCCAGCAATATATACTGTTCTTTTACTAACATGACACACTAAATGTGTCTCATTTTAAGTCTTCAGATTAAAATTTTATACCTAAGAAAATGTCTTCTCTTATCTTTCTCCAGATTTCCTCAACAGACATTGATATTTTTTCTCATTCAGTATATCGTTTGTTCTCTTATGTATTCAGATGTTTCTTTTGCCATTTTATTATAGCAATACCTCCGTTACAGTACATAGCAGCACCACCCTGTTATGAAGGCTACTATAAAAATACACTGTCTCAATTCCTGATCCCAAGTGGGCTTGATTTAAGAACAAAGACAGAGAGTAGGACAAGTTATTTAATCAATAAAGGTAAACTTCATGTATTGTAGACATTTGCACCTGCAAATTGCCTGTGTTTTAATGGCTCCTGGTGGTTACAAGGAAAGAAACAAAGGACATTATACAGCTGAAAAATATGAAGAGACATAGAAAGGATTAGTTGCTGGAGAATGGGAAGCAGAGTAGACAGAGTGAATAAGACTGAGCAGCCGAAAGCTGACGAAAAGAAACATCCAACAACCAAGGTTAGTGGCACAAATTTTGAAAAAATACAGAGGTTTTTAATGCCCAGAGGCAGTAAACCACAGAGCACTGCTACATTTGCAATGCAAATGGAACAATCTTTCAGGCAACATGAACTGAAATATTGTGCAAGGGATGACTTGTAAGCAGAAACATGTCTGGTTATTTTCCACATTGTACTGTCCTTATTGATGTCATCCTTTAACTCTCTCAGTGGAAGCGTAACCATGGAGCTGGTGCCGTGTGTCCTGCATTCTCATGGCTTGTCTATATCTTGGTAGGATGGTTGCCTAAACTTTTTGCGTTTCATGCACTTCTTTTGAGACACTGTGCTGTTAATGTTTCATCCAGGATTCTTTTTAATAAATCTCTCACATACTTTCAGCAAATGCATGTGTGCATTGGCTGGCTTCCTGGAATAGTTTTAAATATGTTCCTTCTCCTTACCGCTTAAAATGTATCTTATAACAATAAAACTGCAATCTCAAAGCTTACCTTCCTAAAGTGACAAATGTTTTTCTCGTTTTTTTGATAGGTAAATCAAAAAAGGGCAATTCCAGAAGGACCAGCTAGATCTGCTGTTATTTAAGAGGTTGTTAATGTATCAATGGTCACTAAGAGCTGCCACTGTACACTCCAATTAAAGTGTGTGTTTCAGATTTGTTCTTCCTGGTTAGACATAAATGAAGTACAACAACCTGGAAATCTTCCAGCTTCCACTCATCCGTTGGAAGACTAATTATATTATATTAAAAGACACATTTAAGTAATGCAAAATGAGCCCCTATAAAGTCTGTCATGATTATCAGAGTTCATATTTCATATTAAACGTTTAACTCCATTCTGTTGTTTGTCAACACTGAACGCATGAACAAAATGGCCTGCTATCCCATGCTTCATTCCCTCTCAAATGAACCCATTGAAATGCCAGCATGCAGGTTAGTTCAGCAAACATCCATTCTGGCAACAGCCAGCCACCCCTGATATCTCTGCTTTCACTTGTCAAATGCTTTGCTCATTCCCAGCTTTTTGTATGCATTCATTTAAAACACACAAAGTCGGTTGCCGGTGGTTTGGCAGCTTGTCCACCTTCTCGCAGAGGTCTGACAGGCATACTCCAGGGGAGTCTGGAGAGCAGTTCTTGCCAGAGGCTCTGCAGTATTAACTGCTGGAGGCTTCTGGGACTGAGTCATGGAGTAAGAGAAATCTCCTGCAGGCAAAAGGTAGGTTGTCCACAAGGTATCCTGCAGGTGGAAAGCAGTTGAATCATGGTCTATACTATGATTATGTCTTCTTTCACAGCTGCCTGTAAACAGGGCTTCAGTTATAACCTAAAGAGTCCTAGATGGTCTCTGATGCAAATGTATGCAAATAGACCACCAGAATAATACTACATCTCACTGCAGCCTGGATTTTGGAGGACTCTCACAATGGTCCTTCCTGAAGGGGACAGAGGGCCCAATTTGCCATTTGGACCTACTTCACAGAGAAATCTGCAGTCTTCCTGGGGCACAGGTTAAAAATGTGCTACGCAAACTTCCCACCCTGGGGAAGCCTTCAGATTATTATCAGCTTTTGGTATTTTAGGTGGGTAGTAATGAAGTGCCTACTAGAAGCCCAAAAACAATTAAGAGGGATTTTAGGACCTTCGGGCATATGCTTAAGGGATCAGGAGCACAGGTTGTGTTCTCCTCTATCCCTCCACTGACAGGGATGAATGAGGGAATTAACAGGAAGTGCCATCAGATGAATTCATGGTTCTGGAACTGGTATTATCAGCAAAGGATGGGGTTTTTTTTTTATTATGGGTGGATATATAAGACACCCAATTTGTTGACAGTAAATGCAATTCACCTATCTCAGAGGGGAAAAAGGATTCTGGGGCAGGAGTTAGCAGGGCTCACTGATAGAGCTTTAAACTAGTTTTGAGTGGGGGAAGTGGATATAAACGGGCCTGCTACGAATAAGCCCAAGGGAAGCCTGTATGTTAGGGACTGTTATGAGTGTTGAGAACTTAAGTATACTGATGATGAGGATGAGAGCATTTGGATTAGGTAAAGGGGCAAGGCCAATAAAGCTGATATTGCTGTGGGAATCTGCTATAGACCTCCCAAACAGAGTAGTAAAGCAGACAAAAACATTCTATAAGCAGCTGGGAGAAATCTTGTGGTCACTTTCCATTGTTCTTGTCAGGTACCTCAAATTCCCAGGTATCTGCTGGAAATACAACATAACAGAGAGGGAACAAACCAGGAGGTTCCTTGAATGTGTGGAGGATAACTTCCTCACACAGCTGGTAAGTGAATCGACCAGGGAGGGCACCCTGCTGGACCTCTTGTTTGTGAACAGAGAAGGTCTTGTGGAGGATGTAGTAGTTGGAGGTCATCTGGGGAATAGTGCCCAAGAAATTATTAAATTCTCTATTCATAGAGATATTACTAGGTGGGTCAGCAAAACTGACACTTTGGACTTTTGAAAGGCAGACTTTGACCTGTTTAGGAGGTTATTTGATAAAATATCTTTGGAGTCAGTTTTGAAGGGTATGGGGATTCAGGAAGGCTGGACACTTTTTAAGAGGACACTTTTTAAGCCATCCCCACACGCCGTAACATGACCCAGAGACAAAGAAGACTGGCTTGGCTGAATAGGGAGATTTGGATTTAAATCAGGGAAAAGAAGTGAGTTTATGGCCTCTAGAAGAAGGAAGAGACCACTCACAATGAGTACAGAACGTTGTTAGGTTATGTAGGGAGATCATTAGAAGGTCAAAAGTCCAGCTAGAAGTCAAATTGGCTTTAGAGGTAAAGGATAATAAGAAAAGTTTCTATAAATACATCAGCAACAACAAAAAAAAGACCAAGGAGAGCCTCCATCGTCTATTAGATCCAGAAGGAAATTTGATATTAAAAGATGAGTATGAGGCTGAGGTGCTTAATGCCTTCTTTGCCTCAGTCTTTAGTAATAGGATCATTTCCACTGGAGAAAGTCAGATCCCAAGCCAAGAGACAGGGATGAGGAGCAAAATGTACTCCCTAAAATTCAGGAGCTAGTCAGTGACCTGTTGCTTCACATTAATGTACACAAATCTATGGGACCAGGTGGGGTACAACCTAGAGTGCTGAGGGCACTGGAAGGGGTGCTCACCAAGCCACTGTCCATCATTTATCAGCAGTCCTGGCTGACTGGGGAGGTCCCATCTGACTGGAAGTCAGCCAATATAACATCCATATGTAAGAAGGGATGGAAGGATGATCTGCAAAGTTATAGGCCTGTCAGTTTGACATCAGTGCCCGGGAAGCTGGTGGAGCAGATCATCCTAAGTTCGATCATGCAGCACATGTGGGACAACCAGGTGACCAGGCCCAGCTAGCGTGGGTTTATGAAGGGCAGGTCCTGTTTAACAAACCTGATCTCCTACTATGACAGGGTGACCTGCTTGTTGGATGAAGGAAAGACTGTGGATGTTGTCTACCTTGATTTTAGTAAGGCATTTGACACTGTTTCTTGCAGCATTCTCTTAGGGAAATTGGCTGTTCTTGGCTTGTATGGGCATACACTTTCCTGGGTGAAAAACTGGTCAGATGATCAGGTCCAAAGAGTTGTGGTCAATGGAGTTAAATCCAGTTGGCAGTCGGTCACAAGTGGTGTGCCCAAGGCTCAGTGCTGGGGCCACTCCTGTTTAACATCTTTATCAATGATCTGGATGAGGGGTTAGAGTGCACCCTTAGTAAGTTTGCAGATGACACCAAGCTGGGTGGAAGTGTTGATCTGCTTGAGGGTAAGGAAACTTTACAGAGAGATCTAGATAGGCTGGATGGCTGGGCCAAGGCCAATGCCATGAGTTTCTATAGGCCAAGTGCCAAGTCCTGCACTTGGACCACAACAACCCCCATTAGAGCTACAGGCTTGGGGAGGAGTGGCTGGAAAGCTGCCAGGCAGAGAGGGACCTGCGAGTGTTGACTGACAACAGCTGAAGGTGAGCCAGCAGTGTGCCCAGGTGGCCAAGAAGGCCAATGGCATCCTGGTCTGGATCAGGAACAGTGTTGTCAGCAGTAGGGAGGTGATTATGTGTCACTGTGTCAGCAGTAGGGACTTGGCTTTGATGAGTCCACACCTCAAATACCGTGTCCAGTTTTGGGCTCCTCTCTACAAGAAAGACATTGAGGTGCTGGAGAGGATCCAGAGGTGGGTTACCAAGCTAGGAAAGGATTTGGAGCACATCCCATATGAGGAACAGCTGAGGGATCTGGAGCTGTTCAGCCTGGAGAAAAGAAGGCTCAGGGGAGACCTTATGGCTCTCTAAAGCTACCTGAAAGGAATTTGTAGCAAGGTGGGGGTAGGTCAGTTCTCCCTAGTAACAAGCAATAGAATAAGAGGAAAGTTGCACCAGAGGAGGTTCAGGCTGGATATTAAGAGGAATTTCTTTACTGAAAGGGTTGTCATGCATTGGAACAGGCTGCCCGGGGAGTTGATGGAGTCACTGTCCCTGGAGGTGTTTAGAGACAGGTGAATGTTGCACTTAGGGAAACAGTCTAGTGCTTGATAGGGCTGGGACAAAGCCTGGACTCGATCTTAGAGGTCTCTTCCAGCTGAAACAATTCTATGATTCAATGGTTCTATTCTATGATTCTATGGTCAGACTTACTGCTATGCACTGACCAGCTCACACTCCCTTTACTGTTTTATTGAGGAACATCTAGGAAAACAGACAGGAATAAGCTGGTCTCTCCAAAAGAAACATTCAAGAAGCTCATTCTGGCCATCAACTTCCCAAGGGCTCCTTGGGAGGAGTAGGAGAGCCACAGACTCCATACCTCACTGCAGCCCTCTCTCAAATAACACCTCTCCTGAAGGCTCCTCAACTCTCTCTCAGAGTCTGTCCAAATATGCACTCATCACTTTCCTGGGTCAGATGCAGTGCCCCCAAGAAAGATCTATAGGAGTCCTAAAACAAAATCATTCAGCAGAGGTCTTTTATAATCTAAATTACTTGAAAATAAAAGATCTGAATCTCAGAAATTCCAAGGTCATGTAGAAAGCACCTAGCTATTGAGGTTTTGATCTTCTCTCTAGAACCTTCCATGGTAGCCCAGTTCATGGGGCAGCTGTGTTTTAACAGACCCCTACATTCCTTTTGCTCCGTTTCCCCAGTGGCAGTGGGTGTGTATGTGTAATCCAGACGTAGTCAGGAGGAGCCTCACATCATCATCTCTCCTGGCCACATCATCTGCAGGTCATCTCCTTTCAAAGAAACCCAGGTAAAAAAGTAACTTGCAGCAAAGTCAGCAGCCAGTAATCAATCCCTCACTTTAGGTGCTCCATTTGCACTTTGTAGGCACACATTTCAGGTCCATTGCACCTAGCAGGATGAAACTTTTATTTCTAAAAAAAAAAAAAAAATCTGTCAATTAGCTACCAATGAATTTGGTCAAACCTTAAGTATCATAACTGTAGGTGCTTGTTACAGAGCTAAAAAACCTCGATCAAGAATAATTCTTGCTATTTTGAGACTGCTTTCAGAGCTTGTCAGCCGCCTTTTCCTGGGAACACACGGGTTTGCTCCATGGCTCATGGGTAGTAAGGCATTGTTGGTGCACTCGAGTCCATCAGGGGCATTGGCAACTATGGCCCAAGTCTCTTAAGGGCAGTCGAGTGGGTTGGAAGTCATGGCAGTGGCTGCACCACTGCTCATTTGCTCACAGTGGCTCCTTCAGAGACAAGCTGATGCATTATGGTCATGTCCTGGCATTCTTTAAGGTCTAGTGACATAGCCCAGGAAGAATGCACATGTGGATCTCACTAGCAGGAGGAGGTGAGTTTCCTGTAAGCCTAGTCAAAGGAAGAAAATCACACAATATGATACTTATTACACTTGTGCTCTGTGAAACAAGAAAACACGGATTCTTTGTACTCGGCTTGGAGAATGATGTGTGTGAGCAGAAACAACTGTGCTGCAGCTCCTCAGCGCCTGCTCACCAGGACTCTGTTCAACACAAGATGATAACAAGCTATTAGGTATTTCCTGCTTAACAATTACATGAATAAAAAGCAGAGCAGCATATGCCAGACATCAGTAAAATGTGGCCAGCTCCCAGACAGGGAAATACACCCTAGCAATAGATCATAAACCAAACACAGGAGCAGCAGCACTGGTGATCAGAGACAGGCAAAACTTGTGTAAGAGAGACACTTTGTGTACTTGTGTGACAGTCAGCTTTCAGGCTTCAAGGCAGTAAGTACATTCTCTGTAGCTATCAAACCAACTGACTGAAAATGGAGCACAGGAAAACACCCAGGTTTTTTCTCAGGGAGAGGACTTGAGATATCCCAAGTCCAAATGACTACAGATGGGAAAAAACAGCTGCATCAAAACCAACTAATAGCTTCCTCTCAGCCCCAAACTGACTTCTCCAGCACATGCTGTACTAGCATCCCAGTTCTACTATCATTATTTACTTTTTTTTATTTTCACTACATCAAAGAAGTGATTTAAGAGGTAATACTGGAGTGGTTGTTGCCATAAAATGTACTTAGTCTTCTCTCTTGGACTATTACTAATTAAAGCTGTGGCAGAACCTAAAGCAGTGTTTTTGGGAAGTATAAGTTGTCTCCTTTATGGCTGTTTGGTGAAAATGTTTGGGATACTAAATGTCGTCAACTTGTAACTGCTTTAATTCTGTAAAACTGATGACTGGTAAAGATGGAGGAAAAACTATGACCTTGACACTGCCATGTAGGGAGGATGGAATGGTCCTTTGCAGGTCTGTGAATAGCTTCAGTTGAAAAAGTTTGAAAGTTTTGTTTCAAGAGGCTAAACCAAAATATTTTTATATTTCCTTTTGAAATCACTTATTTCCTTTTGAAAGAAACATATATCTTATGAAAAATAAAAACATGCAGAGCATATCAGTAGGAAACCCAAGCAATACTACAAAATACTACACTTTAGGTCTGGAAAAAAAATAAACTAAATAAATATCCTACCTATCTTTTCATTGACATGCCCAAAGTAATACTGGCTATTAATTTTACCTATGAAGAAAATAAAGTGTTGAAAGCCCATGAGCAAGAAGGGGGTGGGCCAAGGTGGGCTCACCCTCAGTTTTCTCTCCAGGAGCAGCAGGGTGCAGGAGAGAAGAAGTGGCAGTGGGGCACAACTGGCCACAGCACCATGGACACAACTTGACATGCCAGAGGTGTATTTACCACCTTGTGCTCCTGGGCACGACTGTGCTTGGAAGGTGAGCTTGATAGACCACTTCTATCTTTCCTCCCCCTCAACAACTAAAATTGCAATGTTAAAGAGGACAATAAAAAAGAAAGTAAGGAAAATATCAAAATAAGCAAGGAAGAACAACCAAAACTAAACCTGTGTTCTGTGATCAGTCAGGAGGCAGTGCAGCCACTAGTTTTTCCTGTGCTCTGCATTGACATGTCCAGCTCCTCCTCTTGTGCTCTCTGGTCAGAAACATAGCCAGAGGGGAGGTTCCCAGCAAGGCAGTGCAAAGACACTGCTGAAGCTACCAGAATAGGAGTTTGGAGATCAGAACCCACCACTGGCTCACTCATAAACTCATGAGTGGTTGCAGGCAATTTCCCAGGTCTCATTTCATTAAAGTCATTCCCCAGGAGCTGAGCTTAATTACTTCAGTGGGATTTGTGTATGTTCTTAAGTATTTTCCTGAATCAGGACCTTAATTGCTCTGTGCCTTTGTTCCCCATCTGCAGGATAGGTTTAACGTTTGTTTTCTCCTGCCCTCTGACTATTTAGATTTATATTCTCACAGTCAAAGCCTGTCTCACAGTCCCTGTCCACCCAGCATTTTGTCTGATGAGGCTGAGGTTTCACTCGAGCTGTTTTTGGATCATTTCTTATTTACAGAAGCCACGCTCCAAAACCTAGTGGCCTTTGTGCAGCTTTTGTTTCTCTAATAGTGGAAAAATAGGTTGTTTATTGGTTTGGGGCAAAGCAGCAAACAATATTTTTTACTTTAACTCCATCACAAATAGAATAATTACATGGCACTTTAAGACAATTCGCTAAAGATGCTCACACATTTCAAGAGGGTAAAATTACTTTATCCAAAGCAATTACAAAATAGCTAATTAGTGAAACTGACTGTGAGCCCTTACAAATGTGTTATGTGGAAGTGTTGCTTCTAATGTCAGACAACAAGCCACCAGTTTATGAGTTATTTTCAGATAATGAAGAAATTCTTCCAAAGTAATAAATATGTTGTTTTCAACTGAGACTTTGTTAGCCAAGATGTGCATGGATCCCCAAATTAATAAGTCAGTGTTCTTGTCACATGCCATCTCTACTGCCTTATTGCACCGTAACTTTGTCTTTGTCAGGTGAGTAGCAAGATAATTACTGAAGCAGCTGGGCAGAAACTTTATATGAGGAAGGACAGCCAGGACATTTGCACACTTGTCATGAAACAGAAATCAGGTACCTCTTTGGTAAATGCACTTGCTGCTGCACTCTCCCCAAAGGAACTTTGCTGTGTACTCCAGGACCAGTGGCCACAGAAAGCAGCTTTGAATGAGCTTTCTAATTTTTATATAAGGATTAATCAGCAATTAATTCATTCTGTCATCTCCCTGCAAGCTGACAAAAGATCTATGAGAGAAAAAAAAGCAGTTATCTTGGCCCAGCTGGTTGTTAGGTGGTTTGCTGTGAGACAGCAGGACCTGTGAAAACAGAAGAGACTGGATTTCAGTGACTCACATTTAGATTCTACTAGCTGATAAAAAATGAACAGATTCTGGACAATATGTTTTTCACAAAAACACTTCTTTATAATTCTGTGGGGAGAACCATGTGAAGAAAAATGCAGTTTCTGGGCTGTTGGAGCTTTCCTTTTATTTTCAGACAAAAGGTATCCATTATGTATTAAGTAATTGTTGTAGGCTGTGAAATTAGTCTTAAACATACGTGATGGACAAAAGTGACATAGCTTTATAGAGTTAATAAAACACAAACTGGAGATAAAATGAGTCCCTGGGTCTTTTTTCTTGGAGAGCTGTTAAAGCAATTGCTGGTAGAACATTACACCTCAGTGTAAAGCTGAGGACGTTTTGCAACGAATAACTTTTACAAAAAAAAGACAACTCAGACTGTGAATTTAGCATAGAATTTTGAACCATCTGTGCATTGTCACTCTACCACTGAGTAGATCCTCATATGTGTATTTTACCCATAGGATCTGATCTAAGTAGGAATAGGAAGGAAACACTGAAGACTCCATTAAAATCAGAGATAGCACAGATAAGTGTTTCTTTCCTTGTAGGTATACAATTTCTTTCATTTCATCTACATTTAGCTTCCTCTTCACCTGTATCATAAAAATTAGAATTTATGTTTATAAAGACACAATATGAGGAAAGGCTGTGGGAACTGGGGCTGTTTAGTCTGAAGAAGAGGATTTTGAGGGGAGATCTTATTAACATTTACAAATATCTAAAGGATGGGTGTCAGGAGGCTGGGACATTCCTGTTTTCTATAGTAGCTAGCAACAGGACAAGGGGTAACGGGATGAAGTTGGAACACAAAAAGTTCCACTGAAATGTAAGAAAAACCTATTTCACTGTGAGGGTGATGGAGCAGTGGCACAAGCTACCCAGAGGGGTTGTGGATGCTCCTTCCTTGGAGGTCTTCAAGACCCACCTGGACATGTTTCTATGCGACCTGATCTAGGTGACTCTGCTTCTGTAGTGGGGTTGGACTAGATGATCTCTAAAGGTCCCTTCCAATCCCTACCATTCTATGATTCTATGACACAATAGCTTAGATATCTTCTACATTAATCTTCATAAAGTGGAAAAATGAACAATTCGATTCCTTCTGCCTATATAACTAGGAAAGGAACTATACAATATATAGGAGCATTCTTTAGGTGCAACTTGTGCTTTACACATTCACTTGTTTTTTATATTGATCTTTCTGTTATAAATGAATGAAACTGTAGCAAATCTGTTTTAAAACCAAATGCCTTTTTTAACCTGTCTTAGTCTGTGTAGGTCTTTGATAGCACTGTGTTAATGCCATAACTGAAACTGAAGAGCATTAGGCAAATCAGCTATGAAATACATGACTGTGTATATATATCTGTATAACTGAAGACTCCAAATGTGGCCTCCACATGTATCAATATCCATATTATAAAAAGGATATAGAGCTGAGGTGAATTCAGTATGGGATGAACTATATATTAGAGCTCACCACTGCCATCTCCCTTTTGTTGGTTCAGCCATCACTCTAAACAGTAATATAACAGTGTTTCCTCTGTTCAGTCACTGGGTTACCTCAAATATACTCTGGACTTGTTTGTAGTATGTACGCCTTAGACCAGAAAGAAAAGATTTTTACAACCTGCTGCTGTTTTCATGAAGAAGACCTTATTTCTGCAGAGTATCAACCAGCCTTTTAAAATATTTTGGTAATCAATTTATTGAAGACTTTTCAGTCATGATACATAAAGAGTTTCATATTTCCAGACATGTTACCAGCCTCTCAAAATCTTTTCCAGCTGAAATGATTCTGTGATTCTATGATCTATCACACCTGTCATAGTTGCATTAAGTAGAATAGTTCATTGCCATTGACAGCCATAGCATGATTTCCAGGTAAGATAGGTTGACTGGTGGGCTTCAACAGTAAACTATGGTCTGGAGGATTCCCCTCCCTCTTTTCTTACCATCTTGGCAGTTTTTTAACTATCTGTTGATAAGATGCAATAAATCTCCTCAAGTGTTGACAGGGGTAATCCAGACAATTGTTGCTCTCTGACTGAGGTGGAACAGGTTTTCTTTGGTTTGCTTATTTGCTGAATGTCTAACATTTATCCCCTTCTGCATGTGAGAAATTCACTATGTGTTGCCCTCTGGCAGATGTTTGAGACAATGTCATCCTACACGAAAGCTGTATATTTGTAGGTCCATCAGGGTCCAGGCTTGGTAATCACTGTTAATCTATGTGTCAGCCTGTGTTTTATGTGCCTGCTCCAGCATAATAGATATTCTCTCACCCAGACGGGAGGCCCAGAAGGCATTGTCTGTCTAGGAGTCCTCTTAACCTTAGAGCATCACTAAATTACAGAGATACTATACCTGCTAGGTCTTTCCCATCAGTCCTGGAAAAGATACAGCATGCACTGGTCTCACTAGGCTAGCATTCCTGCCACTCTCTCTGTAGTTAAGTCCATGTCTTTCCAGCCTTCCTTGTGGGTGGCCCCATCATGAGAAGGGTAGCAGGAGAAAATATGTCCATGTTCCTTAGTCCTGGTCAGAGGATGCATACCTTGTGTGTTTCCCCTTCAACAGCCATACAAAAGCAAAGGTTAACAAATCACTCAGACTGAATGGTTTATGTTCAATAGATAGATCATTGCAATGGTATATGATCATGCAAGTACAACACACTAGGTTAAACAAGTAAACTTAAAAATTACTT
Source organism: Colius striatus (assembly GCF_028858725.1). Lineage (NCBI taxonomy): Eukaryota > Metazoa > Chordata > Aves > Coliiformes > Coliidae > Colius > Colius striatus. The sequence goes on along the minus strand of NC_084759.1, from coordinate 175,992,377 downwards.
TAAGATTCTGGACATTTTGTGTCCATCAAATGTAAGTAAAGCAGTTATCTGCAATTTCTAAGGGTGCTGTTGTGGTTTAGGCTCATCTGGGAACAAAGGACCATGATCAGCCATAAGTACCAAGGACTTTTAGAATTGCCAAAGGATGGAGGGCTCAATTGTCACTTATGGTCCCAGACAAAACAGACAAGACTACTGAACTTGGGAAAGGAAATACATTTAATCCACCAACAACACAAAAAAACCCCAATGAAGGGCACAACCAATCCTTTAAGACTACCTTCTCCTCACTCTTCTTTCCTGAGCTCAGAGCCCTCATCCCAGTGCTTTTACCTCTTCCCCCTCAAACAGCTCAAGGGGGCAGGGAACGGGAATTTCAATCAGTTTTTTTCCTGATGGCTCCTACCATTTGTCTCTCCTCAGGGCAGATGGGTTTCTTTGCTAGCCCCCCTGTGCTCCTCTGCAGAGTCCCTCACACACAGGCTACCCCGACATGCGTTCATCCCGAGGGCTGCACTTCCTCTTTGCCTCTTGTGTGGATCTCTGCACCATGGCTGCCTCCTCACACAGTCTCTCACCCACCCAGGCACACTCACCTGGAGCTGCTGGTGGCTCTCAGTCCTGCCAATGCCCTCCATGGGTTGCAGGGGTACAGCTGCATTCTTACCACAGGCTGCAAAGGGGTATCCAGTCCAGCTGTTTGCTCCTTCACTGCTTACTTGCTTCCCTCCTTCTTCATCTCTTCTCCTCCAAGTTTCCCTTCTTAAATAATGACAGCAGAGGTACCAGATTGGCCCAGCTGAGCTGGAGGTGGGTCCACCTCAGAGCCAGGGGGATATTTCAAGAACTGCTTACAGTAGCAGCACTGCAGCCTCCTCACCCTGTCACCAAGCAAGAAGCTTCTCCATATAAACCCATGACAGGTCTATATCCCATCTTCTGCTCTTGCAGTCATTATAGCCTCTGATTTACTAGAATGAAACCTGTTACATTGTGGCCTTATCAGCAGCCATTGCCAAATCTCACCATCTTTGTGTCCTTCTGCTGCTCCATCTTATTTATTTCCTACCACTTACTGAAATGTGCTACCATGAGATGCAAACAGCTGAAAATATTTAAGCTATAGTCCCCAAACTGCAGATGCCTCTGACAAGATAATTATCTACAATGACAGCTGAATGGCAAGGAAAGGCACAAAAATAAAGATGGCAGTCTTTGACTTCTGTGGAAAATAAGAAACATTTGCTGCTTTCATTTCTGAGGATTAGAAAACATTTTCAAATATTTTGGAAGGAAAGGCTGTTATTTCTTGGAGGGTGATATTGTCTCCTTATTCCAGGAGACTGACTGTGCTGGGGGAAATCTCATGGAAAGAGACATTGCCTGATGGTGAGGTGCCATCCAGCTGGTAACACCTCACTGTCAGTTATTTAGGCAATTTGAAATCTAAAAATGGGATTTCCCCAAGTACTCTGTAGGCTGCTAACCTCTTCTTTGGTACCACTGAAGTGTCTAAGTGTCTGAGTTCTAGCAGCAAACTCTGGAGAGTCTGAATTTCCTGCTGCTGCACAAAAAGGAAATTGCCTGGACACATGACAGCATTAGGAACCCAAATGTGTAGACACTTTGGCCTGACACCTACTTGAGGTATATCATGCACATCCTCCCCATACGGGGCAACCCAGCATCCTCTGAACTGGTCTTCCAGGATGGAAGACTGCTCCCTTTGCCTGCTACATAATAGCCTGCATTTGAAGATACAGAGCATTCATCTGAAGCATGGGAGACAAAAAGATTTACTTCTTTGTAATACAGACATAAGTACTAATTGGAACAGTCATTAGTATTCAGGTCTCTCAAATCTCACATATGAGCTGTCCTCCCAGCTACAGTTTCCTACAGGCTTTGACCCAAGATAGTAATAATGAGCATGTAATTAATCCAAGCAAAATGAAAGAGGGACTACAACCTCCAAAGGTACAGCCCAACAGTTAAGAGGTGGCAAAGAAGGGCAGTGAGGAAGACTGAAGGAAGAGATGTGAATTTGAGCTTGACTAAGGAGAGGATGGAAATATAAATTTTTGGAAGAGGGGTGATGGGAAGAAGATTATTTCTGGTTACACTTTGTAAGAAGGGCTTGGCAAGAGGTCCAACCCCTGGGAGAGGATGCACATCTGAAAACCGGACTGCGATGGAAGGGCCTGTATCCCTGCAGTCTGTACTCAGAGATGCAACTCTCCTAAACCACTCTGTCCTCCACAGCACTTCCCACTGGACTGACTGAGAAACATGACTTCTCCCTGCTCAATTCAAAAATACTTATGTATTCTCTATTCTTGTGTATTCCTATTCTGTTATAAGGAGCCTATGAGTTTAACTTAATCTGTAGATTACACCACAAACAGCGCGTGGGACAAGAAGGTGCTGCCACACTTCAAAGACCAAGGCTGAAGACTCTTGAGGAGTTAGCCCAAAACATAATTTTGCACATTTTTTTTTTTCCAGTAGGAATATCTAGCTTTCTAATAGCAAAGACTCTTAGCTGCAATGTTTTAAAGAAGAATCTAGTTGATTTTTCAAACTAGTGATGCTGATATAATTTAATTTTCCGAATTATTCTTCCCTTTGTGTAACCATCCAAAGTACCATTGATTCAGTCCTACAAAACTGATCAGCAGCAAGGCTTAACCCATATACAAAGAAGTAATAAAATATGAACAATATTGTAATATTTGTTATCACAGACAGGTCATTTGTTCCTAAGCTAAACTTTTGTCCTCTGTTTTCTTCTGCTGGTTTTTTCCTCTCTCTTTTGGATGTGACAAAGAAACAAAGAGACTTAGAGCAACTATTCTCTATAAGCTTATCTCCTTTCTACTTTAAAAGAACAACTTTCTTTTACATTCTTTCTAGCTCAGAATAACAGCTTCAGGCTCCACTACTTTGTCAGGCTGCTCTACAGCGGTCTAAAACACACAATTATATTTTAATTATTTTAGAGCTTGAACTTCATTTTAATAAAGAGTATGATTTGGCTTCTGTTTTTCACATAAATCAACTGTTATAAATTCTGTGTTTAGTTTTATAGGATATTTTTATTTTTGCAAATACCACAGTCAAAGCAGCTCAGATATCAGAAACTGAATTCTGTTTCATCACCTTACAAATGCCAACAGCTCATATGGATGTTCCATAAGCTGCTATCACCAAAGCATTCGTCTGTAATGGGTTGCCTTGTAAACACAAGTTGTGTGTATTTTACTTTCTGAAGTCAGGTGAGGTTTTTTCATCTCAATTCAGACGTGATTTACTGTAAATAACTCTCATGTTGCTAAGAGACAAATTTCAAAACATGTCTCAACCACAACAGTGTTAATACTAAAAATCTTAAATAAAGATGTTCATAGTGTTCAGAACAGACTTCAATATCCTCTGACAAGGCCAAATAAGCTTTTTTATTTGATGGAAGCTGAGTTGCCAACACTGGCAACTCAGAGGACAATAGGTCTGACCATGTCCTGAAGTTTACCTTTTGTGCATGCCTGAGTGACCCTTGCACTCACAGTAGCTCTTTCTCTGAATGTCTAGTAGTGTAGGTTGATGAAATGCAGAAAATTGGCACACTTGAGAGGTCTAGGGAAGGATATCTGTTTTTACACATCAAAATCTCTTGTATGTTTTCATTGTCTTCAAAGGCAACATTAATCTCACTAGTAATTCAAGGGATGATGGGCTGCCCAAGTGGGTCGAGTCTCCTTCTCTGGACACGTTCAAAACCCACCTGGATCAGTTCCTGTGTGACCTGCTCTAGGCAGCCCTGCTCTGGAAGGGGAGTTGGACTAGATAATCCTTCAAGGTCCCTTCTAACCCTTAAGATTCTGTGATTGTTCAGCAGGAACTATGGAAATTAGACGCTGGAAGTATGCTGAAAATATCTGCTACAAGGAGAAAAAGGCCACCAAAACTTCAAGCTGTGACATTAAATGTTGTTTCTTGTTAAAGAATGTAAAACCAATACTCTTATTCCTTTCTCTTTTTCCAGCACATCTACAACCTTTCCTGATCTGAGGGGCAAGAAACACAAGGTAGGTAATAAGGACTCACCTTTGCCTGAGTCAAGGTAATGTAGACACTATTCAGGAATATTCAAACAAGTTTCCAAAAGTCGAAAGATTGGAAAAGACCTATAGTAAGAGACACAGAGTCTGATGGGAAAGAGAAGAAAAAGGTGAGTCAGCTTTCTAGGTATCTATGTGAGAGCCTTCAAGTGATATGGGCTTTATCTACCACTATTATAATATGTATTCACTGTTTTCTCATGTATTCCTTTAAAGTATAATGGAATCATGTACCTTAACAGTTATTGAATAGACATGGGTGTAGTTTCAAAAGACATTCATTTTAATTAATCCAAATGTGCTAATTGGTTCTCAAGTGAATGAGAAATTAACTTATCTCTAGGGTTTTGGGAGGGTATTGAGGAAGCAGAGCACTGAGAACTGAGGGAAGTTTCCCCGAAGTCAGGCTGGGGGCACTTTGAAACTTAACAATCCTGATATACCTCAGTTCTTTTTGGATGCTGTTGTTCACGCTTGACCTACCTTGCGAACACAACTGTCTTCACTCTGTTACTTTCTTCCGAGAGTATAGAGTTTGGACTTCTAAAAGAAAGCAGACATTTTAAAATTAATATTAGTGTTAGTGGTGGGGTCAGGCAGGTAACATGGATGCTGGCCAAGGGAGGGTGCAGCCATAGCCGTGAGATCAGGGAGGGGGGAGTAAGTTCCTCTGTTGTGAGAACTAGCGCATGGAAAGGGATATCTGGAAGATGAAGAGAGCTAAGCCATGAGAAGAAAGAAAAATATAAGAAAGAAGTAAAGAGGGAAAATAGGAGGATCAGGCTACATTGTCATTACTTACACTGACTATGATAATAGTAAAATTAATTGCCAGTCCATGCAGCTCATGGAGTTTGGATTGGCTTATCTCTAGAGACAATGAAGCAGATGAAGAAAAATGTATATGTAGTTTTAGAGTGCACTAACTGGACTACACAAAGTGCCTGGAAAATACATGAGAGGCCAGAAAATTACCTTGGCTTTTGCTGCAGCAACAAACCTCATTTACAGTGCTCAAGTCAGCTGAGAAAAGACAGGATGTAAACAAACTCACATTGTACGATATTGGACAAACCTTCTCTGAGAGACCTTTCTGAGCTTTGTTGAGCTTTGGAGAGCAGGTACTTCTTGTAGCCTTTTGCCTGCAGTTGTAAGATGTCAACTACAGTAAAGTCTTGTGTACTCTTCAGCAAATATCCCTCCACCATTTGAAATGTTCAGGGTGTTTTTGGATGAACAAGATTTCACGACAGTAGCAATAGGAATGAAACTAATTACATCTGTTTGATGGTAGGACCTACTTTAAGATAATTTGCAAGAAGCTCCCTAGGGAAGTTTTCCCCTTTGAAGTGCTTCTTACTCCGAGGTTCGCTTTTGAAGTAACTCCCCGTCTGTATTGCTTTTGAAGTGCTACTTATCCTTTTCCTGGGTCTTCTTTGGGTTCTGCTTTGTTGCACCTTTAACATTGGAGGTTCACAGCTTAAAATTAGTGGGTAGAGAGAGAGACTTTGATTTAGACCAGTTTCTCTCACAGTCTGTCTGCACCTCCCCATAAGTAGCCATACAGGGAGGATTAAGAAAGATACTGAAATTCATTCATCTCTTCACTGGCACCAGCATCGTGTCTAAACTGGTCACCATCCAGACTGAGATGCACAAATGTCTCCAGTCATCTAAAATGCCTGTTTTGCATGGGTACAGACCAAAACTTTTTTCTTTCCTTTCTCCCACCAGCTTAGATATCTAGCCATCTTCTCTCCTCTCTATGTACCACCTGGAAAGCCCTTAATAATGAGGGAGTTTGTAAAGCCATTACCTCTGATGGACACTTTGTAAATAACAGTTTAAGGGTAATGTCCCATATTTTAATCTCTACCCGAGTATTTTCAAATGCTGTAAGCAGTGAAACAGGAAGAAAAGGTTTGAGGCTGCAGAAGATTTTTAGATCAGATAAAGCTGGGATAAGGGTGAGATCAGGAGGCATTCACTAAGCAGGGAAACAAGAGCTCAACCAGTGGTCTGAGCTGGGAGAAGCTTCTCTATCCCTTCAAAGGGCCCAGTCAACACCTCACTATGAGCTTTGGAAATGGCCCACAACATTTATGTCATGTTGCGTTGTATATCCCACCAACTCTCATTCCTGTCTGCTAGTCTCAGTTGTTTCCATAGTTTGGAAACCACTTTTTTATCTCCAGGTGAGATGTTTCAGTGTGCAGTTTAGAAACCTGTATTTACTTTCATCTCCCAGAGTAGCAACCAGATGTACAAACCATTCCTGGCTATCAGTGAGCTGACCCAGGGGCTGGAAGTTCTTGACACTGCTGCTACCCTGGGGAAACATGACATTTTTTTATGTGTCCAGAGATATTCTGAAGGAAGATATGAAAGCAGTTTTTCAAGACTTTATTCACTTCCTTGGTCATGTCTGTAAAGTAAGGACAGGCAAGAAGGCTTAGATGCTATGGTGAGGTAAACAGTTGGCAGCTGTCCACTCAAGACATCACTTCCTTTCTTCTTCTCCCAACCCTGTACATAGCACTCCTGAGCCATGCCTCCCTCTTCTTCACGTGGGAATGAGCATGTGGTACTGACCATTTAATGGGGTATGGGCCCTGTACCCACAACCACACACTGTTGTGAGTGATGAGTCTCTTCAGATGCTGGCCCAGAAGGGTAAGGTTAACCACGGAAGTGGACCAACACTGCTGACATCAGGCTCTTTGCAAGCTGCCTGGGAAACCAGTCTGAAATAGAAATGCATTTGTTAAAGATGGGGATATAACTGCTCTTTAAATGAGAAGGTGAACTGACCACCTCATGGTGAATGATTTGGGGAGCCACTAATAGCACTTTTCCCAAGTAATTTAGGGGCTCAGCAGTCTGGATTGTCAGTGTAATAACATGAAAAGTGCATAGCTGGCTAACATTAATTTAAGAACTCTGTGCTGTCCAAAGCAGATTTTGAAATCCTAGAAAATGTTTGGATTTTAACAGGGTCATAATTGAAACAGAAACAAATGTGCCCCATGAGCAAATCAGTCCAAAAGAAATGAGAGTGGGAAATTTTTTTGGCTCTGCAGAAAATCAGGTTAAACTAAATCAGAATGGCTGAAAATGCTGAAACAAATGGTGAAGAGATGGTTTAGGCATTATTTAAAATGATATAAGATCAGTAGAAATCTCTCTCAAATACTGTCATCCTCATTATCATACTAGTAAATTACTATTTATGGAAATATTGTGGCCTTTCACACATAGAAGGGTGCTGACAATACCACATTGTGCCTGGATGTAGGCAGCCTTCCTGTTTTTTGCTATGCTGGTATCTTCTATGACTTAGAACTGAGAATCTTCCAGTTCATCTTGCTAGTGATAGTATTTAGCACCGATGTAAAACTGCAGATAATTTGTATCTTTCTACCACCATAATGCCTCTTTACTAGGTTATATGTCATAGAGAGTTTAGTCATTCAAACTCGTGTATTTAAACTCAAGCTTTAATTTCACATTCCATTTTTCCCTATACTAGTGTCAATGTGAGGAGAGTATTCCCTCCCTGTCCCTTCCCTATCTCTGTCTTCATGCACCCTCACTAGGCTGAATGGAATGTTTCTGGGTCCACAGGGAGGTCAGTGAAGTGATCTGATGGTTTTGGGTTGGGGGGAGTCTGAGAAAGATATCACTCCAGCATTGTCGCCAAAGAAAACTTCATATGAATCCATAGCCTCAGAGATTATTCAACACTTCCCATCAGTGTGTTCCAGGCAGGGATACATGTGTGTATCGTGAATGAATTATCTATTGACAGTGAAATGATAACTCTTTCTGGGCCACCCAGGGTGAGGTAGAGTTTCAAAAGCATTTTTGCATATCAAAAGCTAACATTGTATCAAGCAGCTTTTCAGGAGCAAGAAGATCATAAATTGATAGTCTAATTAAACTAATTATCAAGTCTTTGGGCTACAGGAAATCCCCCTCAGATGAATTCCTGGGGAGAGGATGAGTTCATAGGGCTTTGTCCTTTTGACATGAGAGGAATTAGGGTGTTTGGGAGCATGGTTGCACGTGCCCCTGAGCCAGCACCCAGCTTGCTGCACAGGCTGAAGGTAGGCTTCACTACCCTCCATCCTGCACACACCCCATGCTCCTCCTTCTTCAGGTGGTACCTGTCGACGTTCTGTCAAGACCAATGACCACACTGAAACCTCAGAGAACTGTTTATTTCCTTTTCCTCCTTCTGGGATTAGTTTTCTGAAGTTGCAGTGGGTTAAATCAGCTTGTGAGAGGCTTCAGCAAGTGGCAGAGCTGGTGCAAGGACGCACAGATGAGTAGCTGGGGACAGGAATAGGGATTGGGTATGTGAGGTCAGAACAGGATCTTTGATTCTTTGCACCTGTTTTTCCAAACCAAGCAGGCTTTAAAAATTGTATTTAGTGTAGCAGAAAAAAATCTTGGTTTGTTTTTTTGCCTCAGTGGGATAACCCTTTACCAGGAGCAATGTGCAAAGAGGAATTCCTTTGGGAGTACTTCCCACCTCATGCAACCCTCAGGTACTCAGGGATTTTCCTGTCACCAAGCTGCAAGGATGTCCTGATAGGTCTCTAACACTGACAGCCAAGTTGTGAGCTGCAGGGCCACACTGGGAAGGCTTAGACAACGTCAGCGGTGTGAAATCAAATGACAGAGATGAGCAGCAGCCCTAAGCATCAGGATACACCTACCCACTTGTGGCACTGCCTGATTAACCCAGGAATTGCTCAAAACGCTGCTGTTGGCCTTCTTAGATGAGGTCCTTGGTGTTACTAATGCAAGTGGTTCTGGAACAGTAACAGCAAGAGGAAGAGTGACCATGAATTCAGACTCTTCCACTAACTGCAGAAGGAGTCTGGGGAGCAGATCAGACTAGATATCTGCCAGAGGTATCAGAGACCATATCCAGATGACTCTTATATCAGTTCTCATTCTGCGTCTTTAAAACATCTACACTGCAACACAAGCAAGGATAAAGCACAACAAACTACGTTTTCTTTTATAGTCATTCCCACAGAAGCTGAACCAAGTTATGGTCATCGTTTTGACATGGGCAGCTAAGCACTAGATAAAAACAGGGAGTTTCAAAGCAAAATAAAAAGCTCCCAGATCTTTTCCTCATCATGGAATTGTTCACATTTATGAATTCCAGTTATTTCCCAAAATGGTTCAAAATATATTTGTTATTTGTCTCAAGGTATTGTGAATCAGCCACGAGCTGACACAGACCCTGAGACACATCATTCACCCTGGCCAGAAAAAGCTGCAGAGCAAACAGCAGAGCTCATAAACCATATCCATTGGGCTCTGGCCAAACAGTTACTGTGATAAGGGAGCTGTCTGAGTGGGAAAATTAGTTTGATTAACTTTATCAACAGGAAGGTGAGGAGTGGAAAATCCCTAAGCAGGAGAACAAAGGGGCAGAGGTGATAGAGCAGGGGTTTGAAGAGCAAGGCGGCTCTGGGCAAAAAGGAAGAACAAAGCACATGCCTTCAGAGAGAGGGCTTTCCTCCTCTACACCATCAGCTGAAGAAACAGAAAACTAGATGGAGGAGGAGACTACAGATAGAGGGCAAGAGGAGAGTGCCTGTACTTCAGGGAAAAAAGATTATGTGAAGGTTAGGGAGAAGAGGTAGGTAAAAGGAGATGAGGATCACTGCACTTATTGGTGATTTTCAGCCAAAACATCTCTGGATTTTCCCAGACATGCTCACTTTTCTTCTCTACCCAGAAACTTTATCAGGAGAAAGAGTGAGCTTTTTGGCCTATTAAAGATGGCTGGCCATGCAAAGAGAAGGAGAAAGCAAAATAATGCTAATATAATTGTGAGATTTCTAGAAGTCCCAGGCACATGGCATTCACATAAGGCAGATTGACTATGCAGCACATGGAGCGTGATGTTTGAGTATCCCAGACATGCTGGACTTCTTAAATAGGCTGTATGGAGCTACTGTGAACATGCACTCACCACCAGTACAACTCATGCTCCAGCATGTGGGGGCATCACGTGCATTGTCTTGGCAAATATTTGGAAGCTCTTCCAAAGGATATTCCAGAAAGGTGCAGAATCCCAAGTGCTGCTCTGTTGAGATTGGCTTCTCCTGTGCAGTCTACAGTAGAATTGTGCCCGTGTCCTTTACAGAGACTGGGTACCATTATTTACCTCAAGTTGCTTCAGATACTGATTGTCTATTAGAAGATAAACTATAAATTAAAACTCCAGTGCTGATTTTTTTGGGGAATGACTGTGCTTGCCTACCAAAAGTGCTATGATGGAATTTAGGATAGGTATTATTTAGGTATTATAACCCATTTTTATGAGGAGTCAGAGACACAAAGATTGCACCCAAGAAGTGTGAGAGAGAGGTTAAGAAAAAAGAAAAGAAATAACTCCTCAGTGTATCTGCAAGCATGAGAGCACGTAGATTAAGCATTCTCTCAGCAGACAGCAGTCTGGCAGATAACTAGGAAGGGAAATTGTATTACAGCTTAGCTAATTGGTTTTCATCAAGAAATATTAAGTATCTCTTCTGACATGTGAGGAGATTGAAGGAAAGAACAAGGAACAGACGCCTCCAAGGTGACCCACTAAGTGAAGCGACAGAGATAAGAAGAGACTCTGCCTCCCAAATGCTCACACAGATTGACCTGCAAATGTCCATCACTTGTGCAGTCACCTTAGCAAAGCTAAGGACACCTCAAGGTCGCTGTGGGGAACTGAAGGTGAATTGAAAGATAGTACTGAGACTATTGAGGCACAAGTCTCAGGGATTTTTTATAGAGATTGCCACAAAAAAGGAGATACTGGGATAAACATGGTTAAAACAAGAGCAGACTGCAGTGCATTAGTACAAGGAACAATTCAAAGAACATGGAACAAATGCTCCGGAGAGTGTGAACCTCTATAACGATGAATTAAGCTTCTACAGGGGAAAGTGAGGCACCACCCAAGGTAAACTACTGCTCTGATGTGCTGCATCTCAAAAGCAACTTTCCCAGGCAGATTCCCAATCTGAGGAGGACACTGCTAAGTGGCCAGTGATGCCGTTGCATTTTTTCAGACATTTGTCAGGAAAATATTCTTACCTTTCACCCTGTACAAATGATTACAGCATTGTAACTACCTCACCAGTACTTTCAAAAAGACATTTCACCCCTGAGTAGTTCTTAATTGGCTGTGCACATACCTCACCTCTGTCTCAGCTCACATGCTGCTTTCTACAAACAGAGCTTTTTTTTTGACATAGTTCTTGTTATACAGAAAAATAAATCTGTGCTCTGCCACTGCTGAGAAGGAATCCTGGCTTTGAGAACAGAAAGAGCCAGATAATTAATACAAAGCATGAGAGAGTGAATAGTGAAAGCAAGGCTACATCCAGAACTAAGACAAAAGCCAGGAACAAAGAGCCAGTAGCAAGCCATAAAGATATGGATGGACACAGTGCTGTGTGCAATCTAAGCCTCTGTGCCTGCTGTGGTTGGGAGAAGAACAGATAAAGTACACTTAGCGGCTCTCTGGTTTTGACAAAATGGATTTTAGACTTAGAGGAACATAAAAGCACCTAAGGAGTGTAAAAGAAAGTCTCAAGTTAAGGCTGGATCTTAAGGGACCAAGGACAGCAGGATGATGGAGATAAATCTGAAAAGAAAATAATTAGGTGAAGCTGAGGCCTCGATCACTTCACAGAAGAAGGAGTTGGGGTTTGAAGTCTCCATACTGCTCATCAGACATGGTGTGCACCAATGGACAATCCAGTTCTCTTCCAGTGAACGGATTGCTCAGAAAGATTGTGACTGTTTACTGCAGTAAGGTAGCAAAATCATTTATTCCAGCAATGTTATTGCATGCCAGCACAAGAATAACGTTCCTGCAGCACAGTCTCTTTGCAATGCCATTCTGTTATCAAGCATCGTAAATCTTTTTGATGAAAGGCAAGCTATTAAATGTGTGGAGCTTAGCTAGTAGTGCACTAAATGTGTATGGGCGGTGTTCACTGCTTCCTGCGCTCTTTCGCGGGATGCCTGTGTAACCTTCCTGGTGTCAGCTTTCCTTCAACCTTGCAGTATCTTAGCAGCAAATAAAATATTGCAGAGTGACTTCATTCATGGCCTTTTACCTTTGGGAGTCCACAGTGAAATTGTCTCTAGTCTTTAAAGACTGTGTTCATGGTGGATGGATGGAAAACAGGTGTACTAAACTCACCCTATTTTCCTTTACGTGCTTTATCCTACAGCTGAAAGTGTTCAGTTTGGAGCTGCGTATCAACATCTCAAACCACGGAAATCTGGCAGGTTGGGAATCACACACGCTCCCAGTATAATCAGTTAGGCATAGTGATTATGTGTGTGCTGCAGCTGGGAAAGGGACTTACAGGGACAGACTTTGGGAAGCGCAGATGGTCTTCTAGGAATCATTCAAATGCACAGTGTTTCATTTCAGCTAGCAGAGCTAATGCTGAAGAAGGAAGCAATTTTAATGAGGGCTTTGGCTTCTGAGAATGTGACCAAACAGTGAATGCTGAGCCTTGGCCCAGTGCATCACCTGATTCACTCTGGTCTTGTCCAAGTGAGCAGACAGCTGGGGATGGAATCTTACCAAGTAGGATGGCAAAAAAAAACCCAAAAACCACTTTTAAATGTTTCTTTGAACCTCTTTCAGCTGTCTTCCATTCTTCTGCAAAAACCAATAGATTAGTTTAAAGAACCAGCACTTTTCATTTTAACCTCTTTGCTCTTGCACTGGAGTGAAATAGATAACACTCAAGTGATTTCAGAGGAAATTTCTGCCCCATAGCTGTTATTGGCTGAAGTTTAGCACAGCCTGCTCTCCACACTGCTCAAGGGAAACTCTCCTGGATGGGCTGGCCCTCTGCTGATGCTCATCTCCTGCTTGCTTAACAGTCATCATGAAAGGGGGTGACAGAGTCAGGGTTTGGAGGCTGAGGAGTTTATTTGGCTCCAAGTCAGCAGCTAAAGCTGGGACTTAAACACTGTGACCAACCCTTTAGCTACCAGTGAGCTAGGGACTTGTGTCATTAACAGGGATTTGTGTGAGAGTGAGATGGGCTCTTGCAAATGGAAATGGAAATAAACAACTACAGATCTTGGCCAAATGTAACATAACAACAGTGCTCAGAAAACCCTGCTTAAAGATTGTTTATTTTGTTTCCTCAAAGAATTAAAGGAGATGCATCAGGTAGTTCAGTATTTTTTCCCACAAATTCAGCTTTAAAATTACTTCACCTGAATTAAAAGGAGTTCTTGCCTTCACAGTGGGCCTGGTCTGGCCGCAAGTCAATGGGCTGTGTGGGTCTAGAGGGGCAGGGAAGGGAACAAGGATGTCTCTAAGCCTCCAAGATCGGCTCAGTCTTCAGTATAAAACATGGGAGTTGTTCTCCTCCTGATCCTCCTGAGGTGATCACCAAGGCATAGAAGTTATCCATACTTTTCATCTTTAAATTGAGCTGGCTTTGGGAATGCACTGTATTTGAGGAGAGGCAGAAAGCCACCTCCCCTGTGGTATGTAGAGCCATCTATATACATTTAGATGGCTAGATAAATAATTTAGATTTATAGACAAAATAATCTAGAGATTTATCTAGAGTAAAACCATCTGTTCATGTGTGCTAATGTCACATACATTTCCCTGCCACCTCTCTGATCGTCAGTTTGGACAGTATATTTATTTTGGTGGAGAATACTAACATTTTCATTTAGAACCAGCCACAGTTAATGTAAGAATGAATTAATTACTTAAAATTTTTAAATAGGAGCACTTGAGTGAAAGAAAATCAAAACTAGTACCAGTTCTACCTTCACATGTTTTAAATGAAATGCCTCTGTAAGTCATGGAGCACAGCCATTGCCCACCTTTCCATCTGTCCTGGTTTTGACTAGGACAGAATTTTCTTCCTAGTAGCTAGTATAGTGATACATTTTGGATTTAGTATGAGAATAGTGTAGATAACACACTAATGTTTTAGTTGTTGCTAAGTAGTGCTTAGCCTAAGTCAAGGATTTTCCAGTTTCCCGTGATTTGTTTTTGTTATATTCCTTTTCATAACTATAATTATTATTATTCTGTATTTTACTACAATTATTGTTATTATTAGATGTTATTTAATTTTAATTATTGAACTGCTCCTATCTGAACCTACGAGGTTGGGGTTTTTTTCTGATTCTCCTCCCTACTCCATGAGGGCTGGTGGGAGGAGTGAGTGAGTAGCTGTGTGGTACTTAGTTGCAATATGGGGTTAAACCACGATATTACCGTGGTCTTGTTCCTGCAAGGTCATAGGGCGGTATTGCAGACTTTGGAGGTACCTGCAGGGAGCCCTGAGTGATGTGAGCTGTCTTGTTCCTCCACCTACATCTAATTTATAGTTCTTCATTCCACTTCCAGCCTGTGTGGTATCCTTAACGCAGCTGAGAGCAGGGACTGCAAATTTTTAAGTGAAGCACATTCCAAAATACTTTTTGTCTATTTTTACAAAATGCTAACAAACTCTGTCAATACTCTAAAAATCACTAACCTCTCATTTTTTACTTCATGAATGTTAATTTTCAAGTATGCTGAGCCAAGATGACAGCATTGCAGCTGTGCAAAAGAAGGACGGTTAAAAATAGCTCTAGCACTGCTTCCACAAATAACAACCATTTGCTCATCACCTCTATGTCCAGCACAACAGCACCAGGCCGACTGCATCATTTCAGTCCCAGGTGCCTCGTGCAAGCACACACTTGTGCTGAATGAGGAATAGCATCCCAGAGGGTAGGGAATCCCACAGATGAGGGTGAGAATTGGACTGCAGGAGAATGAGGAGTGATTCGTGCAAAGAAGGTGCCAGTGGGAAAGCAAAGACTGGCACTTGGCAGAGAGCAAGGACACATGACGATGGGGAAGGTAATGTTCACCTACCACAGGCAAGATCTGATTGGACATGAGCCAGAGCTGAGGTGATAGGGTTTTTGTATCTGTTCCCATGGAGAGATAGTTAAACGCCTTTGGTATGTAAAACTCCCTGTGGAGGTGGCTCCGTGTCTTACAGATCTGTAAGGAAAGAAGTATATGAAATTCTCCCTCCTTAGGCTGAGTCCAGTATCTGTAACCACCAGACCATCCTCTCCCTCTACAACAAGAGATTACAGTCATTTCTTGCTTACCAGCACCGTTATATAAATTTCTTAGCAGATGTTCATGCATTAGCATCAAGAATGTTCACATATATGTAGAACCATAAATAGGCAGTGGAATTGTGTTCATTTCATTGCTTGGATATTACAGTCTTTTTATGGGCAAATTACTTGGCTTGAGGTTTTCTTTTGGGTTTCCTTCTCGTATTGCTCACTGTTCAGGGCATGCCAAAACTACCACACTCTTGAAAACATGAAAACTTTGAGAGCTTCGTGCCTTATATCTAATGACCTAGCTAATGATCTAGCAAATAGATCATTAAAAAACTACTGTATGCATTTGTGTTAGAGGAGATGGAAATTGCAAGCATAATCATTTGCATTCTTTGTTTTGTTTGAATTAAAAGTATTTCCCCTCCTCCCTCCTCAGCTTTGAACACCAAAGAAAAACTGTGTATTATTGTCCAGTAAGGGAAGTTAGCTTCTGGTCAAAACCTGCTTAAAAGATTTATGTCATCAAATACATAAAGACGGAGCTTGGGGCAAGAAAATGATGAGTTGTAGGAAAGGGCTGGTTGTAAGAAAGTGTTAACACATTTATTATAGCTCTAGGGAAAGGTGTATTTTACATTCTTATCAGACCAGCTGTTAAACTATAAAGGCACAAAGTTTTGCATCTGGTTTTGAAAACCCAGACAGAGTCATATGATCGATGCAATATTGAGTTGATCAGATCTATTTTTTAACTATAAAACGCCTTGCTACATTAGACATAAAACTGAGGAGTCTGGTCATTATTGCCTACACACAACAGCGGTGTTTCGGCTTGTATTAATTTTGTTGTCAAAGATACAGCTGTTGTAGGAAATATTTTGAATTTTTAGTACCATCTGGAGTGCTGAAAGAAGAAGTAGTGCTTTAAATGTTGGCATAAATCCATTTTCTAAGTGGGTAATGTTGGTGCTTTGAGAAAGGGGCTGTCAGAGCAGGAGATGAGATAAGTTGTTAATCGGGGCTTTTTGCATCATTCCATCACATTACAAACCCTACCCTACCTGAGCTGAAGCAAACACATTTGTGACTCTTACAGGGCCCTCAGAATGGCTTGTCATTGCTGAATATCAGATGTATAATCAGACATTTTTTTTAGGGTTCAAGATTTAGCTCTGCTGGGAAATGACAAGCTTGAGGACTGCACAAGACGGGGAGTGGAGGGAGCTGAGACCTTATGCCTAAGCAGTTATAATAGCCTCTCCATGAAGATGAGTCCCTTCTTGATGGGCCCTTTGTCACACTTGCAGCTCTATTGGCCTCTCCGTATTGTCAATGCAAGCAAAAACCTTACTGCTTTCCCTGCATTTGTTGCACAGCTAAGTGATTGTGAGATGGATCTTTGTCATAAAAATAGCTCAAAGATAAATAACTGAGCTTCTGCAGGGATTTTAGATAAGCATCTGTGGCTTATATGTTATATCTCCTACACAGAAGTCATTCCCTGTCATGATGACTTGGGTAAGAGGAGAAGCAGTAACTCTGATGTAATAGCATGTTTCCACATGGTCATCCCAAATTGTTTGCCCACAGAGTCCTCAGCATAACTATGAACAGTAAGGCAACTTAAAACCACAGAAACTGAAGATGAAAAATATCAAGCAATTTGTTCCAGGGCAAAAATTGAGACTAAAAGTCCCACATACACTCATTTTCATGCAGTCACTAAAAGTCCTTTTGAACGCAAAACACAGACCTTGGTGTCTGTAGAATCAATATTATAAGGGTGTTTTCAGCAAGAGATATTTAGCAGTTTCAGGCCATCACTGTTGCTCAGATACTACTGTTTTGGGGAAAAGCTGCTGTATTCCCACGGAGGACAGGAACTGTGTTTGTGGAGACTGCAACTCCACTGTGGGCTGCATGTATGCCTGTCTTGGGGGACACTCAACAGGTGTGTCACACAGAGCAAGGCAACTTACTGAGACCTGACTGCTTTTCTGTCAAAAAAAATATATCTGTATACAGTTTTGGGAGAATCATGCAAAATGTCATTATTCCTTCTTTCCGTAAGCTACTGGTTTTGTACAACATCATCTGGCTGCATCACTAATCTCATCAAACTATTCAATTATTTTTTTGCTGTAATACTGCTAAAACAGGTTAACATCACCTCTCACTCTTCTACAAACACTTCTTGGTGCAGACAACCAATTTCCTTAGAGACATGACTTATATCCTGCGTCTCTGTGGGATACTTTCTTGTTTAACTGTACTGGGCTATAAGTTAACTTCACCGAGTCTACAGTACTGAAGATCTCCAGCACTTCATGATGAGCATATATTCTGTTTTTTCCTTCTATTCTCCTCATTTACAAAGCCATACTTTGGCTACACCGCCTTCTTCTCATGCAAATCTCTATGATGGGGGCAGGAGATGTTTTGAATACCACTTTTAATAAATATTAGCAACTGGATGCTCTTACTCTCAGTGTTCAGTACAATTTAAAATGGGATCTGTATCACCACATCGTAAAGTAGAAATCAGGTCCAGGGACTGAAAACAGGGCTGAGAGTCATCATAATTATCTCCCCTTGGAAAACTATTTGGTTTTGCTCTGGCATTTTGCAGCAGCAGGAGACCATCCTGTGATGATATGCCCTTCCACCAACATTATCACTTAATTCCTTTCTTTTTGAAGGTTTTTATAGGGATTGGGTGCAGCTGTTTTTCATCAGTCCCTTCTTATTAGAGTTTCTAAGAATCCCGATTAATCTCGAGCCTGTTTCAGACACTGCTTAAGGAGATTGAACATTTTGCCCTCACCCTTCTCAGCCTGCTTTTCCAATAGCTTTTAAAGCATTATGTGCGGCATTATGAATTTCCTTCTGTTGTTTATGGGCAAATAGATACATAAATTTCTCTTTATTAGAAGCATTTGTCTTCTTCTTGGAATCTTAATTGCTTCTTTCTTCTTATTCATCTTTTAATTTCTTAAAATGTGCCTAATTTGTAGAGACTAAAAATGCATGGGAGTAAATTTAAGCTCTGAGGCTACTGTTACATAGGTCGATGCTGGAAATGATTGAGTAATGCTAAGCTCTGCCTGAAAGCAGGTCACTCACTGTACTTTGCAGGACTTTCCACAATTCTTCCCCAGTTAGTTGCCTGTGAGTTTTCAGGGGTTGAACATGAAACTATTCTTAGATAAAAGGATGTTTCCTTTCCCACATAGTCATTTAGCTATCCAGTAAAGGATTTCAGACACCTTTTTGTGGTATTTGCCTGCTGAAGAGTTCTGATTTCTCTCTTCTTGAAAGTTGCTGTGGTTCCACTTGTTGATGTAGTTGAAGCCAAGTCTGAGGACAACTTCATCTCCCAGAACTTGAACTTGTGCACATTCATGATGTTCTGGAAAGCTCGCCCTCTTACTCTTGAAACAAAGGCACTGAGTCACCAGAAGAGAAGCAAGGCACAGGGAGAGAGAGGTTGTCAGAGGCAGGGAGCCTCAAGGGGATGAGAGCATGGCTGCATTGGGTCACCAGCTCCTAAGAAAGGTTGGTGAATGCTGTTCTGCATCTGCATTTCTGGTAGCTTTTCAAGCATACACTGATAGAGTCTGGGCAGATCAGAGGGTTTGTGACACTGAGAACATAGCTGCAATGTTATGGGGTTAGGAAAGCAGAGAATGATGCCTTGAAGACCAAGAGGGCTGTGGCTGAGTGAAAAAGTAAAAAGAAAATCTTTGCAAGTGTTGAAGAGAGGTTCTTTGAGAGCTGGTTGCTGGGAAGCAGGGACATAAATCATAGATGAGCACTCTCTGTAGGCTATAGGCATTTCTAAAGCTTCTTTGCTTTAAATGGCAACAAACCGTCCAAAAAACAACAAAAAAAAGTCGTTGATTTCCTGCAGGTAATTATAGGGACAAGGAAAGTTGTTTCAGTCTGGTAGTCTTAAGACTTCTGGTTTGGTCCTGTTTTGGTTTCTGAACTTTCTTAAATCTGCCACATCTCTTAGATATGTTTCAGCAAATGTAGTTTATTTTCTCTGGAAAGATCCTCTTGTTTGCTTAGTATGGTGTGGCCTTGTTCTCGGCATCTTTTACAGATGAGACAAATGCCTCAGAGTTAACCATCCCATAAAGCCTTTTGAAGCATTCTGTACAGATCTGAAGAAGGTGATTTAAAAGCTTCTAGATTGGACAAATGTTCTTTGAGTCAGGGAGCAAGTTCACTGTTAAAATGCCTGAAGAATTACTTCAGCAATAAATTTCAAATGTTGTTTCCTTGTAATAAACTAAAAAATATTTCTGCTATTGTTTACTCTGCTTTGGAGCAATAGGAGTTTATAACAATGAATATGAAGGCAATATAAAACTGTCAGAGAAAAAGGTCAGAGAAATAGCCTAATTATTAATTATGTGGTGTGATGGAGCTTATAGGCCCCAACTCCAGTTATCTTCTACTGTATAAATGCTATAAATTGCAAACTTCCACCAGCTTCTTGGGGGAAAAAGAGAGAGCAGGTTTCTTCTTAAATCGCTGGAAAGATCTAAGATCTATGCAGATCATCTCAGTGTTAGTACAATGCTTTCCTTTTCTCATGGAATTGCTCCTCCCACTTTCACGTTTCTGTGGAGTTTCTGCTAAGAGTCACAAAAACTGAGTCTTACTCAACTTACAGTTACATTTCCAAACCCATCTTGTTAAAATAGGTCAGAAATTTGCTAAAGCCTGATATTTTCCCCTTTCCAAAGGGAAAATGTGATCCTTGAGGATGTTAAAGCATTTGTAGTGAGGATGTTCTGGGAAAAGTCTGGGAAGTCTACAGTAGGAGTTTATTTTCAGCAACAGAGTAGTTCAAAGAAAAATCCATTTACGTAGGGACGTTAATTTTAAAAATCAAACTCATAATGTTATTACAGCTACGCTGTACAATATTTCCTTTTTTAATATAATCTCATCCTCAGGTGATTTGGCACAAAGTGTCTGAAGTGACTAGTGAAACTCATGTTCTTAGAAAATCCCAGTCTTGATTTTAATGATCAGTCTACAAAGTTGTTGATTGGAGAGGGCTCTTACAATTCGCGCTTCCTTGTGAAGCAGGTACATTTCACAACCTAATGCCCACAAGCACTTACTGACCTCAGCCCATTACCTTGTGTCTGTTTCACTTAGCTGTAGCATCAGAAGTTCTTCATTTGTACAGCAGAGTAGACCTCTTGAAGAAACTGTGATGACGACGTGACCAATGGAGGAAGCCTACGAAAGATAAAAAAGACAAAAGCACAGCTCATTTTACTGGTATAAACAGAAAAAAGTTGATGGCTAGGCAAGGAAAAGGGAGGCTTACTGAGCAAGGCAGAGGTTTTGATTGACAAGTGTTTCACTTAACAGAGCAAATTAATGCAGTTTTTAATAAAATAATTAGTTATGCTTCTGATAGTATCACTATCCAGTAATTTAGTTAAATTGTGCTAGATAAGAGTTAATTCACAGATAAATGTCTCTGCTGTTTGCAACAAGAGTATGGTTCAGTTCTGGCCAGAGTGCCCACAGAGAGATGAGAGCAGCAACGGGGACTCACAGTGGCACAGTAAACACTGTGAGGTTTGTACTTGGTTGCAGTAACACACTTTCTGCTCCTTACAGCCTTTTTCAGATAAGGTCGTTTGATGATATTTATGATGAACTTTACTTTTCTGTCTGAGTAGCTTTGGATTTTCTGCTGCTAAAAACAAAGACAAATCAAGATGCAGGACTAATTTACTGACTGGATATTTATTCTCCCTCCATCTTGTTTTACTTTGCTATCAAAACATATTTTGTTTCTGCTAATCTGGAAAATGAAGCAGTAGTAATCTAAGGCTATTTACCCTGAATGAAACTATTCACATGGAGCTTTAATATGCTGTAACTTATATAAATTGACTTCACACCTTTAGCTGATTGATTTATTTAACTTTCCTGAGTGACCCCGTGTAGGCAGCCCAAACTGTTTCATTAGTAAAATGAGGACTGCCCTTCAAGCTGTATCTCTTACAGTTTCCCAGCCCTTATCCTGCCCTTTTTCATTCCTCTGAAAACTTAAAAGCTTCCAGGAGTCCTGAGGCCAGCTTTATCTCACTGCTGTGGACTACACCTTAGATCCAGCCTTTCTTTCACCCTCATAGGATCTTCAGTTCCATCTCTGCTTCATCCTCCCACCTAAGGAGATTTGCAGAGTCAGGCCTCCCATCACAGGGCACAAGAATGTCTTCTAACATTACCCACGCACTTCCATTTTTACTTCTTTCTTTTTTCCGACAAGTTCTCTGCTTCTTTATGGTGTTATATTAATTTGGTATTTTTCCTGCAACCTTTTTCAACACGGACTCTCTCAGATACCTTTCCTACCAACCAAGCGTAAATCAAAAGCCTTCATGTAGGAAATGCGTTAGTGCCCCCTCTTGTCTGCTCTGAAGTAAAACAGCTCCATCACCTTTTCCATGGAGGAAAGGGGAGAATAAAGTAGTTTTGTTTAATCAGTCCATTTGCATTTCTTTACAGACTGGAACGGAATAAAAATAGAGAGGTCCACAGTCTAATAAATGTAGATGTGTGTACGCGCTTTCAGACTGAAAGGCCACGCTGTTCTGTGTTTTGCTGGGGAGGGAGTTCAGAAGTACAGGCACACATATTACTGTAGGTTTTCTGCCTACTCCACATTCTTCATTGTTTTATGTGCAGACAGAGAAATGCTTTTGGTATTGCTTTGATCAGAGAGATCGTAGATAATAAAATATTCTCTTTTTTCTTGGCCCTGCTTGAACCCTGGGATTCACTTTTCCTTGAAACGGGATCTTCAAAATGCTTACGCCATGATACGAAGAAATCCAGCTAGTCAGACTCATAAATATTAACACAGCCTCTCTAGAATAATTTAGAGAAATAAAATACATCTATCCTTTTGAAACATCCTGGGTGATGAGAATGGAAATTGCAAATGGAGGTCACACAACCAAACTACCAGGAGGATAGATGTACCCACAGTTGTTGTAGCTGTGCTGTCGTTTTCAGGACATCTGCAGAGCTCGCAGGGCTGCTGATGGGATCCTGTGCTGCCAGGCGGGTCTGGGGAGCGGAGGCTGTGGGGTAAGATCCATTGGGAAGTGCATTCATGCAGTCTGTGTGTTCAGGGATCACCCCCAGACAGGAAATCATCAGCTACTCACAGTCAAATGAACATGGAAGGTCTGAACAAGAAAATCTTAATCTGTGACTTTATGTGTTTCCCTATAAAAAGCTCTGAAAGGTTTTCATATCTTAAATTGATGACCTGCAACACAGACTGATTTTTTTTGTTTTGTTTCCCCTTTGCCTTGTTTTCATTCTCCTGCACAGCTTTTGGTTTGCTGGCTGGAAAGTGATCCCTGGAGACAAAGTTAATCTTATTTCAGGAACTCTGCCTACAAACCAGAGAGATGACTGTTGAGTTCTGGGTAATATTAAAGAAAAACAAAACACAATGCAGCATTACAGTCCGTGTGAAGGCAATGTTTGTGATCAGCACCATGCTGACAGTTACAGAGAATAAAGGCTCTGATTTACCTGGGTATCATGCAAGCCAAGTGTTACGTTATCCCATCAGCATGTCTGGATGGCAGGGCTGTGCCTCTACCATCTAATCAATATGGCACTGTGTCTGACCTAATTGGTTCCATTTCTTTAATTAGGCCAGGCAGGATTCTATGTTGATGTTGCCATGCTGCCTCGGAACCTTGGTGAATGTCTCTGCAGGGCATAGACTTTCCATCTTGCATGGGTTTGAGATGTCACCCCGCGCTGTGTGGGATGTGGTAGCTGTTTTCATGGTGTCTGCCCAGTGCTCAGCCCTTGCTAAACCCCCAGCATTGGTCTGTGACCGAGGAGGTTGTGTGATCTCTTCATGCTGGAGTCCTCTCCAGGGGAAATGAACGATCCTGTGGTGGTTGGTGGCCCCTGCTCCACAGAAAGCACGTTTCAGGGCTTTGCCTTATTAATCTTCAAATAATTGACTCCTTGGTGGCAGTTTCTCTCTCCTGTGCAGATTCCACTGAGGAGAGAGTTCATGCCTTTTTCTTGTTATAATTGAGTTTAAAAGTCAGTCAGCCTTGAAACACGAGTCCACTAGAAACAGGGCTTGTTGATGAGTCCCAGAGGCTGGAGAAGGGCTGTCTCTCACAGGCCTGCTGGCACACGAGGTGGGCGGACGCCAGTCTCCTCCTCCTCTGTGTTCCCCAGGTCACTGGGTGAGGAGATTCACCTATATCTCTGATCTAATACAGATTTTCAGTCAAGCCCTTCAATGCTAACTTACTATTGTTATTTTGTTTAACACTTCAGGATATTTTCGCTTTCCAAGGATTCTGTTCCCAAATGAGACTACACTATATTGCCTCGGAACTCTGCCAGAAAGAACTACAGATGTTTCAAAGGAAATGTGCAGAAATCATGCAGCTGAAACAGAATAAATTATGCTTAAAATCAAGGAAATGTCCTAATAAGTGAGAAATGCACCAATTTCTCTGAGAGCTCTTTTCCCTGCTTCTACCACCTGTGTTTATTTTTGGTTTTGTGTTTTGTTTTGCTTTTTTTACTATGTGGTACAACAGCTGTTTCTTCCACTTTAAAAAGTCTGTACTAAGGCTACAGTTTTAAGGGATTTTTAGAATTTCTGAGATTTTTGAAACTTCAGAGCAGTTTAGGAAAATGTGCAGGTGTATTTCTTTGTCTGTAGGACAAGAAAATATGGTTCTTGAGCAGCTGTTAGAACTGCAAGCTCTCTCTGACAAACTACGGGTCAAACACTCTGCTTAATCACCAAGTAGACCCCCAAGTGTTGACAGAAGTGTTCCCACCTTGAACCAGCGCAGCTAAATGAGTCCCTGCAGCCGACTGGATGACAGTGTCATTTTACATCTGCAACGTGTTGTATTCAGAGAGGAGCATTTCTAACGTTTTGTCTCCCCATAGCTGTATTCCAGGTGAATCCACAACCTTGAGTACTGTGGCTCCTTGCTTTCCAATGAGCTTTACCCTTACTTAGCAATGCCAGTCACCTGTACATACACATACTCCAGCAAAATAAAATACTTCTGGTATGCTAATTTTAGTCTATTCTCTTTTTTACCCCCTTGGAAATACTCAAACATATTTGAAAAGCCTGAACCAAAATCTCAGAAAACCTGGTCTAAGAGAAGGTACCACATTTTCACACCTTCCTTGCCAAACCACAGCTATTAATCAAATATCTGATGGGATCTTCATGTAGTCACCTGTTTCAACACTTGCTCCTTCCCTTCACATCCTTCTGGTGAAAAAGCATTTCCACCAATTTCAGGCCGGAAAATACATTTTTGATTAAAGTTTATTTGAAGAGGTGAAAGGTATTTTTCCACACAGTTGTTCTGTTTGCTGGATTTTTCTCTTCCGTGTTTTCTTTAATTTACTATATATTCATACCGTCTAACCTTACCTTAATCTCACTGTGTCTTCTGAACTTCCCTGGAGAGCCGTGGTAGTCAGTAGTAATAACATTCATGAGATGAGATCATCTGGCCTGTTATGGAAGAAGTATGTAATTCCACAGGAATTTTATTGTAATTTAGCATGCATTTATGTCTGCTTATTTGAAAGTTTATCTGGATAATGAATTGTATCCCTTAGGCACTCCATAATAGTTCTTATTTTAGTAATAGTATACCTTCAGTGCATTTCTAACACCAAAAAGTCCTTGTCAAGCACAGTGATTAAAACTGAACAAAGTTTCATCAGTGTAATTTAACCCAAATTTGAATTCCTTTCTAACTATGTATTTTAATTATGCAAACTAGGGACTCAAAACAGTTTTCTGGTGTTAATGAAAAGCACAACAGACTTTCCCAGTGCTGAAAAATGCAAATCTCAGCCTTTGCTCAACTCCCAGACTTCCTGTATTTCGACGCATCTCTGTCCTTAAAGCTCTGTCATACGGCATACACAGCATCACCTCTCCCAGAGCCAGGATCTCACTGTCCTGAGTTTGGTTTATAAATATGCAGCTGATTTTTTGTAGTTCATGAGTAAGCTCTAGCTGTCACATTGCAACATGTGATCCCTGGCCGTCTGGTCTGGGTTTAGAAAGAGGTTGAGCTTTTTCTCACGGAAGACTAATGCGTTTGAAACCACTGAGTCAAAATGAAACACGAGCCTGTTCTCAATGCTCCCTATCCATAGTGTAACACTAACTCCCGTGCCCGCTTAGGGCTTTTATGCCACTGAGATCCACACATGACCAATGTTGCCCCAAGTCACTTCACACACACAACCTATCGTCTCCCCGTGTCTCCCTCAGCAGCTGCAATCCTGCCTTCCCCATGGCCATATGGATTGTTTTCCTTTGGACTTCAATAATAAGTCCATTAGAGAAGGATTAGCCTCTAGGAAACTAAAACAGTTACTCCTTCCCTCCCAGGATGGGGACCTTAAATGATCTGCCTGAACATTTGGATTTCCTTCCTTTGTTTTCCCTGCAATCTAGTGAATCCCATCTCTTCTAATTAGCTTGCCAGTAGGCATCTATCAAATGTTTCTCTTAACTTACTGCCAGAAGAGTGCTTTTCAGCATCTTGTCAGGATACAGACAAGTTTAGTGTCTGGTATGACTGGAAAGCAAACAAACCATTCCCCCTACCCTCCAAAAAATCTCTGCCTGACTCTGTGCTGAATTTCCACACAGGAATGGGCTCCTTTTCCTCTCTGGCTAAAGCTTTCATTCTACTCTGCAGGCAACTGGGAAGAATCATGGTGGAATCTTTTTTTCTAAACATCGGCGTGCCAGTGTTTAGACAACGGGACTACGCTTCTGGTCACAGTTTTCATTTCCTGGATTAAGACCGGCAAAAAGTGTGGTTTGCCAATATAAATGAGTTTTGACCCTGTTCTGTGTTAAAAGGTGAGCCAATTCAAAATATCAGACAGCCTGCTGTGCCCAGAATTTAACAAATCAGCACCAGCTCCTCTCCATGCCATGCACCCCAGAAGAATCTAATTGTCCTCCAATTGGCCAGGTTGGTCTTGAGCCTGCTGTCCCAAATGAGCATCATTTGTGCTGGAAGGCCCTTGAATTGCCCAAATTCAGTTTCCCTTGACCCTCCATACCCCCGGGAGCCACAGCTGAGTCCGGGAGCCACAGCTGAGTCCAGGAGCAGCAGCTACAGGAAAGATGTGGAAAAAGCCAGGGAGGCACTCCAGCTGTGTGCACAGCTGTGCGAGGTCTCCCTACATCCCCTACTGCTGCCCCAAGCCACGCAGTGTTTTCTCCATGACGTTTATGACTTCTGCATTCATGGTACATATGAGGTGTATGATGCAGGTTTTACTGCAGGGCCATGACCATGGATAAACAAGAAGATGAGATGAAGCATGACAACAAAATCTGCTGTCACATGAGTTTGTGAGGACCCATAAGAAAAAATCCTGGAAAGACCCCAGTGCCTGGCTGTAGACTCCTTTTTTGGTGATTCCTCTGAGACCTACAAAATGCACATCTTGTTTCTAAGCAAATCACTGTAAGTGTAGTGCTTTCAAAAATAGACTGTAATGTGGGCTTCAAATTACACAGAGAGCATAACAGAAGAATTTTAGATTAAGAGAATCACAGCATGGATTTTTGCAAGCAAGGCTGCTGAGAAATCTATTGGTTCTCAAATCTGGAAATGCAGCTTCTCCTTTTAGCTTTCCTACCTTCTGTCTGCTCCCTTTAAGGAGCTTGCAGGTCTAGCTGTATGTTCCTTGTGCTTTGCTTGGTATCATGCTCTGGACTGCAGACCCATGAATCTTCATCTTCAGAACTGCAAAATGTGTCCTATATTTTAAAGTTAACAAGGCAAATATCCATGGAGAGGGAATGAGAGGTTCATGTCAGCTGAAGCCAGTAAGAGAGACAGATGTGGAGATGTACAGGCCAAAAATGTCCAGATAGTGGCCAAGGAGCATTACTTCTGTGCCTCTGAGGATGGCTTTGCATGTGGCGGCCAGCAGCCCAGTGCAGATCACCCCAACAGCAACCTCCCTCCTGCCTGGGCTGCACTCGCTGTGCATCGGACTCCTCTCAGCATCCTCCTCCTGGCAGCAGGGCTGTGATTAACAGCCTGGCCAGGCTGGGCCAGGGGCCTCTTGATGAATTCAGTGCTTTAGAACAAAGCCATCATTCTCCAGAGGAGTTGAATGTGCCGTAATGAACTGAAATAAGGCAGAATGTAAAGGCAGGGAGATACAGGCACTCTGCTGGAAAGCAAAGTCATTAAAAATAATGAGCAGTCTTTCACTTCCTTCTTTTTATTAACTTTCTGCTAAGGACAACCTGGCACTTTATTTTTAACACAGTCTCCACCTTACTAATATCCTTTAGACAGATGGCTAAAATTTTTCCACAACACGCCCCACAATATTTAGAAAAACAGTTAAAAAAACCCACAAAATGCAAAACTGAGCTCCTCCTTCCCCAATTCTTCTTCTCTGTATTCCTCAGCCAATTACTTTTTCATTAACCTCTCTGAATTCAGCAGCTCCTGCCGTGGTCTGTATTTTGATCACATGAAAAGTGATACACAAAGATGTTGTGCCCAGCAGATTTTGAAGCATGTTAACCATCAGTAACCAATAGTGGAAATTTGAATGAATGAAGATTTGCAAGCTTTTCCTTTAGACAGAAGCGTATCCAAAGCCACTGACAGAGCCTCTGCATCCTGTTTTAGGCTGAGTAAATCAGTCCTGTCCTGCAGAGCAGAGGTGATGCAGGTGGCAGGACCCATCAAGCTTGGCATACATAGAACTGCTCTTGAAATGGCAGCCCAGGCCCTTACAAAGGTCTGATCCCCAGAAACCAGGCTGTTAATTGCTCTAGCAGCTCCCTCTTCCCCTATAACCACAGAAAACTTCACACCTTGCTCAGAACCAGAAGGTCTGATACTGTCCCCATTCCCTGGGCCAACACTACCCTCAGGTTCCTCTGCCCACACCAGCTGCCCAGGCCTGTAATGCAGAGATTGCCCTTTGTAGACACTGAGGCACCAAGTATGGTGAAGATTAAGCTTAGTTACAAACAATGGCAAAATATACAGTTACTACAATCAGACATGTGGCTCAAATCGCTGTCCCAGATTTTAAGAGCTGTTGAGTAGGATTTAGGCTTCTAATTTGCACTTGTAACTTGTCTTCATTGCAGCTGAAGTTCAGATGAACTGAAATTTTATTCATTATTGTGAATAATGAATAAAACCCAAGTTGGGGCCTACTGGATTCCTAAAATCCAAAGCAGCTCCTCAGGCCCTCTTGGGTGAGACAAGTCCTTGCCAGGCTCTCAATTTCTGACGCTTCCCTCCCTGCACCTACACACAGCATCTCTGCATTTGAATCACAGAAATCTGCAACGATGCCAGAAATGAAAACTTCAGGAGGATGTGAGAGAAACTGAATGTAACATCAAAATAAATAAGCAAGACATTTATATCAGGCTTGAGAATGGGGTGAGTGAGGAGGGAACTGGCTGGAGATGGAGAGCAATATCTCATAGCTCTGCACTACCTGATGGCTATAGCCCAAAGTGTCAGGAAAGCCTCAGAGGTTTGGGTATGGAGGGCAAACGGAGCCATGAGCAGCATGTTAGTGTTCAGTCCCAGATGAACTCGTGTCAGCAGACTGCACTAACCCTGCAGCCACAGGGACCCCCAAAGCCTCAAGAGCATCCTTTACAAGAACTTTCAGTGGTTGCATGGCAATCTGGGGGCTATAATATAATGGTCTAATCATTTTTTATAGCTTGATCAGTCTTTGTGGTTTCTTTGGCCTAAGTATTCAGAGAAGTGATTGAAACATTGCGCCTGCCCTTGGACTTTGGCCCAAAAAGCTGGAGTAATTGATGGTAATACTTATCCAGAGGATTTCAGCTCTTTATGTCTCCTTGACATGTCGGTTCCTCTGTATGTTACAAATCCTGGGTTGTATCTCATTACTAATCACTGGCTACTCCTAGTCTCTCTCTTCTGACATTTGTGAGCAGACTATGATTTCTGTTCACTCAAAGCTCTTACTGGCACTTAGCAGACAGAGTAAGCCATAATGCTGGAGGAAACAATTTCAAAACCGTGGGCTGAGGATGAATCTGCCATGCACCCAGTTTGTGGCTGGGGCTGCTCAGGTGTCCCTGTTGGTGGCAGGTCTGGTCTAAGCAACTGCCTTGCTCAGGTCGCTTCCCTGACCCCATACCCCTTGTACGGCCTCCCTGGAATCACAGAGAGGAGGTGCCAGCCAGGACACACAGCTACCTCCCAGGAAGGCAGCATACAGGGAATGCTGAAACTCACTTACCCCTAGGGACAGCCCATGACACTTCTCAGCATGAACCTGGGCGTTCTTTTAAGTATTTGTGGTCATTTTGATCTGTTGTTGCCAGAGGAGACTTTGGAGCCTGACATGAGCCTGAAGGATGGGGCTTTGACAGTTATGGCTCAGCTCCTAACAAATCCAAAGTATGTGCTGGCCAAGACAGCTCTCAAGTCATTGATTTTCAGCCCAGCTTGTTTTTAATCCTTCTCCAACACTGAACACAGAAAAATTCCAACTACTTATCCCAATGTTTTGTTTAATCAAATCAACACAGCATTTTCCTACCCAACTGCAGCACGTCTCCCTGACTTCAGATTAGCAGTGTTAGTCTGGATTCCTATGGCTGTCACGACAACCCAGCACCCATCACCTGATAACAGAACAAATATTGAAGTCTAGGTTGGTTGCAAATATTTGCACTGGAGCTGTGTTTCCCAGTTGTAAACGATAAAGTGTATGTTGTCCTTTCTGTTGAGGTCTGGTGACTTTTCAGGTTACATTCCAGTGGGATTTCTCTCTGAGTTTGCTATCCATACTCTGGCTAATTTTACAGCCATCTCCAGCAGCAGCAGGATGGTCAAGATCACACACCATCAGTAGTCTGCATTTCATACCAGATATTCTGTTTTCTGAATTCCCTATTCCTATCTGCATTTCTACATACAGCTATGTGTAAAGATCATGTTTGTTCTATTTGAGACTGAGTCAAAGTTCCAAATATCTCAAAAGTTTCATGACAGGCATGAAACAACAGAACTTTTGTTTCAGCCAGCTCATTACAGAAGGCCAGAAGAAATTCAATTAAGAGAAAAACACTCGTGCTTGCATATCATCACATATTAGTCGTCTTCTTCCTCCTGTTGTACAAACTGCTGTGAGCTATACCGGTAGACAAGGTAAGCACCAGCTGAGGATTTGTTTTTGTAAATCCCTTTTGGGTTTCCACTCCAGCAGGTCCCGTGCCAGTGACTATCTCTGACAACCCAGAAGAGATATGAACTGTAATTGATTGTGCCCCTGAGAGCTTTTCTTCCTGTTTGTGTGTGTGTGCATGCAAGAGAGAGAGAGAGAGACCGTCTTTTATCTTTTGCCAAAAGTGTCTTTAATCCAGCACAGAGCTTTTCTTCTTCATGCATGTTCCCAAATGCTGAAACATTTTGTGTTTTCAGGGTGGGATCAGCAAAAGGCAGCTTTCAGAGAACATCTTGCTTCAGAAACTTCAGAAAGCAGCCTTTTTTCTTTATAGGAAAAGCGAGGGAGGTAGCAGAAGTGATGAGCTCAGTTTTGAAGACATGGAGGACTGCTGCACTCTGCCATGCTGAAGGGCTCCAGCAGCAGAGCTTTGCCAGATCCTGATGAGGCAGTTTGAGAGGTCACAGCTCCCCCTTTTTGTGTCCCTGACTTTCCCTTCCTCTGCCAGAAGTGTCCATCCCATATGTGGTGCTGCAGAGCATTTGACACACAGCCTGCCCAGCAGCGAGGAGGATGCTGGTCTCTTCAGTGGACTGCAAAGTGCAGTGGGAGGA
Organism: Colius striatus; assembly: GCF_028858725.1. Taxonomy (NCBI): domain Eukaryota; kingdom Metazoa; phylum Chordata; class Aves; order Coliiformes; family Coliidae; genus Colius; species Colius striatus. The sequence goes on along the minus strand of NC_084759.1, from coordinate 175,961,191 downwards.
TGTGAACGCCTCAGTGCTGCATCTTCCCTGAGGCCACGGGGTCTGGAGAGACGTGTCATTCACCATCCTGTGCCTGATGTGCTCGCCACCACTCCCTGTAGCCTGGGGGCTGCAGTTACATGTTGGATTGCAAAAGCAGTTCATGTGCCCCCCAGACTGTAGTTGTCCTCCACTTCTGCTCTGATTAGCAATTTCCAGCTCGAGCAGACCTGTGTGGTTAAAAGCTGATTTCAGGGACAGCATTTGCTGGAATTGAACAGACTATGTATCACATTATCCACAGCAGGGAAAGGAGTAATGGCCAAAAATTATTTGGCCATATTTTTGGACAAAGCTGTGACATGTAACTGAGGACATTTATGTCTTTTCCTGATTTTGGTCCAATTTTACTCTGTAGCTGTCTTTAAAACTCATAAATCGAGTAACTACAAATCACATGCAAAGCGTAAATTGGATTCATAGGAGAGCTCAGGTTGAAAAGGACCTCGAAAGATCATCTGGCCCAACCTTTAGTGGGAAAGGGAGATGAGGTGAGATTATCTATCATCTCGTGCAATTGCATCTTGAAAACTTCCAGTGAAGGGGACTCTGCCACATCTCTAGGAAGGTGTTTCCAGTGCATAAAAGTTCTCACTGTAAATTTTTCTTCCTTATATGAAGATGAATGCACTCTCCTGGTGCACTCATAGTCCCTTATCTTCTCTATGTGGCTGCTCGTGAATAGGGAGCCTCCATCACCTTTGTAGCTGCCCTTGAAGTACTGAAACACCGTGATGAGATCCCTGCTGAGACCACTCAGGGAGGATCTCATCACAGTATTCACTTATAGCAAAAAAGACCTAACTCCTTCAGTCTTTCCCTAAAGAGCAGGTTCTACAGCCCTTTTTTTTCCTTGCTATGAGGGTACTCAAACGCTGGAAGAGAGTCCTCAGAGACTGTGGAATCTCCCTTGTTGCAGATGATCAGAACTCAACTATATGAGAAAATCCTGAGCAACCTGATTTGGTCTGCCTTCTAGTTAGATAGCCAGCTAAGAATGAGAACTGAGGTTCTGCCTTTTCTGTTGCATTTTTCATTCATAGCTGAATGATTTTTTTCCCCCCTCATTGCTGTATAGGACCAAGAACTAGTCCCTGTGTGGTCTGACTAGAAAAACAATAATCTGAGTATGTTTTCTCCTCTACAGTCACATTTTGTTGCTTCTGCTAATGAAAAAGACACAATGATTGTGTTAAATGCCCTGCAGAAGCCTAAGTAAATTTTATCTGTTTTAAAATCTTTACCAACCAACCTTATCTTCTTAAAACATCTCTGTTAAAATAGCTTGAAAAATGTTAGCAGGTAAGTCAGACAAGAGCTGTTCTCCATAACAATCAAATCAAATGGCACTGCTGGTATCACACTCCTGCAAAGACAACTCTCTATAAGTAACTCCTCCTGCATTTTGTCCAGGATTGATGTTAAGCCCAGAAGCCTGCTTTCAGATCACTGAATTTATGCCTTTAATATAATGGCATATAAACGAGCTTTCTTACAGGCTTCTGGAAACACAAGCCAAAGCTTTCCCAGTTGGGTGCCAAAGATTGCACATTTAAATAATGTCTGCAAAGGCCATGGGAATGGCAGATGCTTAAAATTAGGTCATGTTTATTTATATGTTGAACATGGGTTTAGGCATATAGCTTCTTATATGAAAACTACACAAGTGTGAATAGCCCACTTCCAGACAAGCTTGTGGTTGTGCTTGTGATCATCTGCTTTGCTTGTATGTAAAAGCCTGCTCAGAGTAGGTGCAGATAGCAGGAACTGGCTGAGCGTGGCAGTGAGGGCAGGGAAGGGTAGGGCTTCCTCCACTGCCAGGTATCAAACAGGAACAGGAGCTGTGCAACAACAATGGGAAGTGCACCTGCACAGGAAACACACCTGCGTGGGCTGTGATGGAGAGTACACGGCGTCTCAAGGAAAAGACTCACAGTGTGAGGGGGAGAGGTAGAGAGAGGGAAAGAGAACAACCCTTAAAATGATAATTAAAGGGAGAAAATTGCAGGTCCTGTCAAGCCTTACTGAGCTACTGCTGCTGCTGTGGACAAGGCTGTCCCTGGGTTTAGACAGGCTGCCCGGGGAGGTGGTGGAGTCACCATTCCTGGAGGTATTTAAAAGCTGTGTAAATGATGTGCTGAGGAACATAGTTTAGTGGTGAACATCACAGTGCTGGATTAGCAGTTGGACTCGATGGTCTTAAAGGTCTTTTGCAACCAAAACAATTCTATGATTCTATGACCTCACTTGCTGCCACTATGCCATCAAAGTGTCCTTTTTCTCCCAGAATAGGAGCTAAACACAGCCACAATAAATCCATCTGAATCTCATGTATAGTACTAAAATTTATGAGTGCACTGCAACCAGCCTGTGTTGTTCCTGGCCAACACTCACAGGAATGAAACTCACAGCAAACGTCTTTGCTGTGCTGAGGGTGGGAGGTGAGACTCTGAAGATGATCTAAGTACATGCCTCAGCAGGGCTGGCTTTTCCTGGGCTGGCTGCTGTGCTTAGCCACTTCTGATAGCTTGTTGGGCCAGCGTCTCTGCGCAGCCCTGCTTTATCACACAAGCTTTGCATTTAACACGGGCTCCTGAATGCTTAAATCATTTTTAAGTGGTATTTCTGGCCAGAAATGGAACCAGCTTAGACATAAAATTCATATTTAAATGATGGGGAATCAGATGTCTAAACACCTTTGAAAATCTGGTCCTATGTCTTTCAAGTGACTGAAATGCGTCTGTAAACCTTAGCCAAAGGACTAGTCTGGTCTTGCCATCTATTGATAGAAACCCACAGCTACAGCTGGGAATGTATTTTCTTTATAATCTTTTTCAGGCACCTAAATGGCTGGAGTCATTCAGTCTAGGAAAATCAGCTCCTCCACTGAAATGAAGAGCTAGAATTTACAGTGTTTCTATTGTCCCCTGACAGGCAAAAAAATAAGCTTTATTTCCTTTATTATTTTGAAAGCAATAGCACTCAAGGAAGTAACTGTTTCTAATATTGGGCAATGCTTTTATCCCCAAAGACAAACAGTTTGTAATGTGGGATGCCTGCTCCACCTCCAGTGCCCAGTTTGAGGGCACAATTTCCAAGAGGCAAATACTGCAGTTCAGGTTCCCCTTTCAGGTTTCTCAGTTTGGTAGCCCAAAGAAGCAACTAGCCCAAACTAATCATAGTTTAAAAAGAAAAAAGAAAAAAGAAAGTCTAATATAAACTATTTTGAGACTAGGGGAAGGGGAGATGATTTCCAGACCTCCTGTGCTTCTGGAGCCTCAGTTCTTCTTCACCATGCTTGTTCCCAGCCTTGCCTCTGGAGAGCATATACCTGCTGTACAGTGGCCACTTTTCTTACGCCTAATTTACCAAGTCAATTTTTCATGCTAAATTCAGAAAGTAAAGAGTTTATGGACCATAAGACCTCACACAAAAATCACAGAGGGAGAGAGGGAGGGTAAGCAGTCTGGCAAAAGAGATGGATCAGAAGCAATAAAAGTGCTTTTCCTTCTCCAGCATCTAGGGAACATGTGACTCCTAACGTGGGAGGACTGAAACTCACTATGTAGCCCTGAAGTTAATTTAAAATATAATCAACAAAGTACTTAAAAGGATGAACCTCTGCCAAACGAGCAAGCCATTAAAATATGCTCAAGATATGTTATATATGCAGAATTTAATGCAACTGATGGCAAGAAAATATTTGGAGTGGCTAAGTCTGTGTATGCCACGAATCAAAGTGTTGTGTAATTAGAATTATTTTGTCACCATCTTGTGGGACATTGGGGTAACATCTGGCGTGCTCCTGATTTCAGCTTGTGGGTTCCCAATGTGCTGAAGAAAACGGTGAGGAAGTGATTGCTTTGAATGTTACACTGGTGCCAGTGCACACAGTACTATAAAAGGAGTGTTTTCAGATCTCCTGCAGTTTTACTGTGGTGCTGAGCAAACTTTCCTGTTTGCAGGCCAAATATTTCTCCCAAAGGCTGTATCCAGATTCTTATAAAAGCTGGCACAACAAAGGGGAAGAGAAATCAGATTGATAACATAAACAGTTATGTCTTCTCAGAGAATGTCTCTGTTTCAGCCATCTGATTTCAAATGGTTTCCTTAAGCCCTAATTTACGACTTCGAGTTCAGAAACTGTGACTAGTCTGAAGATGCTTGAGAAATACACTCCCTCTCTCCATCAGCCCAAGCAGTTGGTGTCTGATGCAAACTTTTCTGGGCAAATGTGAACCAGATGTTCCCCAATCCTGACTTGTGAACTTCTGTCCTGGGTTTCCACCCCGAGCCAGTACACATCAGTCGGAGTTCTGGAAAGCAGCAAGGGGCTGTCTGGGTAAGCGCACTGCTCCAGACCCCAAAGTCCCAGAGCTATCGTGCTGCTCCTCCCTCACTGCCCACATCCACCAAAAGACAGAGCACACCCTTTCCAGGGCTGCTGTACAGCACTCAGCACAGAAAACCAGGTTTGTAGTAAGCAAGCATGGTGCGTTGTGGGTTTCTGAGATAGGTGTCCAGCCTGCTCAGGCTCAGCACAGCAACCCCTCTGTGCCAGCTCTGCCCATGGACACCTTGCAGTCAGCCCTCCTGCTGCTGCTGCGTTAACAGAGGATGTTGTATCCGAGAGGACTGTGATAGAGAAATCTGGAGGCAGCTTATATTTCCCAACTGTTAATAAAATTTCTCCTGGAATAAAAGTAGAGGAGCTGGCGCCACTTTATGTTATCCAAAACCACAAACTTCCTCTCCCTTGCAATCTGCCAGAGTTACAGACTCTTTTGCAACTTCTTAAAAATTCAAGATGTTTTCCTCAAGTGAGCATCCCCCTACTTCAAAACACACGCAGGGAAAATTAGTGATCCAATTTAGCTTTGCTGTTAATGTGGAGAGGGAAGGATCATAGCAAACCAGCATGATAGCCCCACACATGGGAATATCTTAGCAAGTGTTTCATTCCTGCTTCTATCATGCCTGGGATTATTAAAGGTTTCTGCAGCAAATGTCAGTAGGAATGATGCACTGCAGCCAAGGTGAAGGGTGTAAGTTATATGTGAGAGGGACAAGGAAGGTCTCTGATGCTCTGGGGTTGCTCAATTATACAAGGCTGGGGCATGACATGATTGAGGCCTTACTGGCTGTGGCATTAAATTGTTGCCATGTTTCTTGATGTTGCCATGTTTCTGATGGCCAGTAGTGCTCTCCAGACAGTGTAGTGGGCAGCTTTTTGTAGCAGCATGTGCCAGAGGCTCCCTGCAGCAAGCAGAGACTCCTGACTTGGATGGGAGATTTATACCTATAGACATAAGGAGGTGGACTATTTTGAGCCATTATTTAGTAGGGTAGCTGTAGCCATGAAGGCAGGATTTTATTTAGTACCTGGCAAGACCTGTTTGATTTTTTTTTGTCTGGATTGGTAGACATATTTTCTTGTTAAGAAGTACCTTTGACTCTAATGCAGGCATGTAGGGAGCTGGATGGGACATCAGATTATTTCCCAGTTTTTTAACAGTATAAATCACTCTCTGTCTTTCATTGCTCAGCTGTTACAGTGCTGCTGCCCTAAGGCCTCTGGTTGTCCAGGGCATTATAAAATAGACCACTAACGTTAGCTGGAGCCTCTTGCTATTACAGTAATGAAATTGTGACATTTGTTACAGATAACAGATGCTAAGAAAAATCCAGAATCCCTAAACCAGACAAAAGGAGATTTGATGAGGATGTGTTTCATATTTGAGTGTTGTTACTATTTCCAATAGGCTGAAAGACGGGTGGCTCCTGAACTTTAGCAGGACAGGAGATCTGTCCTGAGCAGGACACAGCAGCCGAGCCTCAGAGTTGTCCTGTTGTGTTGTGTGAGCCACAGTTGCACACAGGACACAAAGCTTCCCTCATAGTGCCTGCAGAAAGAAACAGGGCTCAGTTAAAAGACTGAGAGAAGGTCAGTGCTTCTGGGAAACCAGCTGCCACATTGCCTCAAAGTGATGCTAAGGCACGAGCCCAATGCCGACCACTGAAGTCCATGCTGAACTGAAGCAGCTTGCCCCTTCGCAGCTTGCAGATGAGCCCTTTCCTGGTGACTAAGGGTACTATCCCTGAAGCAAGGACTGAGTCAACAAGGTGAGTGAGGAAAATGAAATCACTTCCCCACCAAACAAGCAGGGGGTTTATATATGCAAAGGAGATTCCTTGACATGCTCTGTAATACAGCAATTAGGAGCATGCTGGTTTTAGGAAGATCTAGATTTGAGATTCTTGCCTGCTAGTCACAGCTCTGTAGGGACGACAGCCTGTCTCCTCCACATCAAGACCATTTTAACACCTTCACATCTAATATTCTGATATTTTTAGCTCATACTTGGTATAGCACTGATGATATCTTTTAGCTTTGGTTCATATGGTAAAGGCAGTGTGAATTAGCAGCACAGTATACAACTAGATAAGACTTTTAGCACAAAATGTGACCTCAGATGTGCATGAATTTTGTGCTTTCAGAATAATTCCCGGGTAGCAATGGGGTATTGAACCAGCAACATTTCTAATTACACAGAAATTTTAAATAGCAAATCCCACTTAAAAAAAAACCCCACAAGGGTTACTGGGTTACACCATTTCTTCCTGTTTTCCTACTAGCAATAGCATCTTTTGAAAAGTAACCATGTGCTTTGTCCTGAACAAAACACTAGAGGAGGACGTATGGCCAGGAACAAATGTCAAAAGACCCCCCAGCCTGAGGTCTCAAGCGTGGGGAACTGGATCCCCACAGTAGATCCATGCACCAGGGCAGAATTACATGAGTATTATCGGGATTCAGTGAAGTGCTGGAAATACACCCTGGTATAGCAACTAGTGGGATCAGAGCCAGAAGACTTCTATTGGACTAAACAGTTGTCACACCAAGTCACTTTTTAAAAACTTTTTTGTAATGTACCTCATTATAAAAAAAACCCCAAACTAAAAACCTAAACTTTGGCAAGTTGCTTTTGCCACCCTTGTGCCAACATCTGCCTTCTGACATGGAAAATACTCCACTGGCTTGACAAGGGTCATGTATGTGGAAGGTGGGCAGAAATATTTAAACACATTTGTTTGAATGTGTGTTTCTAGGGCAATGACATCTTAATAGGATACCTCACTCTTTTTTCCCAGTGAGTAAAGCAGAAACAAAAGACTTTCAAGACAAAATTTCTCTAGAAGTTTGATTTGGTTAGAAAAGTCAAGCTCATCCAAAAGATATGAAACTATGTTTGTGATGCACAGAACAAGAAACACAGAGAGAAAAGGCACTGCACAGCATGGAATTGCCTGTAGATATGTAAAGTTTTGTGATTCTTATAGCTTATATATCATTTACTATGTCAGTAACAACAGAATGTTGATAACAATAGTGGGTGTTTTGTTTGCTTATGGGCTAGGTAAGCTTTGCAAGTAGCCAGAAGCTTGTTTCCATTTTAGAGCTAAAGCCCTCCCTGTCCCTCTGCTTAGACAGGGGTGCCAGTTAAGGCTGGAAACAGTGCCTCCAGAGTTCACATTCTTCACTGCTTTGAAAACATTCTGAACATTGAACTTCATATGAAGCAATGCTGTCGACAGCTGGCCAGGCAAACACATTGCAGGAGGGTGCACTTACAAGCCAAAGATCTCCCTCTTTTAAGCCTGCCTATCTACATTCTCCATACATCCATCTCAAAATAATCCCTCCGAGTAAATATTTGGCAGTAAAATACCAAAAACATATACGGCCACATAAGAGCAAACAGCAATGAACCTCTAATCCTGGCATGGAGAAGAGGCCTTCAGAAGCAAAAGAATGTCTCTTTTCCTGTGCACTTTCTAGCTCTGCTGTTACGTTTGCACACAGCCCGTGTGTTTTCCCTTTGAGGAAACAACTATGAATATACTCCTCTTTTTGCTTTCTCTCTCAGAAGTTACAAGCAGGAATTTATTTAAGGAACTGCAGACAGTGTTACCTTTCTGGCAAGAGCAGTCATAAACTTGAGACAGAAAACAATAATTGAAGGGCAAAAGAATCTTCAGTTAAATACCTTGTAAACCCTGATGAAAAGGGCTACTGGTGGCAGCTTTCTTATCCCTCTCTGAGCCGCAGACCTTGCGGGAACACAAGTAGTAATGGGGCTGCTGTTTGCTGAGGTGTTAAATGTTTTTCAATAAGCCTTTTCTGTAAGATGTTTTAAATACAAAGCTTTAAAACGAAGGGTTTTTCAGAGGGTCATCAAAAAAAGCCTCATGGAGAACCATGAACTGTTCATGAATGTCATGTTCGAACGGCGACCAATGAACCACCACCAGAGACAACTGAAAACCAAGAAAGGATTTCTGCCCACCAGGCATAAATATACACTGCTGCTATGAATCACTCTATCCTTTTGCATGTAGAAAATTCATGAGCTCTCCTTGAATATTCCTCGCTTCTGTAAGTCAGACTGTAAAATAAGACCATACAGTGATTTCAAAAAGAGTCTTTCAGTATTCATAAATGCAGGGTTTTGCTTTCCAAAATGGTGTGCGAGACAGAAATAGCTTGTTTTATTTCAGCTCCTCGGAGGGAAAGCAGTTCTCTACCATTTACAGCACGGCTTCTCCTTGTTGCATGCTTTGTTTAATTATACAAATAAGATTTGAAAAACATATGTGGACAGGAAAATTTTGTTGCAGGAACAGAGATAAAACACACACACAGATTAAAGGAGGAAACATTTGTTTATTAAAAAGGAAAAGGTTCTGGATGGCAGCACAGACTCAGACATGAGACAGCTGAATATATGCACAGCTGTTCATGTTTAAAGGCAGAATATAGACATAAATACAGTTAGATCTTTGCTCTGCTCTGCTGCTACAGTATTTTTATACAGTCGATTCAAAGGAATATCTGTCATAACTGAACACAAGGAGAAGTTTATCAGAAACAGAGTGCAGATTGCTTTCCTAAAGCCAGGATAAACAAAGCCCAGAAAAGCCTCTCAAGCTATGGTATTGCAAAATAAACGTAATTGTGCAAAAGTAAACCACCTTCTGTGGATGAAAAGGTTAAATGTCAGATTTCACTCCAAAGCAGATAGGTTGCTCTTCTGTTTGAATAAAATGCAGGTAATTTTCCCCTGCTATCATCAGAGTTCCTGCTCTGTCTGAAGGAAAGCCAGTATTGTGAAGCAGCAATGCTCTTTAAAAGCAATCCCTTCTTTTTCCTATGATCTTTTCAGCTTATTTCCAAAGCACCCCAGGCGGACGAACCTCCCCTCAAAGGTTTTTTTTAATGCTTAGATACAATGAGGCCATCCTGAAAAAATTCATAAAGGCTCAGGAAAAGATGGGCAAGTACTACAGGAGAGCAACACAGGCCTTACAAGAGAGACAATGAGCTGGTCCATGGGCTACAGAAGCTTCCCCAGAGTCACCCCTCTGTAGCCTGGAGGACACTTTCTCTGACAGGTTGTGCCACTCTAACCTCTACTCATGCTTTTACCTGTGTTAATAACATACCATGTACCTGTTCAATACATGAGTAAGTATAAAGAGATAAAAGTGCAGCCTTTGATATTTCATGGTTGAATTTCTACAAAGTAGAAGCCTATTGCATCATGAAAGTTATTTTTTGGAAGCGGTTCTGATGGGCCTCTTTAGGCTGCAGTTAGAAATTACTTCCATTTATAAATAAGGTCAAGACAGATTACTATGAAATTTAAACTGCAGTGTTTATATATGATGTTCATTATAATAATAATTCCCTCTTTAAATATTCAGTTACCTTGCTTCAAAGCTATTTTTGTACACAGTTTTCCTGTTTTCTATTTCCTAAGGTTAAATATTACAGCATATTTCTCTTCCACTCTGAATTCAAGTTCAGTTTTGATAACCACAGAACATAAATTTTCACAAATATTTTTCTTTATGTGAAACAGTAAAAAAACAACCCCTCACACTCCTCATTAATCTTAAAGCCCTAAATATACAGAAAGCACCTGTCAGATAGTAATATTTTATTCAGATTCTGAATTTGTTAGCGATCTCATGTATTACTACAATAAAACAGCAAAGATGCAACCCCTCCACCTTGTTATCTATAACTTTTATTTCAACTAGTCAACAAAACTTAGAAGTTATGTTAAATATATTCTGGGTTACAGTAGTGGAAGAAAACCCACAAATCTTTCTCTCATCTTTTTGAGTATGTCTTGGATACTAGAGCATTTCAGTTAGAAAAGAAAGATACATGGTCATCCATCAGAAACTTGCATAAACACATACACGTGCTGAAATCACACACTTGCAACTCCTTCCATGAAAATGGGATTGGATATGGATACGGAATACACTCAACACATGTCCTAGATCAAATGCCTGGGCATATTCTGCTCTACTTCACAGGGAGCATGGGACAACAGATCACATCAGGATGAATTCAGCTAGGATGGAGACCTGTTAGTGGACCCAGAGGCAGGGTTTCCAGTTCCTCTGCTACCTCCCAGATATAGTCTGTGGGAGAATATAGTCGAAGATGATGTCTTGCTCAAGAGATGTCACAAGCAGAGCACATCAATTTGTTAGATGATTGTGAAGCATCAAGGTTTTTACATCTAGTCCATCTTTAGTATTCAGATGAGCACTAAATGGGTGTATGTGCAACACACACGAGCAAGTAAGTGCAGTTCTGTCACCTAATATTTGATGTAGTCTTTCATGGGATTGGAAATGTCCAAGAAGACATCTAACAAAGTATTGTTAGAATCATCTTAAACTATCATCATTCTTTAGCTATTATTTTTCCTGTAGGAAACAGTAACAGGATCCTTCAGCATTTCACTTCCTAACCAGCAACCAAAGCTGTAGAGCTGTGTGGCTATGACCAGTTGTGGCTACAACTCAGCACATGCAGACCCAGGAGGTGGAGAACCCCATTACTCTGGTAGGTATCAGGTACCCAGTGTGCTAAGAATCCACAGCAAGGTCAATGAAAGGAGATGGAAACATCACAGTGCAAGTACAACCCATGATTCTATTTTATTGCATAGAGTTTCTAACATGTCAGCATCATCAAGTCTCCAAATTCTTCAAATCTGATCAAAGTCCTAACACAAGGAATTCACAAAATGCCAGAACATAGAAGTACTGTCTCCCTATACTAGGGACGAAACTCCAAAGCAAGGATAAAAGAAACAACATCCACAAAAAACTGCAATACAATACAGTGCTGATTTATGCAGAAGTTGTCAGGGTTTGCTCTAATTATAGAACATACAATTTGGTAGAAAAATCACTACTATTATCCAATAAAAACATATTGTATTGAATACTAGGTTAAAAGTCACTTGGGTAGTGGATTTTCAGAGCTATTCTGTGGCAGCAGATCTGAGTGCCTCCTAGCAATTCCCTGGAATTTCAGGGCTGAAAAGGAAATGGTCCTCCTGAGGATGGAGGCAGACTGCAGTTCCCCTTCTGCCAAGGCACTTGTCTAGCAACCATGCTATAAAGGACTCTGGTCCTAGTTTAGCACAAGGAGCAGGACGATTATTTCAGCGAGTGATTTACGGGGCAGCTCCCTGAGAAAGGTACAGGTGAACATGGGGAAATGACTCCAAAGAACACACAGACGCAGAGTTTGTAATTCTGAAGTAGAATTTACTTCCATGGAAAATGACTATAACCTGCTTGTGTGAGTAAATGTATATTACTACGAAGAGGTATTAAGAATGTAGTTATTCTGTGCATCAATAAGCTGAAATGTTTTTTGCCACATTTTGTATTAAGCATGAGATGCCAAGAAAACACAAAGCAAAAGTCCTCTGGTACCATTCACACAAGCATATTTATTATATAAATATTTTATAAATTACAAGACTTTAATTATAAATGTAAACATTTCTAGGAAAATAATGCTTTATACTCTTATTAATGTTTACAACTAAATATAAGGCACATAGTGCAAAAACACATTTCTGATGCAGAGATCACAAAATAATTACCTACATCTGTTACCTAAAAAAGTAGCTGCTTACACTTCTGTGGTACAGTATTGCTCTTAACTAATACATATTGCTAATTCATAGCTAACTCTTTGTGGGTAAAAACATGGTATAGCTGCCATTTGGTGTACCAATTGTACTGGCATGCAAAACAAATATTTGGTTTACAGAAGGCATCTTGTGAGAAAAAACACGTTATCTGCTACATAATGTGTTGCTATTCATGTAGAAAGTTTTACTCTGAATACCTGAGAATTGACCCTGAAATGCATTTTCTTTATGTGCAGATATTTCTACAGTTCTGGACTGTAAAGTAATACAAACCAACAAGTCAAAGAAGTAGCTCAGTTTTTAAACTTCAGCACCCTGTCATACACTTACTTTCCTGGAAGAAATAATTTTAACTAGCAGATGTAAGAACAATTTGTCTTGACAAACTGAAAAACTAAACTAAAAGTTGAAGATGGACACCGACACCATTGTGGGGCTTGATGCCACCTCTGCCCGAGGTTTTTGCTAAGGCTGTCAAGAATTATGTAGAATTGGAATATGAGAGGAACACACACTACAGCCATTACTACTATGCTGTTGGCCTGTATAAAGGAGTTATGGTTTATATGGAAGATGTTTAAGTAAATACATTTTCATACAATCACATACAAGACGCTATGGTAAACAGAATACGCCGCTGTTAAAGTATACTTGGATGAGAGGCAGGGATTTAAAATCAGATTCTCAAACAATTTGTTTCCTTATTTTCTCCGCCTGTAACCACAACAAAACTAAGTCTAGATGTTCAACATGCCACAGAGACTAGAGAGGTTAAAGCACAACCTCAGGGTTACTGCTAGTATGTGAGCACCACAAAGAATATAATGAAAGGGCTGGGGAAAAAATGGTTTTGCTGACATAGAAACAGGGATCTGCAGAAACTATCTCAAGTATGTTGGTTGTGTACTTTTCTGCTCAAAGTTGTTGACAGATAATTCCTAAAAGTTTTCACAAAAATGGAAGTATTTGAAGTTATTGTCTGTCTCCTCTGTAGAGCAATAACTCCTTTCTATATTTTAGTACAGTTGATGAACCATCAGAGCATAAATGTCAACAAATGCTGCATAAATAATTGCACTGATTAGCTGCAGGTAAAGTATTAGGATTATGGCACAATTTAGAGTGTTACCCATGGTAGTAACCTCAGTGCAATTTACTTTCTAATTTATACTGTACACTGAATGAATGCCTCCCCATGATTGTGATTTATGCACTTGCTAGTCCACAAACAGATAATACATCCCCGAATAAACACTGAAGAACAGGAATTCTTAGGAGTGATTATTACAGTAATGAACATTACAGAGATGAAAGAATTCAAATATATATACATATAGAACCTAAAATTTGCTCCTAAATGGCAGATGTCCCTGCTTTGATGCTCTTACCACATCAGAGTTCTCACTGTATTTGAAGTTGGAGACCAATAATTGTGTTAGGAATACATTTTCCACAAAATCCTCCACATCTTCCGTATATTTTAGTACCATCCTGGGAATTAACCAAAGAGAATAGTCAATTAAGAAAAAAGACTGAAATCACAGTTGTACAAAAAGAAAAAACCTCCTTGAGGTTTACATTCAATAAACCTTTCAACAAATTGTACAAACACTACAAACACTAAATCAAGAGAGAGCATGAAATTAGCAAAACAGGCACAGAGATCCTTTATCAGTACTGCTGTACAACTTCTTTCTCAACTTACCATCCAATGTTGTCTTAAACTGTGCACACTCTTACTGTTCTTGTTCAACTGGTCTTTTGGTTTCTCATATGAATTAAGTTTGGGGGTAAGCAAGCTGTAATGATCTTCTGTGGTAAGGCATCTTTAATAAAATGGGGGGGTTGGGGTGTTGTGTTTGTTTCTTTTTTTTTAAGTATCATTAAGTATCTCCAAAACTTCTAATAAACCTGGCTGATGTAACAACAGGCTCTTAAAATCAATAAGAGACAGGTAGGCAGGCAGTGTTGATCTGGATTAGATTCTGGGCAGCGTGCTTAAACATAATTTTTATATTACACTTAGAAGAAGACTTAGATGTCATAGACCTTGGACACTATTTTTCATTCACAATGAGCTTTCACTAGACAGTCATCACTTACACCTCTGGAAGCATAATATTCCAAGCCATAAGGGCAAGTGAAGGAAAACAACATTGACTTACGTGAGATTTATGTATGTCAGCAGTTGCATAGTTGCCCTGAGTGATCCACCTAACTGTACTGGATACTCTCAGACCTGTACCAGCCAAGTTAATGCTGAACTGACCCTAACAGGGTAAAAAAAGGAAAAGGTAAAACAAGGAGCTGATAAACAGAGTTCAACACACTAAAACACTTTACATGAGCATATCTGCACGTATCACTTAGAGTATATCTAGGCCTCAAGTGTTCAAAGGTCTGTACTTGACCTAGGTTAGTCACATTGCATTACAGCCTTTTTTAGGAAATTCAGGACATAGACACACACAAAAGTTATTCTGCATTAAGTACCATCTCTGCATCAGATGAGCTGTAGCACTACAGTGCCCAGTGGCAGGACAAGGGGTAACAGGTACAAGCTGGAACACAGGAAGTTCCACTTAAACACGGAGGAAAAATCCTGGCACAAGCTGCCCAGGGAGGGTGCAGAGTTTTCCAGAGCTTTTCAAAATCCACCTGGATACATTCCTCTGTGACCTGACTGAGGTGAACCTGCTTTAGCAGGGGGCTGGACTGGATGATTTCTAGAGGTCCCTTCAAACTTGTATCATTGTGTGATTCTGTAATTCAAATCACTGCAGCCTCCTTTCTACGAATTAAATTCTAATTTACAAAAGACACAGACTTGCAATATGCAAGATTAAGGCTGACTTTCTTGGAAGACTTGTGTTTTTTTACAACATCTTTCCTTTTTGGAAATAACATGGTGAGGACCTGCTGCTATTTGAAAATCAAAGACAAATCACTTCTTAGTCATCTAATTTTCAAATTTTTGCAAGCACATCATCCAAGTATCACCCTCTCACCTTCCATTTCAGTATAACAAATAACATAATTCAACATGAACATAAGCAAAGGTTAAAAGAAACAATTGTATTCATAAATTGAATGTTTTCTAATATAAAGCATTCAATTATAGTTTGTTGTTACTAAAATGTTTCCCTATACAAATACACTCTCTGAAAAACATCTTTAAAGCAGTTAGTTTATACAAAAACAAGAAATATATTAAAGGTAACAAACTGCACTGCCTTGGTAAAGAACCTGGGTTACAGAAAATGATTAAATCGCATTCACAGAGAAGTGCAATATGTTGGAAAGAAAGCCTGCTTCCACAAAAAGCCTGATGGTCAGTTTAGGTGGCATTAGAATTGGAAATCTCCTGCACAACTCCATACAATTAATTGGAGACATGAATTTCTGTATTCAGAACTAAGTTGTCTAAATCTTGTGATAAAAGCTTTAGCAAAGACAATATTTCTATTCTGTATGTTAGCTTATTGATATTATTATCATCATAATCAGATATACTTTTTATATATACATAAATGTTTTTGTGGGTATATGTGTATATAAAAAAAAATATAGCATTCAGCCTTTATTCTTGTGATTCACTGAAAAATCTTCATAAAAGTTCAGTCTTGTTCAGTGTGGCAGATTTGCTTTGAGAGCACTTCTGTGGAAACTTGCATTAGTAGCACTCACACTCAGGATGAGCAAATATAAGCTCTTATGGATAGGGTAGGTGGTTCTCCAAGTGCTCTAGAAGTGGAAGATTTCCATTTAATGAATAAAGCATCTGTAGGAAATTAATACAAATGTAATTGTGGGATAGACCCAAAGTAACTTCACTCACAATGACATCACTTTGTAAAAATAAATGACAAGCTCTATGTACAACTATAATGACAGCTTAATATCCATCTCGACATGTCATGCAGCCTACTTGAGGCCAGGAGGAGATTTCACGGACTGAGAGTGCAGGAATGGAGGCTTATATACTTCTAGTTTTGACACAGATAATATAACTGGACATGAATCAGTGCAAAACCATGTAAGCAGAATGACTTCCCAAAAGAAGTTATAGATTGCAAAGAGATTTGTATTAAACTAAGCCCAAAATGTTTGCAGACTGAAGGTACGCAATAGTGTCATGAACAACAACTGTTTACTTGTCAGAGGTTAGGTCTACTTAACTTAGGCACTTGTACCTAAATTGTAACTAAATTGTCTCTAGCTGCCCGTAAGTGTCCTTACAACATACTCACATAGCCTGTCTTAAGTTTAAGCACCTAGGACAAATGGACAACAGGGATCCACCTCCATGCAAGTCCAAGCTAGTCAATCTTAACTCCTTTTATAATGAGTGAAAAGAAGTATGTACTTCCAGAGGACGGTTGACATACTAAAGTGTCTAATAGGGTAAGATGGGATGTTTTCTAGGGAATGCCATTTCTGCCCATGGACTCCAAAGGCAGCCTAGCTTGACTAGTTAAGACAAGAGCTACATCTGTGTTAGCGAAGGACGCTACCAGTAAGAGCAGATCTGTAGAAGTGAAAATGTTGGGTCAGAGAGTACAAAGTCTGTATACAGTACACAGATAGGGTTTTAGTTTGGACTAACTCTCATCTACTCCCCTAGACTAAATCATCATTAGCAGTTAGACTGCACTAAGATGCTGCTTCTGGAGCTCATTGTTTGATTTAGTTTCATCCAGAAGACATCGTGTCCATTTCATTCACGATTTGTCCATAATGTGAATCAAGAATCAGTAAGATGGGACAATACAGAGATTAACTGTAAAACTACCATCTAATCTAAACAAAACCATTAATATAGACACAGCGAAGGATGTATAAATTTTGAATTATACTGCTAAACAGGATTATTTCCTCTGGTAGTCTTCAAAGATTTAAAACACCAGGAGAGAAACAGAGAAAAGATAAGAAAAATTCTGCAGGATTATAAAAAAGGAAAGTCCCTGGAGGAAAATAAAAGTTTGAGAAGAGATTATGGGAAACAAAGAATACACCATACCCAGAGGGAGGGAGAGCAACACATGAAATATGTAGACAGTTGAATATACATACATGAAGTCTAGACAGAATGTGTGAACAGTTTGAGGGACAAATGGAGGGTAGGGAGGAGTGGGTGCAACAGAGAAAAGAGCAAGGAAAAATACTAATGTATTACACAGACCAGACAGAATAGGAGAATTGGTTTAGAACCTTTCAACTCTAAACCAGTCACACAGATATTTTTTTTTTACCCCCCTCCTACGAGCACATTTCAAGGGAATAATAAATCAAATACCTGTGGACATCTGGCAGCACTGTAGCAATCTCCAGCTGTAGCAAATGGAACTGCTCTCCCAAGTATAGTCTGAGCAAAAAGAAAATCTGTGGCTAGAAAATAGAAAATTACTCAACACTGATGCATTAGAGGTTTAGGTGCAAACAGTGTGAAAATGTATTAAGATGGGGGTTTTGGATTGGTTTGGTTTTTTGATACTTTTGGAGGGAGCTTTGTGTGTTTTGGTTTCTGTTTTTATAAACTATATTTTAAACTGTCTATTTTGGTTAATGCAACAGTAGTCCAGCCTGTAAGACCAGTTTTCTTTCTGAGACAGGAGGGGGCTAGGAGGAGTATCGATGTGCACTTGGACACAGCTCCAAGCGAACTTGCCACCTTCAGGCAGGGGCTTGAAAGTGCTGCAAGATTTCCTGTCCATTTAGTATGTCTGTCAAGGTCTGAAGAGGGACTAATTATGGCATAGGAAGACTTCTGAAAAAAAGATATGCCAGGGACTAAAAGGAAATGGAAGAACGGGAACAAAACCTTAGAAAGAGAAGCTGGTTCCCATAAAAATATGAATCTGTAAGATTCATGCCACCTGACCACTTGACAAACTAAGAAGGAAAGTAGCAGTTATTTCTCCATTACTATTTCTTTGAAATTCCCATTGAATTCCTAAAGGAAACGAGAATTTGTTTGCCCAGAAATGACACAATTGAATCTATAAGTGGACCAAAATTGTAACTTGGTAATCATGACTATGTGCAATTTCAACAGAACGTTCACATTGTCTGAAAATGCCAAAATGCTTACTTTTAATTTGCATGGAAGCCACATCAAATCTTATTTTGCTAAAAACCGTGAAGCCAGCTGCAAGGTAATCATTTCGACAGGCACAGTCTTGTCTTCTGTTTCCATTGAAAGGACATTCATAGGGATTCTGCAGCCTAGTGAATAGCAAAGATTTAGTTTTCCTTTTGTCATTTTTCTGTAACATAATATCATTGTGAAAAAAAACTGCATTGTTCCATGCTACGTAAAAAAATACTTCACAACAGCTACCCAGCAAGAAACTTGGCTATTAGTCTGAAGCTGTTTCCATTAATGTCAGGATAGAAAACTTTTATAATAATTTAAGGCAATTAACACAATTTCAGCCTGGCAGTGGATACATTTCTCATGTGTCCTCATATGCACAGTTATTCAAAACAGAAAAACAAGGAAAAAAAAATTCTCCTCAGATGTTCTCACAAAAGAGAAGCATTATCTTATTCTTTGGTTTTGGAAGGAATAAATGCCCTTCGTGAAGTCACAAACCCCCTTTTGTACCTGAATCCATATACTTCAGAAAAGTTGTCTGCTTCACCTTTTACCAATGTCAAATATTCTCTGGGATTCTCTAAGTGCATGCCTGAGCAATAAATCTGGAAGAGAAAATACAAACCTTCAGAAAAATCTTTATTAAAAAAGTATTATTTCATAAAAATATGTGCCTATAAGAACTCATAAGTATTAGGAGTACCTTTATCATCCTTCCCTTAATGTTAAGTAGATATTCACCATCCTTTTTAATTCCTTTTTTAAGCTGGATATCTTTGCAAGTAGTAAGAATTTCACCTTCAAAATGAAAGATTACAACATATTAATATTTCATGAATAGGGCTTAGTTTTAGGACTTGCTTTTGCATAATTGTGCTCCAGATATATTTATAGGTTTTATATAAGTAAAGTGTTAAAATATTAACTTGAGCTGAAAATTACAGCTGTCACTTACATTCTTCCTCACGGCAGATCTTTCTGGCATCTGGTTTTAAACGTGGCAGGCACAAGTCACTGGATACGCCATTTTCAGTCATACATTCTACGATTCTCTCTTTTACCCCCACTCCACAAGATACTGAGCACTAGATGTGGATAACCATCAAGGGTTAGTAATTAAACAATAATGTCAGCAAATTAGCCTTGCCGTTCATTTATGCTTCAGGTAGTTATTAAAAATGAGCTTGCATGTCTGTACTCACTTTGGTCCACTTCCCCACTCTCCAGGTAGCTGCTTGTGAACATCCTTTGATATTACATTTATAAACGTACGGAGATGGCTCTACTGGGCATTCTCGGTATGCTACAGTTCGAAGGCCATGGGCATGCCGATGTTGAACAGAATGGATTCCAACACAGTATGTGACCCTCTGCCAGTAACCAAATCCACAGCTGGCTGAGCACTAAAATAAAATCCGAGCACAGGCATTATTTCTATGAAACAACCTTTCTGCAGCATTGCAATTACAGGTAAGTCAGCTCCGACCCTCACATTAACAAAAGCAGGCAGTCAGTCCCATGCTTGCCACCTCAGGGCTGCTCCATCAGTGTGCAGAAGTGGTCTACAACTGTCATGTGTGCAAGGAGATGGGAAGCTCCATGCTGCCCTTTTCTCAGAGATCACAGTGGTTCCAGAGTAGTTCCCTCTCAGCTCAGCACCCACATTCAAATGACAATATACTCTTTTTTTCTCTGCATGCACAATATCTATTTTACATCAATTTAACATTTTTAAATATAAAGTAGTATATAAGATGAGCAAGCAGTATAACTAGTTTACCTGTGACAGTTCTCCTGTAAACACAACATATTTAGAAGGAGCTATCCTGCAGTTTTTGGTTGATGGAGGCTTTGTGGCAGCATCACAGTAGCTTTCATCCACTTGGAGCTGGTTTCCATCCACACATTTAACCCTTCGGTGTATTTCCTTTCTTCTATATGATGCCGAACACTGAGAAAAACAGCCAGTTTCTGTACTTAAACTAGCCATTTACAGTACAAACCTATTTGCCAACTGCCACACCACCAGTAAAACCCAGACAGCAACTTTTATACCATGTTATCAGTATTGGACTGAATTACTAAATAAAAATCCTGTACTTTGCTTTCAAAGTTTAGGTATCCCCAGTCAGCTAAAAAGCCAACAGTGTACAATGACATGACACCCTAACTGTTGGGTGAGTCTAAGGACAAAACTGAAACGTTAGGACGAGATGACAGTTGGGTAACTCTTCTGTATGAAAAGGAACAAGCCAAGAGATTAAGAGAAACACAAAAGAATTAAGTTAGTCTTGAAAATAAAACAAAAATAATCCCTGTCATGGTTTTGTCCAGCCAGCAAAGTAGCACCACGACAGTCTCTTGCTCACTGCCCCCCATCCACCCCCACCTTCCTTAGTATGGCAGAGGCCTCAGTGAGATGGGACGGAAAAAGGTAACCGTGTTGTGGATTAAGACAAGGGCAGGGAGGGCTCATTGACCATTACGGTTCTGAGCAAAACAGGCTCCACCACTTGACTTACGGAGAAAGCAAGAACAGTTCAATTACCAACTAGAAACAGAAAAGATAGAAAGCAAAACCAAGCAGGATTATGAGAAAAATACAACCATCAGTGTTAGATCTCCTTCCCCCACCCTTTCCTTCTACCTGGGCTCAGCTCCCTGCTTTTGATATCTCTACCTCCTCTCCCTCAGCAGTGCAGAGGGCAGGGGATGTGGTACGTGGTCAGTCCTTCACAGATGGTCTCTGCTACTTGTTTCTTCTCAGACAAGGAGGACTCCTTGCATTCTTCTCCTGCTCCAACACAGGGTCCTTCCCATGGAATTCAGGCCCTAACAAACTTCTCTAGCTTGAGTTCTTCCCAAGGGCTGCAGCTCCTCACAGGCTCTTCCAGTGCGGGTCTCCCCCACAGCAGCAGAACTCCAGGCACATTCTGCTCCAACACCACCTCTCCACAGAGCCACGGTCCCTCCAGGCACAGCCACTCCCTCTGCCATGGGGTCCTCCATGAGCTGCTGGCAGATCTCAGCTGCCATCTCACCACTGGATGCAGGGGAGTCTCTGTTCCAGCACACCTGCCCCTGTCCTTCCCCCATTGACCTTGAGGTCTGCATGATCACTTCTCTGTCCTTCCACTACCTCCCAGAAAAGAACCACTCTCTTACATCTGCTTCTTCACAGAGGTGCCCAACGGTCTCAGTCCCAGAGGTAGATCTGACTCAAAGCTGGGGAAAGTTTCAGTCGTCTTCTTACAGCAGCCACCATTACACCCCTTCTTTGTTAGCAGAAATGGCTCCACAAAAACTCACAACAATCCCTCAGTTACATCACACAACTTCAAGGCCTTACTTACATCTTCCCACTCATCTGCCAGCCAGTGGTGCTGCACGCAGGCAGGCAGCCAGCAGTGCCTCTCACTAGCGGGACGGGTATCAACACTACACATCGCTTCACTTGCTCGACCCAGGCCCTTCAGCTGACAGTAGATATCCCTTTGCTGAATCCCCACTCCACAGGATACAGAACACTAAAACAGATAAAAATTAGTTATGTCAGTGTGAAATGAGACGAGTCCCAGCAGGTACAGTTGTCATTATCACAACTTCTTAGGATATACTGTTCATGTAGTTTTACCATTTATAACTAGTGCTCCATTGTATCTAAAGAAATTCATGTTGAAAATGTAAAGCTACAACTAACATAAAGATCTGTAAGAAATGCAGAAAAGACAGGTATTTGAATTACCTAGACTGATCTTTCTGCTTGTCTGAATTCACAGCAGGAACAATCACTACAGGCATACACAAAAGTTTACCTTTTTCCAAGATCAAGCAGCTTAAGGCCTGAGTTTACATAATTTCTCTATTAAAGACTGACAGTCTTGTCTGTTGTTTTAAAATGCAAATATTAAAATTAAAGGTAAAAATCTCAGTATTCCAAGTTAAGAAATTCTTGCAAATAGTGCAGTACTTTGATGATACTCCCCTTTCTTTTGCAGGGAGTACTAAGGATTTTGAATCTTCGGGAGCTTAAAAAATGTTCAAATCCTTCCTGTCACACGCCTCTCTCCCTCCTTCCTGGCCAAAGTTATTTCACTTCAACACTAAAGCTTGCAAAAATACAGAGCTCCCTTTTATCTCAGAAGCACAATTAGTTCCCAAAGCCCAAGGGCTCAAGCTTAAATCATACAGTAGATATTGCTTTATCAAGTGTGGCTAACTTGTGGAGAGTGGTAATGTGTCTTAATGTGGGGAATTATATTCTGAAGTGTGAGTGAAATGCAAAATATTGCTATGTGCTCAGTTATACATAATTTTACAGCAAAGTGAGAGATCTTTGAAAAGATCAAACCAGGGAAAAGAACAATATTTATGCTCTAAATCCATTTTTCTTGTCCTACCCCCACAAACCTGGCTTCTCTTCAATATTCAGATTATGATAGCAACTACAGTGATACCATTGAATTCATCACTGAAGGTAAGAAGTAAACTTCAAAAAAAATGCATTTGTCTTGAATTTACAAAGCATCTATCCTGTACATGGTTCAGAGCACCAAGTTTTCAGTTTTCACAGGTATTAACTTTTAATTACTTTCAAAAGGAAAAAAGAGGAAAATCTAACTAACTAGTTACTAATTTGTAGTAGATTTAATTGCAATTTACATATCAAAAAAAGCTTCCTGACAACTACTTCTACAGGAGCAGGTGTCACAAATACGACCTTGTCTTGTAGCCCCACAGAGGCCATAACTATAGCAGATTTTACATACTTCTTTCCATCTACCGGCTTTCCAAGTAGGACATCTTCCAGCTCTACATATTTTGTATGTCCGTGGTTTTTTCAAATGTCTGCAGTTTCCTTCTTCTATTTTAGCTTGGAAGCTATTAAAACAATGCACATCACGAAACTTCAAACCTTTTCCACAGGAAACAGAACACTGAAAAGAGAAGTGTATTTCATTACTTTACTGAAAATGTCACCCTCCTTCCTTCCAATGTAAAACCCACTGAGTGGCGAATACATTTAGTGAAACCAACCCTGGCCGTATGCACTAGCTATGATCAGAGCAGATGTGGCAGCTGGGTCTCCTCTGGAGAAAGGGCCATTCTTCTGCTATGTTCCTGGACTGCAGGAGACTTTACTGAGGTTTAAATTTAAATTTTTGAAACCAGCACTGTCTTATTTACCTGCAGAGCAGAGGTGCAGCTCCTATTGAACATTCAGTCAACCAAGGAACAGCTGAAGCATCCTCAAACTACGTGGCTTATTTATCTGAGATCATGAGCATTCTAAATGTAAGCACTTAAGTACTAGATTAATTTTGTCAATCATCTTCCTATTTCTGCTCATCCTATCAAAAAGTACTGAGTTAATTCCTTTTATGTCTGGGAAAAAGAACATCCTTAATTTCTTCTAGAATTTCTGATGTACATTATTTTACACCTGGACAAACATTTCCTACATAATCAGATTGGGAATTAAAACTGAAACCAAACTTTAAATTCCAAGTGGATGTGAAAAGACATTTAAATAAAGACTTCCTTCTAAAGCACTGAAGATTTTTTTCTTCCTTTTACCTTAAATTGTTATCTATGTCACTAGCATTACACACAAACACAATCAAGCACTTTTAAAAACTTGTATCTTCTATTTTCAGGAAAGAAAGTTCAGAACATCCATTTTTCACTACAAAACCTGTCAAATATTTTCCCGAGAAGTTTTTAAAATATAGAACAAGTAACTATAATAAATTAACCTCCTAGGAGAGAAACATTTCTCACACTAGAAATAACTATATTTATTACATATAACTCACTTCTCAAATACTACAGAGATTACTGAGATTACAGAGATTACTGCACGTCCTTAAATGTGTCACCCTAAAGGTTTAATTGAAACTCTCATTGTGTTTAAAAGTAAATTTTTTGGAGCAATACATTCATCACTCAATACAAGGAATAGCATGTTTCTCCTTAAGCAGCTACAATGGTATTTGCAAAAAGTACTAATTTGGTCACAACTTGCCTTTTATGTCTCTGTCATTCAATTCCAGTAAATAAGAAAGTTTCTAAATGAAACCATTTTGTTCTCAGTAAAATCTTTAATAATTTTAAAATACTGTTCATGTGTTTTACCATATATGTTTCATTAAATTAGAAACTGCTTTAAGACAGGAAAATACTTCCTAGAAGAGAAATTATCTGAAACTAAATTCTTTATCTATCAGTAACATAGGTCAGAAAACCTAAAACTCTGCAAATCCTATAATTATAAAGGGCTTTCAGAAATCTAGGCTCTGAATTCAGAGAATTTAATTACTGAAGCAGGCAAGATAATATGTATGCATGAAAACTAAAATAGATACAATCTTGATAATTGATTTTACCTTCCCTTAAATCTTTTTATTTCAGGAATTTCAGTCATAAAATGGTACCACAAAGGATCTCTAAACTCTGACGAATCTTCATTTTTATTCTTCAGTAGCATGTATACAAGGCCAGGTTTAATAGGGTTGGAGGAACTTGGTCTAGTGGAAGATGACCCTGCTCATGGCAGTGGGGTTGGAATTAGATGATCTTTAAGGTCCCTTACAATTCAAACCCTTCTATAAGTCTATGCAAGTGAAGGGCAATACTGAGTTTCTTAATCTCCTCCTACAATGTGTTATGAAAAGACCATGTGCCGCTCATGTGCCTCTCCTTCAATGGCTTTCACCTGTGAAGCACCAACTAGGCTGTGGAGGGATATGAGGCATTATCCTTCTATCCCTCCTGGATGGCACAGCATACTGAGAACTGCAAGCAAAGAAGTGGTCCTATGAAGCCTCTGCTTGAGAAGGTGAGGCTACCACAGAACAGAATAATACTCAAGAAATTACAGAATGTTGCCAACTCATGCCAAGAAAATATCCACATCTAAATAACTTTCACAAGGGAGTTTTTTCACTCCATCTTAATTTAATGTTATCCTCAACAACCTAAAAAGACATGTTCAACAGGCTGGGATTATGTTGAAAAAGCTTCAATGCATTAAGTCCTTACAAACACTAAGTTTAGCAGAAACACAGACACAATATTTCTGAATATAGATTTGTTATCTTATTCTTTCACATAGTCATCAAGTTACAGATCTGATCCCGTGTTTCCAGGTATCCAAATCTCCTATTAAACAGACTTTACACTGAAAAAAAGAGAATCTTCACTGTGCAAGAGTGAATTCACTATTATCCTAATATTACAGGTTTCAACTTATGAGCTTTTGAAGTTGTTGGTTTGTTGGGTTTTTTTTTTACTTAAGTCATGAAAGAACACTCAAGTTTAAATCATGTGTTTATTGTTTCACTGAAGAAATGAAAGATTCCAATACTTTGAAAGGCTAAAAACCCTCCAGACATTAAGCAACAGTAAAACTCTGCTTAAATACAATAGCCAAATTGAAAAACAAGTGAATTGCCAAACTAAAAAGTGTCTTCAAGCAACTTTGCTTGAATCCAGTGTTTGAGGTGCTGGGTCTGCTGGAATTGTGTGAAGTGGCTCCTGCCTGCTTCAGCATGGCTCCCCATGACCACATTCTTATCTCTGCTGTACTGAGTGTCTCCCACCAACACCAGTGGGAGGAACAGAAACCTACATATCTCTAAAAGTCAGAACCTTTACAATTCCAATGGGATCTTGATAAAATTTAGGCAACTAATCACAGGACTGTTATTCTCAAAGTCCTGTGCATCCATCAGTTACAGAAGCACCCAGGTTGCCCTGAGCCACAAAGTCCTTTCCATTCAAACTTGAACGTGGTCAAGTACAACGTACAATGTGGCTTCACTTGTGTGAAATTCCACACAACTGGAGGCTTATGGAGAATATATGTTCCGTACATTTTCTGCAGATTGCATGTGTAGAAGAAATATCATTAAGAGCTTAAAGTCTCAAAAGAAATAAGAACATTTCTTTTAAAAAATCCAAGTCGAAAATCCATCCTGTAACCATTTTTCACAGAAATTCTACCGCTTGTCTCAACATTGGCTAAAGTAATATTTCCCATATGTCAAGTTCTTTTAAAAATATTAAACTATAGTAAAAAGCTGGACTTGATTACTGTTGCACAGACTCGTTCCATATTGATGGTAGGATTCATCTGTTGGAGCTTTTTTCCATAGTAATAAAGTTTTGTGAGGATCAGCCTGACAGAACCCTTGGTGCTTTCTGTGGCACAGATGGACTCCCAGATAGGCACATCATCATCAGTTCCTACCAAATAAAGGCTCTTTCTGCAGCTGACACAGAGCTTCACTAAAACTTTCTGATTTTTCTTTTTTGCTAGTGTTATTTCATGGACTAGTGAAAGACCTGGAATTATTTGGTGGATTTTCTTCCAGATTTTCTCAACCTTTTCTTTCAAGGAAGCCTTTTGTGTAGCTTAGCTGGTAGCTCATGGGCTTCTGGATACTGAAAAGGAAAGCAAGTAACAGTTTCTCTTTGTACTCAGATATACAGGGACTTAAAACATAAAAGATTGTGACTAAACGTAGTACTGTAACTGTACTGGTTTTGGCTGGGCTAGAGTTAATTTTCTTCGTAGTAGCTAGTATGGGGCAAGATTTTGGATTTGTGACTAAATCAGTGTTGATAACATGTGCGTATGTTAGTTATTTTTGAGCAGTGCTAACACAGCATCAAGGCTTCTTTTGCTTCTCATGTCGCCTCACCAGTGAGAAGTCTGGAGGTTTGGAGTAGTTGCAGTCGCCACAGCTGACCCCAACTGGCCAAACTGATATCCCAGACCACATCACATTGCATTCAGCACCAAAAGCTATGGGGAAGAAGGAGGAAGGGCTAGGTGAGGGAGGCATTTGGAGTGACGGCGTTTGTCTTCCCAAGTAACTGCTACCTGTGATGGAACCCTGCTGCCCTGGAGATGAACACCTGAACACCTGTCTGCCCGTGGGAGGCTGTGTGTGTGACTTTTGCTTTACCTATTAAAATGACTTTATCTTAACCCAAGAGGTTTTTCATTTTATCTTTCCAATTCTTCTATCTAAGCAGGGGGTTTTAGTGAGTGAGCAGCTTTGTGGGGCTTAACTGCCTACTGGGGTTAGTCCACAACAGTAGCACTGGAAAAGGATAAAACATGTTGCAAATGTTAAAAGGTATTTTGATTTTTTTCTTTTTTTTTGTGTCAGGCACTTCTGTGACTGGACAAGAAAATATATTTTTTTTAAAATGACAAATTTATATAGTGGGTCAGAATAACTAAAAACCTACAAGGTTAAACACAGTAGTTGCTTGTGTTGTCTGACTAACTGCATTTTTATGATCTCTGGTTGGCCCAAAATTCTGTTTGGGCTCTTTTAAAACTATGGTAGAAGCAGACTGGGATCACTACTGCACAAGACACTAATAAAATATTACTTGAGAGTTACTTTGACTTTTTATTTGTCCTATTAGGACTAGTACTTTTTATGCCTGCCTCCTCTCTGTTAGCTGCATCTCTCCAGAGGTCCTCATGATGCTCGAGCCTAAAATAGGCTTTCAGCTAAAATTATTCAAATAGTTGTTCTTTCCTTTAAGTGCACAAATTGCCATCAAGATGCAACACAGACTCTGTAATTTGATTCAGTCAGTAATTCTTCACTAAAACAAGTACAAATGCTCATGCCATTAACTCAAACACTCAGAAAGGACCATGGTTAAAAAAGACCAGATACTCCACTACTCCTGAGAGAGTGGATTGAACTGAGAGGTATGTGTATGATTTACCGTTACATCTAAGTTACACCTATGTTAACTACAAAAGTTACACTGAAGATAATTTTAAGTCACTTCATGGAGTTCAGTGCTATATCACATTCTTCCGGTGTTCAGAAAATGTCTTGATTTGATTAAGTCCTCCTTGCAGCTGCAGTCTGTATGTCTGCTTTGCCACGTTTCTAAACATGCTTTTGCAGCTATAGCAACAGATGGGAAGAAGGCTAGAGTAAGAAAGATTCAAAGACTTCAATCCATCATACTGCTCATTTTGGATCAGCTATACCTGTACCATTCTTGACAGCAGTCTGTCAGTCATCTTCAATTATATGGATGCTAGAGCCTCTTTTGTGTGCATTTTTCCACTGTATAACCATCCTCATAGTTAGAAAAAGTATCTTAAGACATAATGACAATCTTTCTTATTGTTAAAATAGATTTTTCCTAGCAGATTCAGAAACACTCACCTCTTTATAATCACTGACTATGTGTTGGAAGAACACCTCATCCAGTATATTCATCTACAGAGTTGGTCTTGAAAATCGCAGGTACCCCAGCCTTTCCTTATTTGTCACTTTATTTAAGTCTCTTACATGTTGCCATCCTTTGAGCACTCCAACTGCCTGCACATTTTTTACAAGGAGGTATCCAAGACTGTTTGTTGGGTATCAAGTGAAGCCCTAGAGTTATAGTATTTTATATAATATATAGAAATATTTTGTCCAGTGCAGCTGGCAGTAGCCTTAATGGAGACCTCTCAGTGAAACCTGGATGGCAGATGAATAATCACACTCCTTGCAGCAGTGGGAAAACAAAAACCAGAACTCCTGAAATTCCCCTCAATGGTCATCCACAGAATTTCATCCATTCATTCTAGTTCAGATTTTTGATAAGTGTTTTAATTTGGCCCATCTCTCTGACTTCTCAAAGCACTACCCATTACCTCGAGCTCAGCACAAATAAAACAGATGATCGGGCCCTTCTTTGAAATCCCTGTCCTGTCTTTCCCCCTCACAATAATACCACTCTTCTGCCCATCACTGCCTAAAGCCTGGCATCCTTTTTGATGCCAACTACGCAGCATTTGAAAAACAGGTTGTTACCATGCTCAGCTCACCACCTACTGTGATATTCTGCCAGGCTTCACTGTGTCATGCATTCCCAACCCATCTACACACAGCTCACAAGAAGACAGTAAGCTTTTCCTGTCAGCAATCTTTGTTTTACCTAGACAATACACAAAGCACAATTAAACCTTCATCTGAGCTTTTAGCTGCTACACTAATACCAGGAGCACAGAACTGCTCAAACAGCTGCAATGTTACGTTAGCAATTGTAGGATTTGACTTTTACGCTACCTTTACCTTTAGATCCTGGTGGATATTCAGTTGAATATAATTCAATAATAATTCAGTGCCCAAAGAACTGTATTTCACAGGTGCTACTTCAGGTGTCCTCATGAACAACAAGCCTTGTGGGAACTGAAGATATTTTGCATTTCTGTTCTTGCCTGCTTGATATTTTCTAAACTTTGAAAATAATAATGACAATTTCATGAGTTGATGAAATTGTTAATGAATTGTTGATGATGGGTTGTGTTTGTTTTAATCAGGATGTCTTTATTTTTAAAAATACATAGATATATCCTCTTATTGCAGTTTTACCTTCCTATTATCTCCTTCATCTGTAATGACATATCACACTTGGTATCTCATTTAACACTTCCTTTATTGGTTCCGTTTCACCTCTCAATTACAGTAAGTTTTGCATTGTACCGTTATTCTTCCTGCCTTACTGTTCTCGATTTGAATCCATGGCATCTGGTTACCACTTGAGAATTGGAAAACAATCAGAAAAACAACAGGTATTTTTGCCTCTTTTCAACAGCCATTTGGCAGGGTCTGCTATGTCATGTGCAGGTCTTAAGTGTCACTTAACGGTCTGCGCGTACCTCTCCTAAGAACTTCAGCAGCAGCTCTCACTCAAGTGACATTACATCACTGTATTCAATGACAGCGATATATGAAAATAATGAGAAGTATGACCAGCTTATTCATTGCTGGGAGGGAGGGAACAGGTAAACTACATTGCTCAGACAGCATTCCTGCAACAACATATCTGGTACGTGTACCTAAATTCTATCACCTTTCAGTTGAATGATATATACAACAAATAGATGGCTGAGGCAAATTACAGTTAAAAATCCAGGAACAGTCGTAAATAAAAAGAAACCCAAAACACCTCCCCCACCCTCAACAGACAACTCTGCCTTACCTTTGCTTCTAATATGAGTAGCAAACAGGAGCTAGACCCTCACTAGTCTTTCTGAAAATCTGAAAATCTTAACCTACAAGTATAAATTTGTGTCAAATTAACATAACAGAACACCAATTCTGCTCTTTGCCTTTGATATGTCCTAAAAAGTACCTTTTACCATTGCAGCACTGCAGACATCAAATTGCAGACTTGGCCAGACTTTAGCAAGTCTCTTCTTTATTCCCAGTCACACCACACTAAAAATACTTTTAAGCAATAGCATGAAGGCAGCAGCACTGGAGACAATGAGTGAAGTGAAAGCATCAAGAAAGAGGGGCAGCAGAAATGGAGACAGACCGCAGGGAAAATCAGAGTAAGCAAAAGAAATGCAGGTGTTTAGGGGTTTTTTTGCCTGCTTCCAATAAATGAATAAATTTCTGGATGCATTTGCTCAACACAGAACAACAGATGTATCTGTGTCTATCCAGCAGTTGTGTTCACAAACCTCATTGAAAACCGAACAGCAACCCAAAGTGAATTCATTTTTGCTTCCAACTATCAGATGCATTTTAACAGACTGACTCAACAGTGAGGATAGCCTGCTGCCACTTGCGAGGCTTGGGAAAACTGAACAAATGCATGGCAATGATTCTCACTGAAAAGTAACGTTTGCCCCTTGAGAATGACATTTTATCTACAAGTTTTTACAACAAAATTGGGACCATGTTTTTAACATGATGGAAGATCATTGGTGTGGAAGCCATATTTACACAATAAAAGGAGTTGCACAAAAGAAGTGCATTTATTTATATTCTTTTCACAATTTCAAACTTTGAGTTATGGATTCTTTTTTGTCTTAAGAGAGAAAGTCCCTTCAATTAACCAATTAAAAAAGTAAATAGAGATTATGCAGTCTTACAATGGTAAACCAATTAGTTTTAGCCAAGTTTGCAAAAAGCTAAACACAAGAAGGAGAAACAATGGATCCTAGCAACTCTAATAGCTAAATTAGAAAAACAGCATCTCAAAACTTAAAGGAAATATTCAATACATGAACTCTGTGTGTCTGTCTGCTCTATAAAAACTATCACTTCACCTTTTAAATTTGATTAAAAACTAAGGTTTTGTATTTCAACTTTAAAGAAAAGTGGAAATAAAAAGCAATATCTACTGGAACAATGCAGCATTCGCAGAAATTTTTGAAACTTTTTACAAGCACACAAAAACATGACTCTTTGTGACATAACTAAATATCAGCTAAAGTATTAAGAAAAAGCAATACAAATTCTTTCAAATGTTAAATGGGAACACAAATAAGTTTAAAATTTAGATAATAAGAAATATGACATTTTACCTACCTTCATACGTTGAATTCCAGTTTCTTTTCAACCTAAGCCACACTTCTATATATTTTCAACTTATAGATCAATCTTTCCAACATTACAGTCACATGTGTAAGTGTGAGCATGCATGCAAGCTTCTGAAGGACTGATCCAGTGGGAAAGCTACATGCTTGATCCTGCTCTCACTGAGTGAAGAGGCCAAGGACAGAAGCATGCTAGAACATAGGCTGATAAGCACAGCAGTCTCTTTCAGCGAAGTCACCAGTCTCCCTTAGTTACTGGTTTTCAAATTAAGGATCAGAAATATAGAGAGAACTACAAAACATTTTGTTCATTTCCTAACCTATGCCACGTAGTAAAAATATCTGTATATTGTATATTCATGGTTAGCAGGTGCTAACACTTTCATATGTGTTTAATAACTTAAATTTGTGTCTCAAAACCATTTGGAACCAACTAGTTGTGACTCAAACTGCCACATATATACTGGCAGTTTAGAATGATTTTCACACAGATTCGACCACCCAGAATCCTTCAACTTTTCTGAAAGTTCTAACTATGCAAAAAAGAAAAAATTCATCACTGTCTTCACATTCCTTTCATTAAATGGCTATATGCATTTAGAAATGGCATTAAGGAGCATCTCTGTTTTTCCCCTTTCATTATATTCTTGTTTTGGGGTTTTAGTGGTTTTTTGTTGGTTGGTTGGTTTGGTATTTCTTCTTTTACTACGTTGCCTTCTTACTTGTCAAACTTTCTACATGGTGGGTCTGAAAGTCCTGCAAACCTCTTTAAGCAAAAGTGTTTAAGGAATGTAAAAAAAAACGCTTTGTCTTTGAGATTAAGCATTATGTTATGATTCTCAGTTTTCTATGTCTGTTGTCACTGAATAACTGGGAGCAGGACTGGGCCATAACATTATAGCTCCAGTAAAAAGTTCAACAGCTAGTACCTTTCAGATTTATCATGAAAGATTATTGATGACAGAGACAGCTACTGACTCCAGCCCAGTTGTCCAACGGCATTAATTTCTGCTTTTATTAGAAGTAATGTTTTGTTTTGTTTCTTCCGTTCACGTGTAAGAGCTTCCACCATGAAACCAATGTCACTAGTAGAGATTACTCAATGGTAAAAACCCTCACTTTCATCAAAAGTGGTTAGTTCTCACCACCAAACCACCTCCTTTTTTTAATTGTAAGAACTTTAAACATTAGCATTCCTTAATAAAGGACACATTAAGTACAAACACAAAGCGACACAACATGCATAAAACAGAAGGGTTAAAATGCAACTGTATTTCACAGACACGAGTCACAGTCATTGAATTAAATTATCACACATACATTATAACTTATTTATTATTTCAAGCTATACAGGCAACATAGCACCAAAATGGAGAAATTTCCTCTAAACTTAATGAACAGTACACAAAGATTTTCAGTTTCGGAAACAAGTATTTTCTTACATTTTTTATCAGAATTACCCTAAATGAATTCCACTATCCCAAGTCTGGTTTATGATGTTATTTGGGTAGCGACTCAAAAAAGTTCTCTCTGAAAAGGCATGTTACCTTTCCAAAGTTTAAAAAAAAATCAATAGCATATGCTAACATTAAGATTTCAGCCAGTGGGACATTAAATAAATGTACTGTATTGATAATGAGGTATTCTGAAGTTCGACATTAGGCAGCAGCAGAAGTAGAGGTACAAGACTGAAGCTGGTTTTGAAAACCAAGTTCACTGATTCTGCATTCCCTTTTAATATAAAAGATTATCTTTAAAGATATAAATACTTTTTACACATTAGAAAAAGTGAATGAAGGCACTTATACATAGCAAGATTTTTTGCATTAAAATGAAAACAAATAAATATTTACTTATGCAGGTTTAGGCTGCTTCTGCTCCTGCAGAAGTCAATGGGATGCCTGGCAGAAACAACACTGGAAGGGGACTAGGATATCAATTCTTAAAAGATCATTATATTCATTAAATCAATATACTCATTAAAAATAATCATAGATTTCTTCCACTAGTGCAAAGACAGAATTACACTGAAATTATCCCAGAGCAACTGAAAAAAACCCCGAAGAACTAAAAAAATGGGCACTTTAAAGAACATTACATTGTGTGTCTGAAGGGCAGTAAGTAATAGCAGCAAGATATTTGTGCCACTTAAAGGAAGACGAGCTGATCCACTCTTTTTACAGTAATCACAAGTAATACTTATGAAAATCCTAAGAGTGAGGAAAAGAAAAAAAAAAAAATCTTTATTTTAGCAACATTTCAGACAACCTTGGCCACAGAAACAACTCAGCACAATCAGATTCAGATTGTTCCCAAAGAGCTCAAAAAAACCAACATTCGTATACTGGAGGTTTGTGGGACTTCTTTTTTGATATAACTTGAACAGGTAGAGAAACATTTGTCTCTAATACTTTATTTCTTAATTAACAGCAAAGTCTAATTGACTTGACTGGCTTTACTGTCAGTGTTTTATTCTGTAAATAGTGTTAGAACAGTGCAAAACACTCCACACAAGAACTAATCTTGGGAAAGTTGTCTGTCTG
This sequence comes from Colius striatus, assembly GCF_028858725.1. Classification (NCBI taxonomy): domain Eukaryota; kingdom Metazoa; phylum Chordata; class Aves; order Coliiformes; family Coliidae; genus Colius; species Colius striatus. The sequence goes on along the minus strand of NC_084759.1, from coordinate 175,927,111 downwards.
CTTTTAATATAAGGTCTCTTTAATTACAGCAAGGATCTTAAAAAAATGTTAAAGTAATTAAGAAAAGAATTCTACAGTTATTATCTAACTTCACAACTGGTATATGGTAAAATTTTGTGACAAACTCTTCATAAGTCTTAAACTTGAAAGGAACTGGATGTATTGTAACTGAACTCAAAATATAAATGTGAAGTCAAAGAGCATGAAGCCCAACATGTTAAGAAAAAAGTAAGAAAACAAAGTACTAATGACTGTAATGCTCACTCACACTAGAGAGTACAAATCCTCTTCTACTAGTATTCAAACAAAATTCCACATGTAGATGTTTGCAAGAAAATCTAACAGAAAACAGAAGCTTCACGATGGCCCTTAACTTCGCTATGCTCTGAACCTTAACTGTAGCGCTTAGCAACACAATTGAACAATAACTTTAGTGAAACTGTTTACACTCTAGAATATCTCAAGAAGACTCACTGATATAAAACAGAATGGTACAGAGCAAAGGCATAACTGTTCACTTTTGTGGCAATACTTGTTACCTTCAAGTTACAGTAGCTTCCTGTGCTGCATTTTCTCAGATAAGACATGCACACAGTAAGCACTTATTGTGCTTAATTAAGTACCTGGTTTTAAATGTGCCATGAGGATTTACTGATAACAGACTACCACCAACAACCTCAGGTAACCCTGAGTTACAATCTGGGTTCAGTAATCCAAGGATGAGAAGTAAACTTATGTTTCAAGTCATGACACACCTGCTTAAAATGTGTCTGATAAAATGTAGGTGGCTAATACATACTTGCACAAGAAGAAAAACTCTAAGGAAAAGGTACCATCAGCTGGTAACCTCAACTGCTATCAGCAACTCTCTAGACAGAAACTTTGCTGCTGGTGTACCTGGTTCTCCAAGGGTTTTGGTAAACACTGGAAAAATACGTGGAACCAAAAATAAAATCAAACTCCTAATTTGTCAAAACTCTTGTAATCTAAAGATGTGAGGAAGGTATTGGCTTCTAGATATGAAACAATCTATTTTATTCCTCTAGTGTAACTTTTCCTCACATGACATAAAACCTTTAAGAAAATATATAAAATGGAAGGTACACTGCACAGTGAAAGCATATATGTATTAGGAATTTGTGAACTCTTGTTTTGAATTGCTAAAAATATTTGTCATGGTTTAGCCAGGAGCAGCTTTTGCTTGGTAACGGGGGGGGGTTGCAGTGAAGACCCGGTAAAGAGTTTCTGGACTCTCCCCGAAGCTCCTGGGTTCAGACCCACCTCCGGCCCAGCTGGGCCAATCTGGCACCTCTGTGATCACTATTTAGGAGACGGGAATTTGAAGTGCTGGTAGGAGGTGTAAGAGTGATACAAGATGGAGGCAATCATGCAGACCCCACAGTCAGAGAAGGAGGAAGGAAGGAGGAGCACCAGATCAGAGACCTGACTACAAGCTGTGGTGAGAATGCAGCTGTAACCCTGCAACCCATGCAGGGCCATGGCAGGACTGAGAGCCACCAGCAGCTCCGTGTGAGTGCACCCAGACTCGTGAGAGACTGTGTGGGGAGACGGCCATGGCTCAGGCCGTGCTGGAGAGCCTTTGCGCCACAGAGCAGACCCACACAAGAGGCAGAGAGGAGCTGTAGTTTTTGGAATAAATGCACGTCGGAGCAGCCCGTGCAGGGCTGCCGTGTGTGAGGTACCCCATGGATTTGCAGGGAGGACTGGTGTGGAGTCCACCTGCCCTGAGGAGAGTCAAATGGCAGAAGCTGTCAGGAAAAGACTGACTGAAACCCCCACTCCCTGTCCCCCTGGGCCGTTCGTGGGGGGAGGAGGTAAAAACACGGGGATCAGGGCTCTGAGCCTGGGAAGAGGGGAGGAGTGGGGAGAAGGTGGAATTAAAGGGCTGGCCAGACTCTTCATTGTTGTACCACTCTGTGTTGTTTTATTCTGGTTATGTTTTGGGGTTTTAAGGTTATGTCTTAGTTGGTATTGCATTAAATTATTTTCTGTTTCCTTCCCCCAAGCCGAGTAGCCTGCTCTGTTTTGTCCTAAACCTTAAGCGGCAATTAAGCTCTCCCTGCCCCTTGGCAATCCTCAGGTCTTCAGTACATGAGGCTAATCCTGGTCTTTTGTTCCACTATGGTCCTGAACCACAACAACATTACTTTCTTCTCTAGTATAGCTATTTTATATTGGTGCTATACATTAAAGCTTTGCAAGATTGTACATGCATCTGCACTATCTATCTGAAGATTTTTTGTATCTAAACATAACCATTGATCTAATTAACAGTTGACTCAATTACATTCCCTCGTAAGTTTTTGTCAGCTAACAGATGATCATATGGCTAAGAATACTAAAGCATATGGATATGGGAAATGTTATTCAATGGAAAAAAAGCTGAGCATTGAAAATAACAAACCAGCATTCTTGAACTCAATTAAGACAGATTATTCTTCTACTCTTCTTCTAGCACTAATTTGTTAAATCTAGTCATTGCTGTTCAGTTTTCAAACCTTATGGTATCTTTGTAAATTTGTAACACTGTCTCTTTTCATTCTTTAAGTAAGAGACAACTTCTTGTCATTAGTGTTAGAAAACCTGAATCTCTCTTAAGGAAAATTAATACAATAAGCCCAAAGTCTTACTGCATGGACTAAACACAAAAACCCAATAGTGCAACTGTCGAAAGAAGGGATATAATCAAAATCTGTACTAGAACTAAGTACTCTTAGCCATATGTCAGAATGCTATGGAATTTCTGTTGACGTTATATAATGTGACATATGGTTTCTATACTTTTTAGCTTGTAATTTATTCATTCATTCATGAAGTTTTGGATCATTGCCCCAACTCCTTCACCAGTGAAACTTGAATAGTCTAAAAGAAAAATATCCAAGATATATGGGCCAAATTTACTAGTGGTGTAACTTCACTAAAATAAGAAGCTATATTTATCTCAAGTATTATTTAACTTATAAATACATTATAAATATGTATATATCAAAATATATACGTCTGTATTGTAATTTTTGTATACCAAAAAAGAGGCAGCATACTTAGATACATGCCAACTAGGCAATGAAATCTTGAAACCAAATGTTTCAAATTTTGAAACACTTGAGTTTAGGAACTTCTGTGTAATATTTATTCAAACTCTTTTATTTCATCAAGAATTAACACTGATATTCTTTGAAAACAAGGCAGAGTCCCTCAAGATGCACTGACTGGGCATAAAGCCACTCTTTTTCCTTTGGGCTTTGATAAGAAGGCAGAAAACACAAAAAGATGAGCAGGATTCAGTTCTTATTCAAGAAAATTCCCTTTAGAAACTAAGAGGGCAGAAGCTACATTTTAAAGAGGTCATTGTCTGAGTCTATCAATGACAACTAATAAACCAGAGCAATCCTTCTACATGGCAGATCATGCTCCTGACTCAGGGCTTAGTCTAAGATGAATTTGTTTTGGCTAATTTGACTTTTTCTACATTTACTTCTGCTACAATCTAAAATCCTAGTGGCAACTATATGGCTATATAAAAGCTGGAATTATCCATGTGCAAGACTTTTACTTCAGACATAGTTCAGACAAAGCTACATCAGAATGAGGAAAAGGTCTTTTAAGCAGTTTTGATACTAATTTCTGAATTGTACAAGCCAGAGACAGGGCCAATATTCAAAGAGGTCAAGGAGTTGTTCTAGGTAAACAATTGAAAAGAAATTCCCTTCCTACTTGCCCTTTCCACGTATTACGTTTATGTCATGGCATTTCAGTTTCTACTTAAGTTTTGACATTGAAATCTCTCTACTAGATAGTGTTTTATCAGGTTCTTTCTGTCTTCACAGAGAAAGGAATAAGTGTAAATGTGACACATTTGATGACTCCAGTCTCCAGAGCGTGCCCAGGCATTAACAGTCCCCTATATCAGAGCATACTGTATGCCAGAAAGGCATAAGATAGGCAGAGCCGTGACTACTTACTGAACTATCATATCACTAGTCCGTCACTCATAGATGAAAGCTAAATAAACCCATTTGTGGTAGGCTACAACAATGTTTTGGTGACTAAAGCTTTTCTTGCTCTTTCATAATAGTTGTCCTCAATGAATAAATTTTGCAACAAAAATTAACTGCAGTTCATATGCTGGCAGCATTCCAACTAGCAAAATTACTAAAAAGTGACAGCATCTTTAATGTGAGCCTGTTTTTACTTTCTGAATCTTCTATGCTTGTTTCTACACGCCACCATGTGACAGTGTGATGAAATGAAAACTATCACTGAATAAGCATGGAGTCTTGCAACCATATAACAGAGGCCACAAACTCTCTGACAACTAGATTCCATTCTAAACTTATTTTTTGAAAGATTAAAATGTTTTTTTATGTCAGTTGAGATATAAACCAATATTAAAATCTTTGCAAAACTAAGCCATATGTAACACCTGCAAGACATAATAAATTACAGATAAACTATTAAATACAGGACAAACTGCATCACTCAGAATAAACAGGCTACGGATAATTATTTAAAAGGAAAACAAGCACTGAGTTCAAAGGCAACTATGTGCTGCATGCCCTGTTTGTCTTCTCAGCACCTGAAGTACATTCATTAAATAAGCATCAGCAAGTCATCACTAATAATTTGGCTAATGGCTTAAGAAGATATCCTGGTGTCAAACACAAAACAAAACTCTGTTTTGCACAGTGGAAGAAAGATGAAACTGTGATATCAATTCAAAGTTTCATTTTAAAGTCTATTTGGAATAAATTAAATAGCTTATATAAACACTAATAAATTATTTTAAGTTCAAATTGGAAAATATTTTTTACATGTTTCCATGTTAATTCAAAAAAATCAAATTACAGAATCTTTTTTGCTTTCAAAAAAGGTGTTTTCCTAGTTCATCTCCCACTGATGTTACTGATAGGTTTTTAACTGATTTTGATGGAACCAGAACAGGTTCCAACCTCCTTTGTTTGCCATTATTCTCCTCAGAATTGAGCACAATAATAAATATTGTCAAATTCACAGCTTGGGAAATGTAACGCATTCTATATTGTAGAGCTTGCTCTGATTAATTCAGCATGTTAATAATCGGCTAGTGGCAATTTTAAAGATTAATAGGGATTACTGGAGGCATTTTTACACATTAATAGACAGTGACATGTAGACAATAACATATTATAGTTACATACATAATTATACATAGACAGCTTTAATTAGTCACTGTTTTAAAACCGCAAATATAAACTTTTATACACAAATGTACATGTAATAAGGAGTAAAACATTTGATGACAGAGTGTAATATACATGTGTGTGAGTTACTTTATACTTAATCTGCTATTAGAAAAGTTATGCACTAATAAGTTTGGGTTTTTTACAAATATAAATATTTAGATAAAACTGCAGTATAAATTACAGCATATTCTTTTCAATTCACCATGAGAGTGACGGAGCAGTGGAACAGGCTCCTTCCTTGGAGGTCTTCAAGACCCGCCTGGACACGTTCCTATGCAACCTGATCTAGGTGAACCTGCTTCTGCAGGGGGGTTGGACTAGATGATCTCTAAAGGTCCCTTCCAACCCCTACCATTCTATGATTTAAACACTGATCAAATCATAATCTTTCTAAAGAGAACAAACTATTAGGTATTGCTATTGGCTATGACAATTTCTGGTAATTTTCAATCTATTCCCTACAATGTTTTACAGAGCATTAATACTATTCCCACTGAAATAAAGGGGTGTTTCCCCTTTAATTCAATGGCTGCAAGAATAATTGCCTAATCAAACTAAATAAACTATTTTCCACATGCATCATTATTTCACTGTTATCAAATAAAATAATAACATAATCTTTGAAAGACAAGTGGAAACAGGGTGACAGAAAGAACAAGAAAGCGAAAAATATTAGTGAATGCTATCGTACCGATTTCCACGGTCCCCGATGCCATGAAACATCACCAGGGCAAGAATGCACATTACATTGTGCCATATTAGGTGGCTTGTCTAGAATTTCACAGTTGTGATCACCCAACATTTGGCCAGTAGGAAGCTGACAAATCACCAGTCTTGTCTTTATTCCATCTCCACAAGTTTGAGTACACTGAAAGACAGAATTTTAGATGCAATATTTTTGTTAAGAGAGTCATCACATACCATTAAACTCAAAAGATACAGCAATAATCAATCCATGTTATTATTTACTATGCCTATTTTCATATTCCCTGGACATTCAAATCAAGAACAAGGACTTAAGTCTAAGCTCATATAATGAGAAACTAATTCTCACATCAAAATGTTTATGATAAGCTATGAAAACACAGTGTCAGGAGAATTTTCTACAAATAAGTCTCAGTTACAGAGACTCTATCAAGGAGAAGTAACCATTTCTGAGAATAAATGTGCAGACATATACATATATATATATAGGTCTTTGGTAGGGGAAAAAGATGAAAATTGGCCCTAAATCTAGTCTCCCCTACCAGAAAAAAACTCAGACACTGGGCACACTTCCTCAAAATCTGACTTATACAGACCAAGTGTAAAATACTTGTAAGATGTGTTTTCTCAGTTTCAACCTACCTGTAATTCTAAAATACCAGACAAAACCACTAGTTCTCATCTCTAATGAGCTACTAAAACCAAGTTGATCAAAAGTGAGCATATTCCAAGTGTTTATAACTTTTTACAGTATTTCAGGGGATTCTAAATAAGACAAAAACTGCAGCATCTTATTAATTGGATACCAAGTCTGCAGCTATAGACAGAAAAAGCACAACACTGACCAGCCTTGAGAACTAACTGACTAGAACTGGCCAAAACGAGAGGGGGAAAAAAAAGATAAAAGAAAAAAGCCACTCAAAACAATGTTTTTTTTTCTTTTCAAATCTACACATTGATGTATCAAGAATAAGAAAACAGGAATCACAAGAAGTTAGATTAAAAGGAATGCCAAACTAACCAGCTTTAACTCTTTGTAGTGTTTGAGCAAGAATGTGTGGTCAAGATAGGACACAGCAAGGTGTAGAGAAACCATTCTTTGGCAAATAACATGTAATACTTTATTGAAACATTCTAACCCAAGCACACCTTTTAGATGCATATCTTCATACTTCTAATTTGTAACTACAGTCCAGTAGATACTACTACCTGCAGTTATTCCATGAAATTTGATTTAATAATGTTTCTTTATAGCTTCTTATGTTAATTTTTTTTCTAAGACTACCTATTACACTGAGGTTTTTCTACATATAATTCATATTTTCATAACAGAAAATAATTTTGTATGTCTCAAGATTCAAGATGCTCCTGCAACACCCAGTTACGTGTTGCAAATCCTTAGCCCCACACATTTTTTTTGGATGTAGATTTACACTATTCATATTTGCACTGCAGTTGTGGATTTCACCAAAAAACAAACGTGTTCAAAATCATTCTTTTTAAATTAAAAAAAAAAAATTGTTCAGTTCCATTCACAGTCAAATAATTACTATTTTAACTATTAGTTCTTGGTTTAGTAACTATTTTAGTAACTATGGTAAATAACATTTCCCGTCGAAAACAAAGTGATCTTACTTCTCCCCAGTTCCCATAGTTCCATCGTGGGCAGGGTCCAGAATCACAGTGTCTTGACTCTGGAGGTTTCGTTGCCTCATCACAGTAACTCGCAGTTCTTCCTTCCTCATCTTGACATACTACAACTCGACGGTGGAATCCACCTGCACAGGTACTAGAGCACTACCAAAACATGTAAGCATACATATCACCAACACATAATCAGAAAAATGAAAATTTGTTGGTTAAAACAAATTAAAATTATTGTATTTAATGTTAAAGTTCAAAATTGAAAATTGCAAATAAAAATTACTGCTATGTAGAAGTATTTTTAAGTTGAAATTGCAGAAAAAAAACATTTTAAATTTAATATAATATTATTTTTTAAATAACAGTGCTTCTCTTTTGACCAAATCTGTACTGCAATAGCACTTCTAGAAATCTTAATGCACTTGTGAGAGAACAAATTAATATATTAACAAAAAATTCTTACTGCTCCCCAGGGTCCAGTTCTCCACTGATATCCTCCCCCAGAAGGACGGTTCCAATGGTTTATATTGTCTTGTGGATGGTGTATTGGAAGGTAACCTGTTTCTGGAAAATGGCTTGGATGGTCACGTGTTTTTGGAACACGATGATAAACTGGCGGACACGGTGGCATGTTACATTCTTGTTCTTTGGAAGGTCGGCCTTCAGGATCACAGTAATCCTCGTTGATTTGTTGATGATAGTTGACACAGACAACTTGTCTCGTTACTATTCCACTATCACACGTAACTGTGCACTGACCAAAAATGAACCCAGTATTTGTGACAGAACATTGATAATTAATGACTAAAGACATTTATATTTACTTTTGACAGTAAGAAACATATAGACAGTAAGAAACATATACTTTGTTTTTTCAAGGGATGTGATTTCAATCACACTTGCACACAGAATATAAAGTCCCAATTTCTATATCAGAGACTTTTGCCAATAATCTAAATATGCACATGAAAAATTAAAAAGAAGTTGCAATTAATACTTACAGGGGACCAGTTTCCAACTTGCCACTCTCCACATGGGCTAAAGCAGCTTGAAATTTCAGCTGGTCGGGGTAAATGAGCACAGAAAGATTCATCTGCTACTCCTCCATGAGCATCTCTACAACTCACATACCGAGCACGATCACCCTTCCCACAGGATGCAGAGCACTGTCAGAGAACAATCCAAGTTTACTGCACTTTAGGACACCAAACCAATATCATGCAAGCATCTAAAATACTAGCATAACTTACTACCAGCTTGACTTTAGAATTAAACACTGAGAACCAGATTTCCACTTCCCACTGATAAAGCCATGCATTCAGGAACGAAAGTGAAATACTGCAGGACAGTTTAGGCTTTAAGAATTCCGGTTGCCTTGGAACTGAATTGCATGGCCTTAACTCTTGTGAGGCAACTCAGCGTATCTGAACAGGCAGCATTTCAACTGCAGCATGGAATTGTTACACAAAGGCAAAATTTTTTATTTATTCACCAGAGAAGCATTAGAGTGACTTCCCGAACATTTTAGTTATTACACAGTGATGCTATATTTACACCAACTGATAAAATCTCTTATTCACAGTCCATTTGTCATTCTAGTTTATATTAGTGTTTTCCAGTGAACCCCTTCTGATGCCTTCATAGCTGAGGAGTTCAAGGTGGATTTAGTGAAGAGTTTGATTACCTTCCATCTATGCACTCTTAACCCCTAAAATTAGTTGTGCAAAGACATAATTGTTATATGCTTCGTTAAGAACCTCAAGAGATTAAGACACACCCAAATTTTAATAATTTTGAATTTTTGCATCTCTGTCAAGTAAAACTAATTTTCAACACTATCAAAATCAAAAATTCTTCCCTTAAACAGATTCCCCAGAAAGCATTTCTTACGAGGTTTATTTTACAAATTATGTATTATTAAACCTTTAAATACTCAAACTGTTTCATATACTTGTTCACATAAAAGATTTACACTATATTTTAGAATGAAAGATATTCTCTGTACTCAGAAATGGAGCAATTATTTTTTCTAAAAAAACCCACTTCCTTGCACACTCTCAGTCATATAAAGCTATTTTGCTCTGAAGCCCAGCTCCTAGAATCCTGGTTTTATCCCCTCTTTATTTTCCCTGGCTAGATTTGAAGCACATAGATTTTGGTGGAAGCATCTACCTCCTCCTTAAGAAATAGGTTCTTAAAAATATCACTTAGAATTCCCTTGAAATTTATCTCAAGCAGATTTCAGTCTGAAAACTAATGAGAGCTTTATGGAAAAATGGTGAAGGAATGGAGGACTCTTTTGTACATTACATACTGGGGTCCATGATCCATATCTCCATTGGGTCACCTTCCCCAGATGAACTACAGGAAGTGATGTAGTCCATAATTTTGTGTTTTCTGGACAAGAGGGCAATTCACATTCCTGTGGAAGTGAGAAAAATAAAAAACATGCTTGCAAAATATGTGATTTGGAAGAGTCAAATGTAAAGCAGAATCTCTGTGGGAGCCATTTATCATTACAATAAGCCAGTATCAATTAACAAGCAAATACCATTTTCTAACTTTTCTCTGGTGTTATTCAAAGCCTTTTCATTGAATTGGTTTGCAGAATTATAGAGAATACCAAGCCAGTTAGGTGCTATGAATCATGGCAAGCAGTCTCCTTACAAAATGGTATATGGTTGAACTTCCCCCCCTCTAAATAATCAAAGGCCTTTGGATCCTTTCAATCCTATACCAAATTCTAAGATCTCCAATCTCCAAATCATTCTGCTTTTACTTAATTCCCTGGGCCAAATCTGAAGCTCGGGAAAAAATGCAGATAGTAAACTGCAAGTTCCCTTAAAGAGAGAGTAGACAACACTTGTATTTATGTGCTTTTAACTAAAAAGTACAATCAGCTGAAAAGTTTTTTAACTTACCTGGTTATCTCTAGGACGAGTAGCAGCATTACACTCCCTGTCATCATCCAAAATAACTCCGTACATCCCAGTAACACATTTGACTGCACGCATCTGGTATCCATGTCCACACGTTACAGCACACTGTTAAAGTCAATAATTTGATACACTTGAAATAGCACTATTTGTTGTCAAATTTAATTTGTAATTACATTTTCTGTTTTAAAAATCTTTCCAGAATTAATAGAAATGAGTACTGGGATGGTGTTAACTTCCCTCATGACAGACCATAAGAGGCTTAAACAGTGTCAAAACCACACCAATATTTTGACTGTTGCCAAACAGTGCTTGTGCAGGATAAAGGCTTTCTCTCCCTGCAGTGAGTAGGGTAGAGGTTGGCAGGGAACAGAGCCAGGACAGCTGACCCAAACTGATCAAAAGGACAATCCAAGCTATATAACATCGTACTCAACAATAAAAGCTGGGTTAGAGGAAGTGTCTTTGGAGTGGCTTCTAAATGAATCACTGGCTGTAGCTGTCAAATGTCTTTCTCTTCACTATAGATTTTTACAAGAGCACGCTCTTGTCAAAACACACCTAACATTTTAGATGGTTGAAAATATTATGTCACAAAATCCATCCTATAAATGCTGTGGCTCAAAAACAAACACTTCTGAAAACTCAGGTTGTGACTACCTATTACCAGATGGTATGGTGGAAAAACTGCAATGGAAAGCTCTGCTCCAGTGACATGGACTGGTAAACTGCTTGTACAAGCTATTCCAACAAGGCTATGCACAGTGATTTTTTTTTTATTCAGAAGAATTATATCCTGAGGCTGAATTAATTATTTCAGTTTTTCATTTAGCTTTTGGGAGTGGAAAGCTATCAACTTGTGATCAAAAGATTATTCATAAGGAATTCAATATTATTTTAGACAACAATGTGATTAAGAATACACTTAATTTCCAAAAGTGTATTTATTCAGTATTTTACTACCAAGCTATATGTAAAAAATTAAATACCAGCTGCTACTCAGTTATGAATTCTCACTAACACCCAACAAACACTGAATTATCCAACAATTCTGTTGGTTTGAGTAACTCACCCTTGAAATTGAATACTTTATTTTTTTAAATTAATTCTCATCTATTTGGTAACAAAAGGTTCCTTTGCAAATTGATTCAATTTTTTGCAAATTTTGCAGCCACTCTGGTATACATTAGATGAGCATCATTTAACATGGGAACATATTTAACAACAGCACTTTCACATAAAAAACATGGCAGATCTTTTATCACTGAAGGTTAAAACAAAACATAAAATTCTTTTTGCCTGCTATTATTAGCATATACACTACTATGATCTTAAAGATACCACTTCAATATGCCCACATATCTATAAATATTTTGTCTTTTACCTGTCTTATTCATAGAATCATAGAATGGTAGGGGTTGGAAGGGATCTTTAGAGATCATTTAGTCCAACGCCTTTGCAGAAGCAGGTCCACCTAGATCAGGTCACATAGGAACATGTCCAGGTGGGTCCTGAAGACCTCCAAGGAAGGAGACACCACAACCTCCCCAGGCATCAGGTAGCCTCATCTGACAGAGTTGATTTGTTATTTGTTTGGTTTTTTGGTTTTGGGTTTTTTTTTTTTAGGGGGGGGAGGTGTTTTGTTTTTATGGTAGGGATTGGAAGGGACTAAAGCAGGTGCTAAAGCAGGTCCACCTAGATCATGTCACTCAGGAACGTGTCCAGACAGGTTTTGAAAATCTCTAGAGAAGCAGATTCCACTTGCTATTTCCATTTTCATTATTTTAGAAATGTAATATATTCACGAGTAAAAGTATCTTTACTATTAAGGCTCGGTGTAAACTAATACTTTAGGCATTTAACTTATATGTGAGTATTCCTAAATTACAGGTCAGGCAGCCAATAAGAGCAAACAAATATGTGAATTGATTCAACCAAAGTAACTGCTTAAGATACAATTTAAGTATTTAAAAGGTAAGTTTTTGTGATCACTCTGTCTAAACTATAAAACATGAAGCCAGGAATCCTTATGTACTCACTGATCCCCATGGCCCTACTTGCCAAGATGCACATTCGTGAAGTTCACAGGATGTCATTGATTCTGGTCTATCACGTGCATTGCAGAAATCATCTCTCAGTTGTTCATCATGAAGTTGGCACCATACTTGGCGATGCTTCATTCCTTTGCCACATGTCACAGGACACTGTAAAATTATTAGTTATCAGTTTGTAAAGTCATGATTTTGCAGTAATGGTTTCACTTTCTTTTAGCAATCTCTTGGATTCTAAAGATCACATACTAACAAAAATATTCCAAGAATCTAAGTAGTTCAACAAAATTACTTTTTTCATGAACTCTCCATTTCCTATGAACATCAAGCCAAATGCTAATACAAAGAAATCACAATGAAGTTTCTAAAGCTACACAAATATGAGTAGAATGTAGAGATTATTTATTTCCATTAGAATAAAAAAAAGTAGTTTCAAAATATGTGTGCACGTAACACAGCTTTCACAGGAAAAATCTTTATATATTACTCTTTTATACCCATATAATCCACAATAAACCAGATATAATTCTGTTCTTCAGTTGGCTGAATGCTTCATAAAAGAAGCAGGCATATCACTGCAGATGATTTACTTTAAGTAGCTTCATTACCTCGTTTTAATATAACAACATTTCAGAGAAAAATGAAAGCAAATTCTAGGTGTGTTTTTCAGAAGTTCTCTTGCCATTTGTACATCTGAGATGTACAGCAGACAAATCCTAGGATTTCAGAATTTTTGTTGTTATATGCCCCAAATAGCCAGAACAAAACACCTAAACACATTAAAAAAAAAGCTTATTTTAATATTGATTACATATTGAATACTGACCAAGGCCATGGTTCATTACCTCACTCCACTCACTAACAGACCAGCTTGGACATAAGAATTCATTGCAACTCTGTGTTACAAGTCTAGGAAGTCCCTGGCATTCTCTATCAGCAAGATGACGGCCCAAATTGTTCATACAAAAAGCTTCTCTGGTTTTGACACCTCTTTCACAGCTCCTGGAACACTGCAGTGCATAGACAACATTATGAAAACAGGAAACACAACATGATAAAATTAGGTCAAAATACATAATCTGTCTTCAAAGTTAAAGACACTAATGATTGTATTAGACAAATGCATTTTACATTTAATCCATAGACTGCTAATACGTTCACATGAGAGAAATTTGGCACATTTTTAGTAGTACCAAAATAAAACTCCTTTGAGATGAAAATTAAAGCTGAAATTGTACTTATCCCTTTTCTCCAAAATCCTCTCAGAACTAAATTATCAAGACTGTAAATAAAATATATACCTTTAACCACCAGATCATCTCTCCTAAATTCCAAAACCATGCTGCAAACAATTTAGCTACAGTTTCTTAAAAAAATGTGAGGAAGTTGCTGAAATATAATTGGTATCAGCTCCTCATTATAACTCTGCATTTTTCAGCCATTATCTTCTTTTAATTACTTTAACTAAAGAAAAAAACCAAAATAAATTTCATACAAACACTGACCAGAACTATAAAGGCACTGTTATAAAGTTTTGAATTTGTACCTCTGACCATTCTGTGTAGTGCCAACTTGTTAACATACAGTCACCATGGCAGAGCTCTCTGTTTGGTGGTTTCTGCTGATCAGCACAGTAATTATCATCCACTGGAGCACTGAGTCCTTTAGAAATGGAGTACTTCATACAGCGGATCTCTATAGACCGATACCCTGGGCCACACTTTGATGTGCAGTCACTTTTGCCAACACTGTGCCACCTACAAGGATAAACTGTTATAGGAAGCTAACTATGTTCTAAAAAATAAGACCATGGTGAATAAAGCCACTCAGAGAATCATAGAATGGTTTGGGTTGGAAGTGATCTTAAAGATCACTTAGTTTCAATCCCAATGCCATGCCCCTTCCAAATCCAACCTTCCACTAGACCAGGTTGCTCTAAGCCCCATCCAACCTGGCCTTGAACACTTCAAGGGATGGGGCACCCATAACCTCTCCAGGCAACCTGTTACAGTGCCTCATCACGCTCACAGGGAAGAACTTCTTCCTAATACTGAATCTCAGCCTGCTTTCTTCTAGTTTGAAGTAATTACCCCCTGAAATTGTAATGTAAATATAATTAGGTAATTTAGGGAACAGATAAAACTGTAAAATCTATCTCATGACTGTAATTTTCAAAGCGATATAAAACAATTTGATTCACAGGCTTAAAACCCTATTCTTAAAATTACAGGTTCCTCTGTCTTAATCTCCTAGGTGACTTTGAAAAATCTAAGCTGTAATTCTAACTATTCATTGCCTGAACATTTCACTGGGGGCTTTCTTGGAGTGCAAAAATGCAAATCTTTTTCAAACTAGTTCTAGTTATGGGTGCAATTCCAGTGAAAAATTTATTCTGTCCAGCAATACAAGTTTTTGTGCCAGAATACACAGGATATATTCACAATCCTAACAAAAGACTTTGTACTTTATCAATAAAAATTAGAAAAGAATACTACTTCTACTTAAGATTCAGACATATAAACATAATGTATAAATCCATTATACCAATAGACTTAAGGAATGGAAGAGGAGACAGGATGGATGAGGGAGGTAGAGAAGGGTGGAGGAACAGAAGATAACGGAATCGGAATTACTTTGTTTCAATATCTAGTAACAAAAATCTGTAAGACTACAAAAGCTCCATCAGTTAGGAATCTCTTTTTACCTTAATTCACAATCTGTATTACATTCCTCAAAAACATCTGGTACAGTGGGTATAAGTTCACATCTTTGATCAGACACTACCACATGATCAGTTTTACGTATACATGTCATTCTTCGTCTTCGGGTACCTTGAAAGGAAGCAAATGTAGAAAAAAAAAAAAAGCCTAAGTGCCTTTTTACACTATTAAATTATAGATATCATTTAGGAATTTAACTGAGATATCCTATTAATACTAACTGCCATTACAGCAGATTCTAAACATGCTGCTTTGTGCAGCTGACAAGTGGAGAACACCCTTGTCCCAGTCACCCTTGCTATCCCCCAGCTTTATTACAGATTATCAGTTCCCAAAACACTGCAAAAGTGCAACAGTCCATCTACTCATCAGGCTAAGTATTACAAATGCATCACATCTGTCATTTGCTAACTACCAAATTTCCAACCCACCATGTTAACTTCAAGGCTGTGATGGTTTTTTTCCAGGAAGCAGAAAATTTTATCTGGAATGCGGGGAGAAGTTGTATATTTGGCAGATATTTCACTTCTCCAGCACATAAGCACGTCTACAGGCTAACTCAAAACCAGAAGAAACTCACCATCATGAATCTACAGGTATTTCTGTCACTTGCTAACAAGAGTATCTATCAAAGCTCTGTGTACATACACTTTATATACACACTTCATACACATTGCGGTTTTATTTTTACACTGTAATGACCTAAAGAGTAACAGCTTAAAAATTGTCAAATATATCTTTAAATAGCTTCACTCAACATAGCAGATAACCAAAAAAGACAAATAAATATATATGAAAGACACTAGACAAATCAATGACCATCTGGAAACAGGATAATGGAAGCCTAATACATATTAGTATGCATTAGGATGCATCAGACTTGATTCAACTATTTTTTTAACAAACCACTGCTAGAGCTACATGAGAAAGGAATACTGCTGTTATTGAATGCAGAATTGCATTGCATAAATACTGAAAATGGCAAAACAAAATTAGAAGTCATTTAGCCCTTAAAGGTTCTGTGCACCTAAAGTTTACTCAAGAGTGCTGAGTTCTTTCCTTATAAGTAGAGGTGACTACTTATGCCTACTTAAGACTAGACTCTTCCTAAATGTCATCAGGTCTTTGGTTCTGGTGACAAAAGAATTCATATTACCTTGACACATCCTGCTGCAGTCTTGCCAGGGTCCATAAGGATCCCACGTAAACAGATCACTCCTTTCTTGTATTGGGATACTGAATGAATAACGCACATCAGGGTTGTATAAATTCCCTACACACAAAACCTTAATTGAGATAAAACAATAGCTGGTTTTCAGTGAATTTGAACATTAACATAATGATCATGTAGCAAATTTTTAAACTTATGAAAAAAGTAAACATGCACCTGTAAGATTAGTTCTTCTTCGATTCTATCAGTGCTGTTAATTCGTTCTACTGTATTGTTTGAACCACTGTACTCAAAAATGGCTCCTTGTATATTGATTTCTCTTTTTGACATGCTTACAACAAAATTTCCATTCAAGATAAAATTTCCATGAATATCAGACAAAGCTACAAGTAAAATAAAATATTGGAAATAAAGTATCCATATAATTCAAAGGTTCTATCAATAAAAACTCTCAATGTAACTTCTCATAAACACTTAGCTTTATTTTAGTCCATGTGTAACACTTTAAAACTGTATACAACAGTTTCTAATGCATTAATTCAATCCTGACCATCAGTAACTTTTCTCTGCATTAACAACATGACATTAATCATATTTGCTCTGATGAAGGGTTCACTGCAGTCATCACTTTTACATTTGGTTAGGTTCAGCTGTTGGAGATGGAAACAATAATGATCTGCATTTCTGGCCTGTTCTAGCCCACATTCTTGTATTTGCTAGAGCTACGTTTCCTGAAGAGGCTTTAAAAGTAAATTTTAAAGTAAAAAGAAAGTAAATTATTTAAACACTTATAATAGTGATTTAATATAATGACCAATTCACAATAATGAAGATGAATAAGCAGCTAAAAGAAATGTTAAGTAATTTTTTAAGTGAAGGCCTGTTATTCAAGCATTTCTACATTTGAAATGGTAGGTAACGTCAGGGTCAGTTCTGTGTTCAACAAGACAAGAAGTAGTAAGCAAAAACTGAGTAGGATAGTAACAGAAGAACAGACAGAAGGAAAATATGCATCAATATTCTCTAAGGCACTTCAGATAGAAGTAATGTGAAATAGAACAATCATGATTTTTGGCATAATGTGCTTACAAATTCTTTCATGCACTTGCAAATCTATCAACATGTGATCATTATACTCAGACATGACAGAAAGACAGAAAGATGATACAACTGCTAAGTTTGATCTGCTTCATTTATAAACAAAGTGTATGCTTTTAAGATTTTAAACCACAAATATCTGTATTATTCCTGAGTTCACTTGTGGAGTTTTAACTAACATTGTCATAGCAAAGTAAAAAAATGACAAAATTCTGCAAAGTGCTAAAATATCTGTTTTCTGACCAATGAACACAGAAGTTTAAAAATTATGAACCTAACAACATCTCACTCATTCTTCCAAAAACTAATATCTAAAGAGAGACTCAGGCAAATGACACAATGTAATTAGACATTTACTCTAAAGACTATCAGACTTCTGATGGTACGTATCTAGAGCAGACTCCTGTCAAGAGCACAAGAACTCTGCATCAATATCATACACAGGCTTTTACCAAGATAGTTGTCATCTTCTGGTTTCCCCGAGTAGCTGTGCTGCCGAATATCAATGTTTGTTGCTCCTTTGGGAATATTTATGACAACATTGTAACCTGAAAGGTGATTATTCACAAATTAATCATAAGCAAAAACAGTCAAATACTGGTAAATACGAGCACACATTTATGTAGTTTTATTCACAAAACCCTAAAGTACATCAGTGACAACTGCTGAATGCCCCAAAGTTTTAGGAAGGAAATGTGAATATCTTCATGCATATTAAATTTCTTTGCTATTGGTTTTTGGTTTAGTTTTTAATCAGTTGAACTGAACTTTTATTTTCATAACTCATTAAAATTCATGTTAAAAAACCATTAATTAAATTTACCAATAACATGGCTTCAACCTACTCAGAAAAACCTGTAGAGAGCAGTACTAAATCTAAAAAGCAGTCAAGTAGATCAAGTGGGAATCAGGGAACACTGTGGCTCCTAATTTTTTTTACAAGTCTGAATACATCACTTAACATGAAATATCTCCACTGTCTTTTTATACAGTGGTATTAGTTTGTCTCACAAGATTATTGCATGACAGCACTCTAATGAATGAGTCTTAAATACTTCAAGATGACAGTGTTTCAGGCCATACACATAGGTAAATACATGAGAGAAACTAGCCATGCCTGATGCACATTCTGCTATTTAAAATGCTACCCTAGTGTGCTCCCTTCAAAATACAAATGCCGCACAGCTGAGTTATCGTTTCCTTTAATATCTCCAACTACTATGATGGCAGCCTTGTCACAAGGTAACAAAATTGGTGCATCAATTTCTAGAACTTTCTAGAACTGAAATCTAGATCGTGCCTAGATTTCTAGAAAAGATTTCTAGAACTGTCGCTCTGTACATGAGTATAGGTTAAAAAAACCCAAAACTGTCCATCACAGATGCTAATCACAAATAGGATTTTTCTGTCTATGAAAAACTGAGTGTGGCAAACACTGGCAACAAATAATAAACATAAACATGAAATCTGAAACATTAAAATAATCTTTGCTAACTTTTCCATTTATTTTGCTATGTTAACAGTCTTGCTGTGATTTAACTTTCATTAGTTCACCCACCTCTGTGAGTAAAAATTTAGAAGGCAATATCTTTTTCAATTTCATAATTCATTAACTCCCCAGTACTTTTAATCTATTAAAATTAAAGGCCATGCATTTAGACGAGCATTTAATCTAATATCAGGTCCACGACATTTACCAGCTGGGGGCAGCAATGTCATCGCAAATTGACAAGCTGCATGCTCTGGATGAACATGCAGCTTTTGATCAGTCTTCTAACAGACTGGGAAGAAAACCAAAACACACTCAAGAAAGCCCCTCATCTCACATGCTGAACATCTTGTGGCAATAGAAGGCCAAGAAGACAAAATATGGAACTAAATTTTACACAAAACTGCACAGTATGTTGTCAAGGATGCAGAGGAAAATAGGGAATAGGGCACTAGGAATCATCATTTTCAAGGAAATCCTGAGACACTAGGTCAATGCAATAATAATAGACAACACAATAACTGTATGTACATAATTAGATTACTGTTTCCTAAACTGGGAGCTAAGTAAATTGGCATTTCATTGTAATGAATTTCACTGCCGTTCAAACACTTAATGACAACATTGTAACTGTATGTACCACAGGCTGCAATTGTCTAATTCCAAGTTCTGCCTTAAATGACTAGTGTCAATATGGAAGTGAATCAGCTGAAGTTAGAAGAAAAAGATCAAGTGCACAAACTTGGCCATACTTATCTTGTGATCCTAATTCAGAGTTCTTTGGGAAAAGAGCATTTCCTCAGACATGTTTTCAGTTATTAGCCTAGGGAATTCATAGGCCTGCAACAGACACTGAAATTCTTGTCATCAGCTAGCTATGACTTCTTGTTTGCATAGCCATACTCTTACTTGAGCATTCCTGAGTGATAATCACAAATGTTTAGTATACTGTTGAGTAGTATCAGAAATCCAGTCTCTAATAGTTAATTGTGTCTTCCTCCAACTTCTCTTAACAGGCATAAGAAAAGTTATGTGTATTTGTATGGGAAGGGTAGCTGTATTCCACCTGTAAGTTTTTTCGTACTTTTTGCTTGATGCAAGCCCTCTGCCTGGGTAAAAAACCCAAACCAACAGGATCCTGGGCATACTTTCCTCTTCAATCAGAAACTCCTGTGTACTATGAAGATCCTATTTGGCAGCTTTCCAGGTATCATTTTCACTTTGCCTGTGGTCTCTTTCAGCCAGTGAGGCGGCATAAAGGAGCCTTTAGGAATCTGATATCAACCTGGAGACGTCTGTCCCCTATGTCATATACTCTAATTACTTAACTGCACTGCCGCACACATATAATAGTGTCTCCATACTTCCCCAGAAGGATTGGATATATAGAAACTATCAGTAGCTCTATTAGAGAAACTAAATCAAAGAAATGGGAATTACCAGGGTTATTCAGAAGTTTCTCATTCACTACATGCCAGTGAAGAGGAAAGAACATAAACGTTGCTGCCCATGTTCTCTGGAAAGAGAAGGCTCACATTTCACGGGCTATCTTTTTCACTGTAGGAAAAAAGGAACCTCATCATCTGCTCACACCACAGATTTCTTGCTATCTTTTTACACAACCAAAAGGAGACACTGGACTAAGTCCTTCAACTGAAGTAGTTTCAGATAAGAGAATGCAAAGTGAAAAGCAGGAAGCTTTCTTCCTTTTAAAGATTCGTCATCATATCTTTTATTGGTGTCTTTTATTTTGATCTTAGAGTAGATTAATATTTTCTCTCCCTAGAATGGGTTAGCATGTCACAGTGTTTGCCTCTGCATCCTCAAGAAGGCACATGTGACTGAAAATCAGAGATGCTTTTTATTGACAGAGACTTTAAAGAATATAGGCTGAAATTCCACTTCCTCAAATGCGAAACATAATTTCTAAGCATACTGAAATGTGCATTAAAATTTTTAAAAAACAAACATACCATAACGAGCACTGTTGAAAGTACCTGCAAGAGTCTTACATGAAGAATTATCGCCACCACAGATTCCACATTTATCTCTCCTTGCCTTGGAGTTCAAAACGTGATCACAGCCTGCTTGCTACAAAAAAACCATACAATAGCCCTGTTTCACTCAGCCCAACAGAAAACCATGAAAACAAACAATGCAAGCTTCACACTCCCCCAGTACATTCTTATTCACTGCATATATGTGGTCTTCCTTGGCAATTCAAGAAAAGTCTTTTATGGGTTTGGGTACTGAGATCTAAGAACAAAACACAATAGTGCTGTTGTACTAAGAATGTACAAACCAAATATACTAAATATGTTAAGAACTGTATAAAAACACATAATAGTATGTAAAGATTTTGTATTAAAATATTAACACAGTGTATACAACTGAAGTCATCTTTTTAGGACTCCAAGACTTTTTAAATGTAAATATAACTTAAAATGTTACGTGTACATGGTCATCAATTATTTTAACATCTGTCGTTACTGCAAAAGGAGCAATGGAATACACATAGACTATGCTGGTTAAAAAAGCACGAGGACAATTTTTGTTTATGTATTTTCCTTATTTTTTTAAAAAAAATATGATGAACAAGACAATTCTCTGGCATTTCCTCTTTCCTCCTGATTCAAGACTATAAAAAAGGCTACAATTTCTCCTCATCCTGAACTTACTCAGTTTCACTGCAATCAGCAAAACAACCTGGGCTTGACAAAAAAAAATTCTTGACTTGTTGTAACACAGCACCTTGTTTCTCCAAATAAAATCTTGTGGCATTTAATTGCTATTAAACAGTCAATGTTGAAATGACCCTTTTTAAGGGTCAGTTCTACCTGATTTTGCAATGAGACAATAAATACATAAACTAGCTACTCTTGGATTTTCTACTTCTTTACTTCTGTGACAACAGAAATCTGATAGCAATAAACACACCACATACTTCTTTCCTCCCTTTATACCAAATTTTGGATTGGTTTCTCTACTCACTTGGACAGGATTAAGTCTCTTGCATACACGGCTTAATGAGGAAAGACTCTGGGTCTTCAGATTCAACTGTATGTTCTTCACTTAATTGCCTCCACTTCCAGATCTTTAATTTGGTAGGGATTAAAATTAACTTAAAGAAACTCATAACATCTTGCTTTACATGTTTTCAGTAATGGTTATTTGGATTAATATTTAGTATCTGCTTTATCATCTGTTAAAATTGATTTTAATAATTAATAAGTTTAGATTTAAATACCCTGCATAAGCCTTGAACACAAAGGTCATTGGTTTCTGCTCCACAGGGAGTACCATCAGCAACTCTGTCCTTCAGCTGATAGTAGGAAGTTGTTCCAGAAACTCGGCAAAAAAGTTTACAGCGATCTTTCATAGAAACTGGAAAGAAAATCCAACAGGTTTCTTGTCTGTTTAAAACTTTAATTTAAAAGTAACATTTTTATTTCATGTGCACATGAATTGAAAAACAAACTTATAATTACTTACTACCACTGTATTTTGGAATCCAGCGAACAGCAGATGTAAGACCATTGATATTGAAGTGTTTGCCATCAAACTCAGAGCACTGCTGCTCCCGGAAATCTTTCTTGCCTTTTGGACATGAATCAGTATTACATGATCGAAATTTCATCCTGCGGCCAATGCAGTACTTTCCACCATTTCTTGGTCTAACAAAAATAGGAAAATGTAAAACACACTCAGTTCCTTAAATCATTGTTTTCTGTGGCTTGATCCGCTGATCTAATGGGGAAAATCTCACAGCACACTCTGACGTCTCTTACTGACTTTTCCACACACACTCTTATCTTCTATTGCACTGTGCATGTACTTATACACAAGTGAGGAAAATAAAATTCCATGTAAAATACTGCTGCTGAGGTAGGTGGTAATCAAGTTATTGATGTTTATTAACATAGATGACATTTTTACTTCTCTTAATAGTCATAATAATTTTATTGGGGAAAGAGCATTATTAATTTTAATGCTTTTATTGATTTAGCTGAGATTACAGCCCTGTTCTTACAGATGCTGTACTTTGAAATTATTACGTTGCAGAGTGACAAAGAAAGAAGACAGAGTTAGGAGCTGACACACTTTTTTCTGCAGTACTAACACCGGTTTCAGTTTGGGGATCAAAGGAACTAAAAAGGGAAAATTGTGGAAAATGCCCCATTTACTGTAACGTCTAAAATACATTTCCTGTTATAAACCCTGACACACAATAATTCAGTATTAGGTTCTTGAGGAGGAAAAAAATAATAAATCAATGGTATATTGACGCTAATAGTTGCTACAGACTAAGAGAGGCATGTCAAATGGAAACCTAGTGTACTGCCTCTTACTCAGAGAAAGTAAGATTATTTGACTGAGGTTCATTTATCCCACTGGTAATATCAAGATATGAGTTCCAGGAAAAATCCTGAAACTACCCAGGTTGCAGCTATGGTTCTGTTTCTGGAGAAGTTAAGGGTAAAGTTCTCATTGATTTTTATTACAGAGAATGAAATCTACATTGAATTATTCAGTTAATGGAAGTTTCTCATTATAAAGGTAGGCTGCAAATGACTCTGTTGTGACCAGCGTTCGTTGGGGGCATTGCTGGTGGTGATGTTGTAAAAAAGGCTTAAATCAAAGCAAATCAAATGTTTCACTAAAAAGATTACTAGGGAATACATCTTTTTGCACTTTTTACTCCAAAGGAAGTATCTCAATGTTTAAAGAAGCCCTCAGCATTTAAAGCTTAAAAAAAAGATCCTGCCATAATAAGTCTTTACAAATATCTGTAAATATGAATGATACAGTTGAGAGATGAGAGTAATCTAAAAGTTCTCTGCATTTGAGAGTCTGTAGACTTATCTCCCTCTTTGAAAATTGCTGAAAGAAGTCTTTTTCATTGCTGCTTCGATTTGTGCCCCCCAAAACACCTTCATTTTGTTTTAAACCAATTAATTACATCACAACATAATATTGTGATTAGACACTAACGTAAAAGACGATAAAAAACATACTCTGGTCTGTTACACAGCCTGGTGGTGCTCTTGATGCCACCTCCGCAAGTTCTTGAACATGAGCTATAAGGTCCCCACAGTCCCCATTCTCCATCCACAGGACGTGTCTCCACCTCTCTGCTCACACAAATTCCATGGCGGCAGTGCTGCACAGTTGACAAAAAAAATGACATCTGTACGTCAAGCACAAGGTTACTGTGTATTTTAGCCACAGAAAGAATAAAATGTAAGAGCTCACTGCTCTTCATCTGGGTCTGGACATTTTCCAAAAAGTTCAAATTCCTTTAAGATATCCCAGTCGTTGTATTTTCAGAAATGTCCAGAGTTCTTTGCTCTCTATGAAAGCTATTGGAACACAAAAAGTTCCACTTAAATATAAGGAAAAACTACTTTACTGTAAGGGTGAGGGAGCCCTGGCACAGGCTGCCCAGGGAGCGTGTGGAGTCTCCTTCTCTGGACGTTTTCAAAACCCTCCTGGACGTGTTAATGTGCCACCTGATGTAGGTGAACCTACTTTAGCAGGAGCTTCGGCTACATGACTCCTAGAGGTCCCTTCCAACCCACAAACTTGAAAAATAGATTTACAGTTGTCTTTCATTTATGAAATTCATGCTGAATCAAAAAGTGAAAAGGTAAGCTAACAAATCAATTCAAGGTATTTTGAGTATCCCAAGCTAAAAAAATATTGAGCTAAACATCTAGTGGAATTGTTTGAAAAAGCAGGCAAGCATTTAAGACCTTTGTTTATGCTAAAGAAAGATGACACTATAAATTCATGCTTAAACTCACACTTTCATACCTGCAGTAGTAGATGTAAAATGTGCTATGCTTTATTTATATTTTACAAAAATGTCATATTTACTACAAATTCCAAAACCAGTTTTACTATAACCATTAAAACTGAATTAAAGAAGAAAATAATTCTTACAGTAAGATACTACACTGCAATGTCTATTGTGTTACTTCAAATTTTATTCCTGATGGAAGAACTACCTATTTCCAAATAAAAATTTATGTAACAGTGCAATTTTCAGTTTATCTTCTGGGATTTATATTATTAAGATGACAAAGATTGCAAGACTATTCTGTTATGGTCATGTCAGTTATGAGACTTCACCACCCCATATCTGGAAACTGTTATTATCTAAAGAAAGTTGTAATCACAAGCTTTTTTTTTCCCCCCCCTAGAAGTCAGGTGATCAGTCTTTTGCTTCAATGTATTTGCTATCTAAGTCTCTGACTCTGCAAATATTTATCCACTTCAGTGGTTACTTAAAAAGTATGTGACTCAAAAGTCTAAATGAGAATCTTATGATTAGTGCATGTGCGACTTTTCCACAGAACCTGCAGGAATTACCAGCACTAATCCTATTGATGACTTATGGCAGTTGGAATTCTAATTCACTTGTATGCTTTCGAAAAATCTCAAATGGTATATTTGATCGTACAGTGGAATAGTTTACAAACTAAAATAGAATATTTACAAGATACTATAATGTCAGCACTATGTCTCCTGCTGACTTCTATGTGCATAATGTATCCTCAGCTTTGTCCTTGACCCTCTGAAGCATTACTGACTGTCCACATCTGGAGACAAGACATTGGGCAAGATGGACTACATGGGGTCAGTCCTCATATACAATGGAGAGAATTCTGTATTTTAGATGACTGTTTGCAGATCCAGGATTAGACAATCATTAGGTTTGTTCTCAGGAGGGATTCTCCTGGTCGTATTGATAGCGAGTAGTTTATTCCATCTTCCCCTGCAGTACATAATGAATCAGTCAATAAAATCATCAGAACAGATTATAACAATGCAGTTCCTTGTTATTTCTGAAGCCTAGGCTTTGCCTCTCTGTGACACAAAACAGGTCTGAATTATACTGAAGTCTAGAAGGGTTTTGGAAACTAAAGTCTCTGGCACATAAAACAATCGAAGAACCTCTGATACACAGAAAAGAAAACAATTTGAAGATTCCATCCCTCTCTAAAGCTAATTTATATGTTACATAGAATTTCTCAAGAGTTATTACAATGTTACAAATTACATTGTTTACTGGCTTCATTTTATTAAAAAATAATATCTGGAAGCAATTCTTTCCTAAATAGTATATGCTTTTACTATATTGATACTTACACTCATATACTAACAATCATTCTGCTCTCAAAATAGAAATTTGTCACAGAATCAGATTCTCCCGAGTTATGCCTGACTTCCCTATCCAACCTGGAGATAAAAACGCTCACCTGTATAATTCTTTGTCACATCAACTCCTGCGTATGGACCATACCTCTTAAGCCCTGACTCATGCCTTCTAAGAATATGACCATTCAAAGTGATTTTCAAGCCCAAAGCAAATAAAGAACAAAAGCTAGATCTCTATTGTCACATAGCTATTTAAACAATCCAACAAGGTGGATAGATCATCACTGTCTTGATGCAGAGGTTAATGCTTTAACCTCACACGAAAAAAACATCATTACTTCACAGCATATCTTCATATGATTTCTCACTGTAGTGCTTACTGTTAGTTTCCATTACTTTTTCAAGATGCTTTTGGGGTAATGTTGTACTCAAATCTTCTAGCATCTAGCTTCTAGGACCCAATAAAAGACAGACTTTTACACAGTGCAGCGATAAGGTAAATTAAGGAACTGTCCTTAGTATCTCAGAAAATATTTTTTTACTACTATAGGCTGAAGATTCTAATTCTCCCTTCACAAAATGAATATTGCATCCAAATATAGAACATTGACCTAGAGTTTAGGTGGTTCTATCCATCCACAAAAACATTTGCAATAACTTGAAGGAGAGTTTTCAGGGAAAGACAGGGCTATAAAATGAAATTTTATACCCACGACAGCATTATTTTGATCCATAAAAATGCAAAGCACATGTTGACATCTGGGATTTTAATAGCTTATTCAAAAAACTTGTCTTCGATATTTTTCCACTGCATTCCTACAGAAACAACATGATGAAGTCACAGTAGAAAACTCCAGCACCAGACGTATTCCAGATGTTCCTCTGTGCTTGCTTGAATTATTATTTCTCTATAATATTCAGAACTTACATAAATTTAAATGTTACTGCTAACAATATTTTTTCTTACATTTGTTATGGCAAATATAATGTATGCATCATGTAAAGTGAGTATCAATCATCATTCCAAATAAACTGCAGCAAGTGGCAATTCTGTTCTATTGAAAGTCAAGAGTTGGTTTTCTGTCGAAAAAGCAGAAATTTTGACCGAAACCCACAGGTATTTTTTGTATCTTCAGAGATGAGAGGGAGG
This sequence comes from Colius striatus, assembly GCF_028858725.1. Taxonomy (NCBI): domain Eukaryota; kingdom Metazoa; phylum Chordata; class Aves; order Coliiformes; family Coliidae; genus Colius; species Colius striatus. Next base: position 175,899,743 of record NC_084759.1, on the reverse strand, counting down.
GTCAAAGGTTCAAATTTGGGATCAAATACTCAGATTTGTATCTATTAATCACCTGCTTAAAACAGGTGAAAAACTGGTTAGATGGTTGAGACCAGAGTCATGGTCAATGCAGTTAAATCCAGTTGGTGGCCGGTCACGAGTGTTGTCCCCGGGGGCTCAGTACTGGGACCATTCCTGTTAACATCTCTATTAATGATCTGGATGAGGGAATAAAGTGCACACTTAGGTTTACAGATGACACCAAGCTGGGTGGAAGTGTTGATCTGCTTGAGTGTAGGGAAACTCTACAGAGAGATCTAGATAGGCTGGATGGCTGGGCCAGGGCCAATGCCATAGGCCAAGTGCTAAGTCCTGCACTTGGGCCACAACAACCCCCATCAGAGCTACAGGCTTGGGAAGGAGTCGTTGGAAAGCTGCCAGGCAGAGAGGGATCTGGGAGTATTGACTGATAGCCGGCTGAACAGGAGTCAGCAGTGTGCCCAGGTGGCCAAAAAGGCCAATGGCATCCTGGCCTGGATCAGGAACAGTGTTGTCAGCAGGAGCAGAGAGGTGATCGTTCTCCCCTACTCAGCTTTTGTGAGGCCACGCCTCAAATACTGTGTCCAGTTTTGGGCCTGTCTCTAAAAGAAGGACATTGAGGTGCTAGAGAGGATCCAGAGGTGGGCTACCAAGATAGGAAAGGATTTGGAGCAACTCTTACATGAGGAACAGCTGAGGGATCTGGGGCTGTTTAGCCTGGAGAAAAGAAGGCTCAAGGAAGACCTTATCGCTCTCTACAACTATCTGAAAGGAAGTTGTAGTGAGGTGAGAGTCGGTCTGTTCTCTCTAGTAACAAGCACTAGAACAAGAGGAAATAACCTCAAGTTGTACCAGGGAAGATTCAGGCGGGATATAAGGAGGAATTTCTTTACTGAAAGGGTTGTCAGGTATTGGAACAGGCTGCCCAGGGAGTTGGTGGAGTCACCATCCCTGGAGGTATTTAGGAGACAGGTGGATGTTGCACTTAGGGAAGTGGTCTAGTGGTCAATAGGGCTGGGACAAAGGCTGGACTCGATGACCTTAAAGGTCTCTTCCAGATGAAAGCATTCTATGATTCGAGTAAGTAGTTTCAGTCTTTCCTGTGGATTAAACTATGATTTGACAAACTGATTTCAGGTGCTTTCAATTTAGCTCATAGCTTATTGAGCTTGCTAAATTTACAGGAAAGCAATTCTGAAGCATTTAACTAAAGTGTTAATTGTCAGGCTATGCTCAATTTTGACTGAATTAAGGAGAGTGACAGATGTGCTCAGAACAAGACTACAGCTCTCAAGTATTTCATACACAGCCTGGTATGACAAACGCTAAAAAACAATGTTGCAGCACAAAGACCAGTTCAGTACGAAGCACGCAGCCTGTAGCTGAAATCTGAACATAAATTGTCTCAAAGTAGATTCCAATCACACAGAGCTGAGAAAGGAGTATGCATCATAGAAGTTACATCAACTCAGCACATAATTCCATGAGCAGGGAGTGAGAATGCTAAAGTCTACAAATCTCGAAGCTGTTCCTTCTGGCTATATTTATGTCTATGAGGTGTTCCCATTCATTCACTCGAACGACTGTAGTGCTAGAGACCTCTCTGCCTTGTCTGCTGTCAAGTGGATATAAGAAACATTTTGCTGCACATTAGACCTATGCCTGCTCTTAATCTTCCAACAATACACATAGTGAAGAAAGCACATTGCTCAAAGAATCAAGATGAGAAGTGAGGTCTGCAGCATTTAGCAGCAATAGAGCTGTTAGTAAATGAGTATATGACACAGGAGAAATGGACCTTAGAGAAATGTCTAACTGAAGTTCTAATTATGGCATCTCAGGCAAGCCTACATGTATTACTTAGATGACATTATCTACAAAACCCACAGTATTTTAGGTTTTTTTCAACATTTTAATTTCTTTTTGTGAAAAAAAAACCTAAATACTTTCTTTCTCCCTTGAAATACTTCCATAGAAAAGTTTAACTTTCCTGAAATCGCACCTAAACATGAAAGTATCTCACAAAAATCCTAATTTACAGCAAAAATTCTTGGTTCGAAATCTTAAATATACTTTACTCTGTTTTTACAGTTCAAAAGATCTTCTGCTCCTTCCCAGATGGTTAACATATCCCTCTGTTCCCCCAAGTCTGTTAAAATCCATCTGAATTTTTTATTCATATATAGCATAGATATCCACATATGATGAATTATTCTTTCAGATTAACCACGTATAACATTCATGAGGTAGTAAAGCAATGTAATGATTTTTAAATAAATCAATATACGGGTAGTAACCTACAACTGAAGCCCAGCAAACACATTCCAGGATCAGATTGGTTGGTATTGCTTTTACTGATCAAAGCAATTCTTCGTCAGTCTGCATCCTCATTCGAAATTGTCCCCCTATTCCTCTCCTTATGTGGCTATAAAGGGACTAGGACAACATCTTAATTCACTTGATAGCTATTCTAGATATCTTTAGAGACACTAGCTCAATATACTATGTATCTATAGTGAATAGGAGCAATAAACATTTCTCTTAAACACACACAACCACATGCTGCCCAGACAAACTGTTAGTATCATAGATTCCTTCTTGATGTTAAACTGCTTTTTCAGTGTTTAAGTTGCAAACTGATATGATATAGAACACTGGGAGAGCTCCAGGACATGGAAAAGTTTGGTCCAGAATCACATAGCTACCTCCTACATCTCCCTTCCAAACGGAGATTCAAATAAATCAATGGAATATGGGCATATTTATATTCCATTTGGGAATCCAGTAAGGATCAGAGCACAACTCTTTTGAGTGTCAAAAAAAAAAACTATTAAAAAAGACACTTTATTGGGTACTTGGTTATTTTCTTAGCAAAAAAAAAAAAAAAAAAAAACTTGTTCTGAGAATGCCATTCCCAGAAGGTAGATGGTTTCACCAACTCGTGTTTGGAGATGGATTTTAAGGATCAGATGTGCATTAGCAACTCCAACAGATGAGCTACCCTTTCTGGAATATCATTTAAACTACACTGCTAATACAGAAGCCATGATTCTTAGCCAGGTATAAGCTGGAGATAAGCATAAGGAGAGTTTGTACATTAGTTGGCTTGTAACCAAATTTGGTTACACAGAATAGTGTAGATATTTCTTTTCTATACTACTATCTTACTACTCTTTTTAATCAGGTCCTCCACAAAATGGGTTTAAGTATTTTCTGTGAATGACATAAATAACACTGTGAAAACTGGTACCCTCTAGATTTAGAACTATGAACAAATCCAGTGAATTTAGAGATTCTACTTATTAACATTACTTTGTGTTTTTTTGGTTTGGGGTTTTTTTTGGTTGGTTGTTTTTTTCTTTTTTTTTTTTGTTTGAGTTTTTTTAAATCTGAACAAAGATATTCAATAAGGCAAAATCTTAATTGCTCTTCAAACTCACTTCTTTGGAATTTCAGAAAGAACAGGAAAAAATCCCAACACAAAACTTCCTATGTTCAAGGTGAAGTCTTTTGTACTATCCCAGAGTAATACAGCCAAGTAAATTCCTCACTACAGAAACCTTTTAATAGAATAACTTTCTAAAAAACAAAATAAATTCAAAGAAATTTGACTAGAGAGCAAATTGAAGTAAAAGTGCAAACTTTCTATTTTAGTAACGTTAATTACAGAAAATTAATAATATTAACTCTACAGAATTCACATTGGAAATTCTAAAGAAAATGTTTTCTTTATTCTTTGTAAGACACTGAAATTATAGGCTGCATCTTCCTTTTAATGTTTTAAGAAAATGGTTCCTGTACCTACTACTACTAAGTACTGTTACTGTGCTCTACAGGTGTGTGCAACATGAGACATACAATAGAATTCTCTTTCAAAATGGATGAATGCCAATAGAGTGCATATGGCAAGAAGATATTCCATTAAGAATTGCTGGCTCTCAGGAATAGCCATTTGCTCATTTGAGAGTTTCTGATATTATTAGATTTGTATCTCCTTGAAGGTAACAGAAGCAAAGACACTAGGACAGTTAGAGCAGTTCATAGTGCAAGATCCACTAATCAGACACAGAACCTGAAGGAAAACTAAGAGTGTACTGTGAAAATAAACTCACGTGCCAAATTTACATTTAAAAAGTTGACGTTAAAATGACAAATGCCTTAAATGTATGTTCTTTGCATACACCACAGCAATAATGCTGCAAATGACAAATATAAATTTATTTAGCTTGCTAGCAAACATTAATTATAATTACTAGTCCTCATGTCTTATTCCCATTTACATCAACAGAAACTTGTCAACTGAGCTTAAAAGGAGCTCTCCTTTAACTAGGAACAGATGACAATTTGCCAGAATAATTGCTCTTCTTCCTTATATCTTTCAGAGGTAATGACTGTAATTAGCTCTTCGCTTCCTACACTTCGTTTCACTGCAGTAATTGCATAAAATAAATTTTTGTACTCTTCTATAAAAGCAATCCTCTGATGTTATCAAATTAGAGTCAATTGAACTAAAGATTATACATGAAGTTTATATAAAATATGAACCTTTCTGATCAGTGACTGACTGATAAATGAGTTAAACATTGTAACACAATCTGCATGCATAGATTTAATCAAGCACAGCTTCCACTGCACCCTTCAAATAACTTCCTAATCTTGCAAGGGAGAAAGAAACCATTTGAGACAATTTACTCACTAAATTGTTATCTATTAAGACAGAATTTCACTGCTACTGTCTCACCAAATACAGAAGAAGAAGAAAAAAAAAATCTGTAAAGATCTAGTAATCTAGAAATCTAGTAATAACTGAGTGAAATATAGCAGCCTATTATATATAGAAATTAGACTAGATATCCTTTTAATCATCTTTGAACCTGTAAAAAGTTAACATTGCTTCCATAGCCCCTGAAGCTGCCAAAGCACACTACTACTAAAAGCAGCTCAACAAATCAGCCCTACTTAAGTTCACTGTCAGATCTGACCATGTAAAAACACCTCTGAAATATTTATTCTCACAGTCTCCTGACACATAAGAAAATACTTCTATTTGCTGGTGGTGAACTGAGATACAGAGAAGCCAAAGCCTAGATCAGTGAAGAACTCAAGCACTTCCCAAACTACACACAAATCCAAAACTAAAACCCTCAAATCTTCATTGAGAACTCTGAATTCAGCTGGCCTCCACAATTACTTCTGTTTCTGTCAAGGTTCTGTATTTGCCTTGACTATGTCTAGTAATTAGATACCCATGACTCTTATGGGTAAAGAGAAAGGTTATATATCATCCGAATGCAAAGCATTCAATCCATACCTCACACAGCCAGGCAGTCCCAGGCTTTGGGGCTTAAGTGAGAAAAGAGCTCCTGGCATTTAGCATGGGACAGACCCAAGTATCCCCAATTATGTTACAACAGGTAAGACTATATGAATACAAGTTGCATGGTTAAGGCACTTACTGGAGTAGATGAAGAGGTACTGACACATGCTTTTTGCATTTTGCCTGAAACACAATGTGCACACCATGTGACACAATGTGCAAATATCTACCAAAATAAGGATTCTAATCCAAAGACTCCCTCTTTCCAAAAAAGCATACTCCTGAATTTTAGTCAGTCACACTTTATTTGTTCTGGCTTAACGAAACAGCTTCAACAAGACAAACATGCTTTTGGGGTGCCTTGTTTCCAGGGGAATTCAGCTTTGGAGCGCTGCCAATGCGGAAAAAGAACCAAGTTATTATGAATGATCTGAGCTTTTCAAACAGACACAAATCAATGCTTACCATTCCCACACCACAAACTGTTCCATCAGCCAAAGGCATGTGCTGAGTACGACAACCCTTGTGAACACCTTCTGTGCTTGTGCACCATAAGCGTTTGCATTGTTTCTAAAAAGAAAATAAGATTACTTTTATTGTTCCTGTAACACCATTTCAGACATTAGCTAGGATATTTGTATTGTTTTCTCACAACATGTGGGCTTATTGTTTGCTATTGGTACTACCATTTTTCACAGATAAAACACTACAAAAACAAAATGGATTTTGCTTAAGGCAAAGTAGGAATGTGGAATACTTGAAACTGATTCCGTTAGAAGTAATAGATAATTTCATTTTCTCATTCAGTAGGAAAAATCATTTATAAGTAGGTAAGGTGTTACAGTTTATACTACCCAGCACACTGTCACCAGAAAAAGACTCTACACAGAATTCTTCTTAAGAATACACTGACTGGAAAATTAAGAATTTAGAAAAACAAGAAAATTGTTACAAGACTAATAATGGACAAACAACCTTTATGGATTGTAACATTTATAAAGCATCTTCAGTAACACCATCTTTAGGTCTTTGAATCTCTCTTTACTTTTTCTATAATATTTCAAAAAAACCCTGACTCTTTTAATCAACATTTAGCCTCACAAAAATCTCTACTTAATTCAGTCACAATCCAATCTTAAATTGTCTCAATAACTCCAACAAGCCATGCAAGACTAGTAGAGGTAGCTACAAAACCTGTCTCTACATGACATCTTGACAGTAATGAAGTCGTATTTGTATTAATTTTACATTGTACAGGCCACAAAGTTTTCAAAACACAACTTAAGTTTCAGTCTTGATTTACTGAAGTTTTCTTTCCAGATTCCAATTTTGCTTAAATAAATTGTTGGTTAAGTATGGAAAATGTACACTCTAAAAAGGCATGAAAATATTGTTTTAATCTTTGACAAAGTAGTGGGAATCTACACCTCAGATCAAACATTTAGAACAAGTATTTGAATTATTAACTTTCAAGTTTAAAATTTAAAAAAACTACTAAAAGAAGCAGATAAGGAAGACTTGTTAACATAAGATAGAAGCTATAATGTGAATACATTGTTAGAAAGTATTGAAATAATTAATTTCTGGAGTTGCAGGTAGACTTAATTTATGCAGCTTTAGATCTTCTAAAGGAATGATAATCCCACTTACAGATGTGCAAATCAAAATTATTGCATCCTACTTTTTGATTCTATTTATTTCTAATAAATCCAACTGCAACACTCTCCACTGAAATCTCTCCCTTCAACAAAACAAAACCTGAACTTTGAAATAGTGCAGGACGAAATTCTTTCAAAACCAAGGGTCCTGAGATTTGATTTCTAAAGCAAATTTCTAAAACTACCTTTCAGTAATTTTTTAGTATAGATTGAGCATGCCTGTGTGTTGATCACTCACCAGATATGGGCACACTTGTGACCCAAGACCAAACATAAGTTCACACTGCTTATTGACATCATACATTGACCCAGGCAGCTGAGAGGAAAGATCATATATTCTTCCGCTAGGTTTGTCTAGGAGACATTCACCATAACCAGTACTGTTGTAAAAACAGGAAAAAAAAAAGTGAATAAATCACTCTTAATTCATTGGAAGCCTACTCAACACAACACTTTACATGTGCATATCTCAGTAGAGCTACAGGTTTGAAAGCCTACCTGCCTACACAGTGACTTTAATTGAAATTAATAAATCAGATCATTTGATTTTCTTTTATTGGATTTTGCATTAGATCTACAAAAAAAAAGCTTAAGTTTTTGAGCTTTCTGGATGTCATTTCTCATTTTCACACTCTTACAGGAAAAAAAGACGGTACTGTCTAAATTATACCCACCATTTCTTTTTTAGATGAAAACTTCCAAAAATAAAGTGTGCCTATTTTGACCTACTAAAAATATACTAAAGATATTTTGCAAAAGCAATGCCATTATATTAAGAAAAAAATGCAAGCAAATTTTAAAAAGTCATTAATCATCCAAAGAGTTAAATACATGTATTTTTCTGGAGGACTGAGGCCTTACAGGGGCGATTAAACCTAAGAACAACACACAGTATTTAAGCAAGGCTTTTAAAATACTTCTCAGAAGGATATTAAAAATCATTAAAAAAACAAAACAAAACCAAAATCATAGCATTATACCGATACTTACTCAAGAAATTCAGTGATATATTTTTGACTGCACTTGGACCAAGTCCATGGACTTGTATGGTAATTTAAAGTTGGAGCCATCACATGGTACTGATGTTTAATTCCAGCTTCTTTACATTTAAAACTGTCATCATGAGGTATATTAAATCTAAAAAGCAAAACATACAAACTCCAAAACAAATTCAGCAACAACTAATTGAAACTCTTTTAGTTGTAGCAACAAATGCTTCGAGCTTTGAGTTGAAAATGTCTTAAAAATTATACAATTACAATAGTTCTTCAGCTCACCAGTAAAATTCCACTGTTTGGGAATAAGTCACTTTAAATGAACAACCCATCTCCTCAACTGAACATACAAGCCCAATATCCACACCATAACTCTTACTATTCAGTAACAAACACAAACTACAGAGCAAATCAACATCATACTCATACAACTAACACACTGTCTTATTTTGTATCCCGGTAAATACCATAACAAATAGCATGTATCTAAATGAACTTCCAGGCACATGAAAATCAACAAGCTAGCTATTGAGCTCTGCAACATCATCGTTACCTACACTGTGGCATGCCTCATGGAGCTAGAGTATAGCACCTTTCTGTCATCACTGATGAGGTATGCTTCATAAAATATAATGCTGTCATCTTCTCTTATTTTTCTGTGTAAAGTATTTCTCCTTGTGTTATTCTATTGTATTCTGGAAGGATCAAGCACAAGAATATTTCTGCATTACATTGTTTTTTCTTAGAGGTAAATTCCCATCAGGGCTAGAAAGCAGTTGGAGTTAACAGGACTCTTGCACATCTAAGATACCTGTCCCAGTGTCCCAAAAAGTTCATATGACAAAAGGACAGTATACAGCTGTATGGCCTGTATTTCCCATAGTTCAGGATACAAGCCCAGTCATACAATCTGCAGTTCCTCTACATGTCGGTGATAGGCAGAGCTGGCTCACTGCAAGGTGGAAACATGATGACTCTTCTAAAAAAGAATGTAGCAGACTGTGCCCTCATAGCAACATAGAGCCCATCACTGAAAATTGTTAATATTCAAAAGGAAATTTAAAATTTACCTGCTGGGAAATAGGTACTTACACATGTCCAAGTTCATGCGCTATAGTAAACGCAGCGCTCAATCCATTTTCTTCGCTTATAGAACAGCTGCGTAGTGGGTCACACATTGTACCTAGCTCTGCTAAACCTGCAAAATTGAGTCCTTATGTAAAAGCTTAACAGAATCAATTCTCATGTAGATGGAGTGACTCCACTAAGAAATACTATGGCACTCAAGTTGAAAGTCACAACCCAACTATGCAGCAAATTTACACAAAAGGAACAACTGCCTGTCACCAAAGTACATGCCGGGGCAGAACAGTATTGAGAAATTTTGTTTGGTTTTTTTTTTTTGCCTGTGTGACTTACAGTTTGCATCTGCTTTCTGATTTATTCCTAATTATTTTCTCTCCCTTCAGTTAAATTACCATATATTTTCTGTTATAAAAATCATACTGATTAAAAAAGAATAACTCACCAAGAGTATCGCACTTCTCTCTAGCTCGGCAGATATCTTCCCTTGAAGGAAGAGAATTATTTTAAGTTATTACAGCAAATAAACTATTTCACTGTTGCTATATTAATTACAGCAATCACATATCTGATTCTCAGTTTTTAATGCAACAGTCCATTAAAATAATTAGCATTCTGGTGAAGGAAGTAATTTAAATTCACCAGAGTAAGGTGACAGCGTTGCTCCCTATCTAGCTTGCAAAGAATAAAAATTCAAATACTATGTTATTTCTATGCAATGCAAAAGGTAGATCAAGTGTGAAATGCTGCTGAAAAATGTGCAGATCACAGTAGACTTGAAACTACCTTATGTAGTGGACCATCTGTCAAAATAACAACGTAAAATTCAGGACAAATAACAAACAGTTTGAAGTGCTGGAACGTGTCCAACTTGAACACCAGGAGAAAAAGATTATGAAAAAGAACAGCAAAAGACAGACTATATTTCATTAAACAAACATAAAAATCTCCACTGAGGCTATCAGTGGAGAATATATGCTAATATTTAACTGCTTTCTATTTGCAAGCTTTTGGTAGCTCTAATTACACCAAGGCTATTAAAAGCTGACCATCCTTCAGCTGATTCCATTATGTACAGCACTATATCCCTACCATATGTATGTACAACAGTTAAAGATTTCATTTCCTTGTAACAATTTCAGGTCTGAATAATTTCCATCATCTTCAACAAAAAGTTAATCAGATAGCTAGCAACTAACATAGCACTGTCAGAGTAATTGCTTATGTATTGATATACGGTGGTTTAGGAGTGCAAGATAGTCTATTTTCACTTTGATTATCTAAGAACAATATCAGAGAATGATTAAAAAATGATGTTGTAAAAAAAAAATAAAGTGAAGCACTTGTCTGCCCTAGCTGAGTAATTATGGCTATTTCAGATACTGTACCTAGTGATAAGAACAGCTGTATCATGATGAGAAGGGTGAGCATCATCCAAAGTGTTTTGTGCTTGCTGCCATAAGCAAAAATTACGAAGAGTGGTAGCTGCATTAAAAGTGATAGCTGGTCCTTCCTAAGGAAGAAATGGCAAAATAACCTGAAATAAGTGGCTTAATATTCAGGCACTTGCACTTATTTTGTCATTTGTCCCCTTAATCTGCAAAACAATGACAGCACCTAGAAAGGAATTCAGCAGGACTCCACATAAGAGTTCACTCCCACATTTGTTTATAGGATCAGATCTTAATCTAGCTAAATCCGTCAGTCATGAGAACCCATTACATCAATCAATGTATATAAGCATGCATCATGTGTGAAATATTTTTTTAAGTGACATTTATGACAAATATAAAACAACATGCATTTGAAAAGTGTATACTTCTTACAATCTTAAAACATTATAGCTGTTAGGGCTGAAAACTCTTCATCAAAACACTATAAAAGTTGTCATTTCTCCATCATGTTTCCATGCATATAACCACACTTTAGGTAGTTATCCCATAAAGCTTTCATAATATCTGATTTATGTCCATTTAGGTGAACAGGAGATGCTAATAGACAGATGGGGAAATACGGGCTTTAAACAAACATTCTGCAATTCACATTTGACATTGTGTCCTATTTGAAAACAAAATTGTGTAGACAAAGAAAATATTTTGCACTCCAAACTAAAACATTTTCAACTTTAGAATTATTACAATGCAAATTCACATATTTTGTTTCTTCCATTAGAAAGAAATCATTTTAATATTTACTTTTCCTACCTGTTCATTGTGAATTACAATTAATTTTACAATAACTATATTTATAAGATTTCCAATACTTGCATCTTTATAGATTGCTGCAACCTAAAGAGAAAAAAGTCAGAAGATTAGAATATTAAACTCATCTGAGAAACCATCTCTCTTTGTCATGCAAACAAGTTATGGGAGAAAAACAAGTTGCTACACAACAGACATTTCATGCACCCATCTGTACCTTCCTACCCAAATATGGTGACAAACCCAAAACAGTTGTTCAGTTTTTAATAACCTTATAGCTCTAATTTTATACTCATTTCCAAACACTCAGAAACCACATTGAAATGTTACTATAAAAATTATACTTATTATATAGTGTAAAACCTGTAGTTTATTGATAAAATATCAAAGAAAGAAAAAAAGTAATGTTAATGCAGCTGTCATAGACATAAACTGGTTTATATGGATCATTTGTATAATTAATACCTAAAATAGCAGAGTTTTAGAAAGCAAACTTGAACCAATAAGTTTTTGTCCTTGTCTTTAATAGAAGCTGGATTGAGTTGTAAATCTGTATTGAAAACATACAAGACATATAAAAGTTTCTTTCCTCACCCACAAAATACATATTTACATAAACAGACTTTTTTATATATACTCTTGCATCAAGGTAGTAAAAATCACGAGTCAATTCCATATACCAAGGTGAACTGCTTTGAAAGTTGTACTGAATAAACTTCTTTACTGCTCCTACGAATTCTCAATAACAGCTTCACACATCCCATCCATATCGATTCTACAATTTGGCTTAAAACAGTCACTGAATGCAGCCTTATCCAAACAGGAGCTGCCACCAGACACAGAAGTACTGACCTTCTTTCCTACCTTGTGCTAAAGTTTCAAGGCTACAAAACCAACAGGATAAAGGATCAATCCAGCTACAAAACAACGTTAAGGTTCTTTTTTGTATCATGTCATACTGATCAGCATGATCTCATTCCTGGTGCAGCCACTCTTTCACAGGTGCTGGCAGAGGGAAAGGTGCAGAACAGACTTCTTTCAAAAGTAACCTATGCTTAAACTGCCTCAAATTGGTTGTGAAACGACTTGCTGTGTATGGATCCCATATACCTGAGATAAAGTAATTCTGCTAAAAGTTGGAACTAACAGAGCACTGGCTCCTGACTCATATTCTCCCCTTCTCTACAGTGTGCAGCATCGTCCTTCATTTTTTTGCTGATATACAAGTTGAAAATAGAGGATTTGCTAAGTACAAGGAAGGAGACAGAATTTTGGAATCCACTTGGACATCATATTTCAGAGTAGCACAGCTATTGCCTGCTTCCTTCCATGTGGACTCTATTCTTGATTACCAACCAGCAAGTGTTCAATTATTCTGAGTTGGGATTAAGAAGCATCATTGAAGCATTCAATTAGGTGTACACACATTCAGAACACCTTTATCAAAGAAAAGGTGCCTGCAAAGGCTCAAGCATTATTTAGGCAGAAGGAGTTCTCTGAATTTGAATGCAATAAACTACCACTTTGGTACTATCAAAACTATTTTTAAACTGCCACAAACTATCAAGCTCACAATGTGTTCTAAGAAGATCTACTTTCATAAACCTATTTCTGGATATAAAATATCCCATAAAATATCACAAACTGTCAAGGTATGTTCCTGAATTAATTGTCAAATTAATAAAACACATTGATCACCTTCACCTCAGCTCATGTAACCAACAGTAAGCATGCTGTCTAAATTCCTTTAACAGTCAATGAAGAAGGAGAAAGGATAAAATGTTGTGCAGATGTCTATCTGAAGACATATTTAGAGAAATGTTATCTTCATGAACAACACCAAGGTACTGAATTTCTTCATCTCTTTATTATGGAGGGAGATGAGACATCTAATTTTCAGATACATGAGGCTAAGGGAAAGTAATTCCACCCCAACAATTTCCAGTTTTATTTCTCTTTAGGAAAGAAGAAATAGAAGTCAGGTTCTTACAGCATTTCAAAAATCATGTCACAGAAGAATCTGCAAAGAACTAAAAGAGTCTTTGGCTTACAATGCAAAGATGCTTTTCTTGAGGACTGACTGTCCTACCACTTAAGTTGACATAAGAGTCATAATAAAGAACTTGTTACAATAGAAACCTATAAAAGAAAACTACATTCATATAGTATTAACATAAAGATCTTTTCTGGAACGGGTAATAAAGCATGTTGGAAATGACCTTAAAGATCATTTAGTTCAATTTCCTCAGCCAAAGGCTGGGACATCTCTCACTAGATCAGGTTGCTCAAAGCCCAGTCTAACCTGACCTTCAACTATTCCTAGGATAGGATGCACAACTTCTCTGCACAACCCATTCCAGTGTATCACCACTCACATCATAAAAATTCTTCCTTATATCCAGTCGATATACCCTCTTCCAGTTTAAAATTGTTATATCTTGTCCTGTCCACTACAGGCCTTGTCAACTACATCTCTCTTGATCTCGTAAGTCCTCTTTATATATTGAAAGGCTGCGATAAGGCATCCCAGAGTATTATCTTCTCCAGGTTGAGCAGAACTCTCTGTATCTCTCCTCAAAGGAGAGGTATTCCAGCCTTTTTGTGGCCCTCCTCTGGACCTGCTCTAACCAGATCCATGACTTTCTTATGTTGGGGACCCCAGAGCTGGGTGCAGTACACCATGGGTCCTCATGAGAGCAGAGCAGAAGGGGAGAATCACCTCCCTCAACCTGCTAAAGTATGTTTCTCTTGATAAAGCCCAGGCTTTCTAGGACATCAACAACTCATCTCCAATTTTTCATGCACCAGTACCCTCAAGTCCTTCTCCATAGGGCTGCTCTCAATCCATTCATCTCCCAGTCTGTACAAATACCAGGACTGCTCCAATCCAGCTGCCAGAACTTGCACTTGGCCCTGCTGAACTTTGTGAGGTTCAGCTGGGCCCACTCCTCAAGCCTGTCAAAGTCTCTTTGGAAGGCATCTCTTACACCAAGTGAATCAACTAAATCATGGTCCTGATTTTGTTTAAGATAATATTCTTCCTAGTAGCTGGCACATGGCTATCTTTTGGATTTGTGCTGAAACAGCATTGATAACACAGGGATGTTTGAGCAGTGCTTACACAGCATCAAAGCCTTTTCTGCTTCTCATCCTGCCCTGCCAGCAAGGAAGCTAGGGGTGTACAAAAAAACTGTGAGAGAGCATGGACAGGACTGTTGACCCAAATTAGCCAAAGGGCTATTCCATACCACAGAACATCATGCCCAGCATTTAAGCTGGAAGGAGTTGGTAGGGAGGGGCTGACTGCTGCTCAAGCATTGGTCAGGAGGTGGGGAGCAATTGCACTATGCAGCACTTAAAAGTTTTTTCCCTTTTTAAAATAAATCTTTTTATTATTATATAATTTATGCTATATTTTATTTCATTTTAGTTAGTAAATTGTTCTTATCTCATGGTCACTTTCATGACCTCCAAATGTTTAGTTACTACCACTGCTTTTGAAGGACCAAAGAGCAAGACTCCATTCTGATAAGGACATGCCCTTACTAGCAAAGGAAGATACCTTCTGCAGGCTTGCTGAACACATGCGTGAAGAGAAAAATCCTGAGAGCTAAAAACCACAAACCAAACTTGAAGAATTACCTAGGGAACTGTGCAGGCTAGAATCATCAACTAAGATTTGAAATTACAGATCAATGCAGGGAAGTGTCACAGATCTGGAATATGAGATTCTTATTTTCAGTGAAAAAAAGTAAAGAGGTAAAGAACTCTCTGCTCCTGTATTCTATCTCTTTCAATGCTCTCTTAGTGGAAGCATTAATGAAAAAGGATGATGAAGTGAAATAGGAATATGATAGAATACACAATTTATGTACAGTTTCCAGAGCTACTTTCTTTATAGTGATCTAAATCCTGGCTTTGCAGAAGTAGGATGTAATAGCCAAGATCGACACTAGTTTCAAGAGATGTTTCAAACTCTTAAAACCAGCATCCACACCATAGATTCAGACTGTATAGCAACAAAGGAAAAAGAGATTAAGCTAGTTACCCTTCAGTGGAAGGATCACAGCTTCCACTCTCATTAAATTCTCAAGATAAAGTCAGATCTTGTCATCACCACAGCTGTGGCTGCCAGGTGACTGGAAGCAACCTTGTCACAACAACGTTTTGTTTCTCTTGATATCCTTGTTGTAACTGTCCATTAAACCAGGACTGAGAGTTGTGGTAAAATGCCCTATTTAGAAAACAAGCTAGTAAACAAACATGTTCCTCCAGAGGCTGGAAGATGATTAAAGAATATATCCAAATCCAACTGAACTCCTCCAGTACTACTTTCCTAAAGATTGTATCCCAAAACCTCTTCTTTTCTCTTCTCTGCTACATACAACCATGGTACTAGAAGAATAAAAACATACTTATCTCTTAAAAGAAATATGATATAACCTGTTAGCTCACATGTCTTTCACAGGCTCCAATAATTTCTTATTTATCACTACAGTGCTCAAAGGTTGAAAGATACCCAGGATCTGGCAGATTTCTCCTTCACATCTTCCATTGTCATATCCTGATTCTGGCATATGTTTCCTAAGACCCCAGAACTGTCTGAAGTCATGAGATAAAGAAGTCATCACAGCCTTAATTGCTTCACTGAGACAATGAGAAAGAGCTGTTATTTCTGCTGCTATCAATCCTATTCTGTTCCAGCTGTGCTTCCCCCAGTGGAAGCTAATGCCAGCAGAGCCTTATGCAAATTTGCGCAAGTATACCAACACAATTCAGAGTTATCATTTTTTTCACCCTATGAGTTCTAGGTTATCTCCTATCCTCTCATCCAAGTCCTCTTCAATCTACCATCCCCTGAGTTAACCAAGTTCCAGATGACTCTGTTGTGCTCTAGTGGAAGCAAAAAGAAAAAATACATCCCTTTTAAAGGCTGAGTCACTCTGAATCATAGAATCGTTAGCATAGAATGTTTCCAAATTTTTTTGGTTGGAAAAGACCTTTAAGATTGTCAAGTCCAACTGCTAACCTAACATTGCCAAGCCTGTCACTAAACTAATCCGTATCCCTCAGCAACTCATCTATACGTCTTTTAAATATCTCTAGGGATGGTGACTCCAGCACCAATTCCAATGCTTAACAACCCTCTCGGTGGAAAAGTTCTTCCTGTGTAACCTGATCTAGGTGGACCTGTTTTTAGCAGGGGGCTTGGACTACGTGATCCCTAAAGGTCCCTTCTAACTCCTACCATTCTGTGATTCTGCAATGTCTAATCTAAACCTCCCTTGGCACACCTTGAACCCATTTCCTTGTGTCCTATCCACTACTGGAAAGAAGAGATCAACCCCTACCTCACTACAAATCTCCTTCAGGTAGTTGTAGAGAGCAAACATATCTCCTCTCAGCCTCCTCCTCTAGCCTAAACATTCCCAGCTCCCTCAGACGCTCCTTGTAAGACTCGTTCTCTAGACCCTTCACCAGCTTCATTGTCCGTCTCTGGACACACTCCAGTACCTCAGTGTCCTTCTTGTACTGAGGGATTCAGAACTGGACACAGTATTCAAAGTGCAGCCTCACAAGCGCTGAGTACAAGGGGACAATCATTTCCTTGGTCCTGCTTGTTACACTATTTCAGATACAAACCAGGATGCCATTTGGCTTCTTGGCCACCTGGGCACACTGCTGGCTCATGTTCAGCCAGTTGCTGATTAACATCCCCAGATTCTCTTCCACAAGACAACTCTCAAGCCACTCTGCCCCCAGCTTGTAGCTTTGCCAATGGTGTAGATGGGTGACACATTTGCCAGCTTCTTGTCTGCTGGAATCTCCCCAGTGAGTCAGGGCTGCTGGTAGGTGATGGGAGTGGCTCAGCAAGCACTTCCATCAGCTCCCTCAGCACCCTCGGGTGGATTCTATCCTGCCCCATCGACTTGTGTGTGTCAAGGTGCACCAGCAGGTCTCATACTACTTTGTACTAAGGCAGCTTCAGTCTGTCCCCTGTCCCTATCTTCCAACTCTGGTGGACAATGGCCCAGAGAAGAGCTGGTTTTAGTATTGAAGACTGAGGCAAAGAAGGCATTAAGTACCTCTGCCATGTCCTTGCTCACCAGGTTTCCCCTTTGATCCATTAAAGTGGGAAGATTCCCCTTAGGCTTCCTTTTGATGCTAATATATTTATAGAAACTTCTCTTATTGTCTTTTACAGCTGTGGCCAGCATAAATTCTAGTTGAGCTTTGGCCTTCCTAATTTTCTCCCTACGTGACCTCACCACAGCCTTGTAGTTCTCCTGGGTTGCCCAACCTTCCTTCCAGAGCTAACAGACTCTCTTTCTCCTCCTGAGCTCCAGCAGAAGCTCCCTCTTCAGCCAGAGTGGTCTGCTGCCCCACCAGCTCCTTCTTACACATAAGACAAGTCCCAGGCAGCTTAGAGCAAGGTCTTTGCCATGATTAAACAGTGCTAAGGCTTCACGATAAGGACAGACCATGAACCCTGTACTACCAAGGAGGAAATCATAGAGTAAAATACTAGTCTAATCATTAAATAACTAATTACAACATACGCCACCTAGATGACAATAGTAGTAAATAGCACTAACAGCAATGAAGTGTAAAGATGGGCAAGTATGTGCCTGTGTACATACTGCAATAATTCATAGAATCATCAAGTCAAATAAAGGTTGAAAAACACTTTTAAGATCATGTCCAACCACTAACCTAGCACTGCCACATCTACCACTAAATCATGTCCCTAAGCACCACACCTACATGTCTTTTAAATACTTCCAGGGATGGTGACTCAACCATATCCCTGGGTAGCCAGGGATATGATTTAGTGCTTGGCAACCCTCACAGTAAAGAAATTTTGCCTAATATCCAATGAAACCTCCCCTAGTGCAACCTGAGGTAGTTTCCTCTTGTCCCATTGCCTGTTACTTGGGAAAAGAGACCAACAACCACCTCACTAGAACCAACTTTCAAGTGGTTGCAGAGAGTGATAAGGTCTCCCCCTCAGCTTCCTCTTTTCCAGGCTAAACAACCCCAGTTCACTCAGTCACTCCTCATAAGACTTGTTCTCTAGACCCTTCACCAGCTTTGCTGCCTGTCTCTGGACATGCTCCAGCACATCAATGTCCTTCTTGTAGTGAGGGGCCCAGAACTGAACAACATACTTGAGAAATGTCCTCACCAGTGCTGAGTACAGGGGGACAATCACTTCCCTGGTCCTGCAGGCCACACTATTTCTGATACAAGCCAGGATATCACAGGCCTTCTTGGCCACCTGCACCCACTGCTGACTCGAATACCTTTGTATTAACTAGATGACCTAAAAAGGTAGTGATGTGAGACATTATAACATTTAATATACAGGCACCCTGAACCTGGAATACAAGGAGAGTCACAATTTAAAAAACAGTACTCTTTAAAACCATATAGATATCATTATGCCAACATAATTGACATGCCTAGCTCATATTAATTTTGTATGGATACTTTGAAAATAATTGTTTCCTGTTACATAGATTCATTGGTGTGTAATCTAATATCCACTGTCTTTTTAACCACTAAATGCACAAGAGCATGTGGTTTCATATCATAGAATCATAAGGGTTGGAAGGGAACTTTAGAGATCGCCTAAGTCCAACCTCCCTGCAGAAGCAGGTTCACCTAGATCAGGTCACATAGGAACATGTCCAGGCGGGTCTTGAAGACCTCCAAGGAAGGAGACTCCACAACCCCTCTGGGCAGCCTGTGCCACTGCTCTGTCACCTGAATAGTGAAATAGTTTTCTCTTATATTTAAGTGGAACTTTTTGTACTCCAGCTTCATCCCATTACCCCTTGTCCTGTTGCTTGCTACTATAGAAAAAAAGGATATAAGAAAAAACACAGTAAGGTACAGGGCTTAGGCAAGAAAAAAAAAAAAAAAACAGCCTTTATGCTGTCTCTCTAGATTTCACTGAATGAGAGACAAAAAGCACTGAACATTCCTGCAGCTTTATTATTAATATACTGGTCTGAGTGAAAGAGGGGTAAAATACAAGCTTAGTAGTCTAAGTAATAGATGTGAAGAGCAATACACTCATCACTAAATTTAAAAACATTCACTGCCTGTCAAATGCTAGTCATACAAACAAAATAACCTAAAAAATATTCACATCTGCTGCTTATTTTTATATGCGTATGCCACAATAAGTAAAGTAAAATATTCTTAAATGCTAGTACACATCTATGTTTTCCCAGGGTGTTAGGGAAAGATGAACTGTTAACAATTGTATGATATGAACTGCAATGAGTTTTGAATTATGCAAACGTAATAATTTGGCTGTTTGTTAATGACAGAAGCAGCACACTGGTTCATGGATCTTTCCACACAGAAAAATATTTAACAAGCAGTGCTGAGGATTAGTTGCCAGAATGGCCAGAAAGTATAAACAAGCCTACAACTAGAAGATTTTTTTGCTGTTAAGATCTGTTAGTCACTGCCTTACATTTTACATCCTGGTAAATTACAGTACCTACAATACACTATTAAAAGGACAGTAACTATTTCAAGGCACTGGGATGGCAACCTGATTTGCCCAGATCTGAAAGATTACACAAAGAACAAAGCAATGGAGAGACAAAGCCACATATGTGCAGTCCAACTTTTGAAGCTGTCTTAATGAAAATTGAAAATACCAGCTTTTAATACAACATTATAATGGTACTATTTTACCATTATATAATGCCCTTTTATGATTCCATAGACTTGCTCCAAGTTAAATGCTGCTCAATCCTTTCTCCTTGAATGCATGGCTGCCCCCCTCCTGTGCTCGAGCTGTAGCACTCACATGACTAGGCAGTCAGCCAAGTTCACAATCTGAGCTGGCCAACATAGCCCTACCACAGGTGGTTCTACATGTCAAATTTTCAGAAAGGAAGGATTACAAAGTTCTTACTGCAAGTAAAGAACAGACCCAGTTTTTTACTACCAAACTAACTATAGAAGCTAAACATTTCTTAAGAAGATGTCTTTAATCAGGTATCCTATTCAGAAAATGAGGTCAGTACCTTGAAATGTACCATGGAACCAGAATCAATGAGGTTCACACACTTTTATAGTAAATTCCAGTGTCCTCATGAATTATTTCAGTTGCTAGTATCACACCTTCATATTAAGAACTCCAAACTGTCACAACATAATGTGCCCAAGACAAGAGTCCTCAAGCTAATAAATCTGTTAAGGTAGTATCTGCTACCTGCTCTGCTTTTGCAATTCTTGGTGGAACAAGAAAGAACACCGTTGAGTTAAGCAATCTCAAATTTATTTATTATTTCATTTATAATTTCATGTTAAATAATGCCAACTATTGTATTTTAATACAAAAGGTTTGATAAAGTCCTATGACAAATATATTCCTTGCACTTTTAAATTCATACTTCAATCAGAACTGGTGTTTAAGGCATAGTGTAAATACTGTGAGTACTCATCTTGCCAAGATTTAGGCAATTTTAAAGAACTGAGAAAATGCATTCCAGTTTCACAGGATTACTTGCATGCTGAGAGTTAAGCTTTTTCAGGTTGAATTGGATGAGTGACAAGACAGTTAAAATCCTAAAAATATTTAACAGTATATTTCAGTTCTTATTTTCCACTCATAAAATAGAGTCCTATAGCAGCAAGTTTACTTTGGTGGCTTTGTTGATTCTAAAAAAAGAAAGAAAAAGAAAGAAAAAAGGGCCAGGATATCAAAGGTTGTTCTAGGAGCTAGATGTCTAGGTTTCATTAAAATTTAATGGGATTTATATGCTTAAACTTTAGTCTTCTTTAAAATCCAAGCCAAAACTGAATAACCTTAAAAGTTTTAAAATGATTATAAAAGTAGAGTATAATGCTTGATTCATTTAAAATGCCAGCAACCCAACAATTTCCCATAAAGAAAGCTGCTTGAGCAGACACAAGTACCGGTTAAATTTAATAATCAAAGCTACCTTGATATTGGCAGGAGGGATAAAGTTTAATAGTTTCATTTCTTCCCTTTATGGGTAATGAAATAAGACTAACAAAAGTTCTATTTCAAACACTAATAAGCCGTGGGTCAAGAAATGACCACCTGTATACTGATGAATTCTAACGCAGATTACAGAGCAAAAAGTGGTAGTTGTTTTCCTATTCCTCACAAATATTATGGAGACTACTATGGACACACACTATTATGGAGAAGAGAGAGAAGAGACTGAAAACCATCTTCATATGCATAATTTAATTTGTTGATTTGTTTGACAAAGATTTTTTTTTTATGAGTGCTGGACCAGATGACTTTCAATAGTTCATTACCATTTAAATTATTCTGCTATTCTACGAGATCTCTGAAATGCTTCAAGAAGAGGGATGAGCCATGACATATATTCTTGGGGATGTGGGGAGAAAATTAACTGGACTGTGAACAAAATAATTCAGAATTAAGATCTGATTTTTTTAAAATCTGCATTTATGAAAGCTAAACATTCCTGGAAATAATGTCTTAAACTTTTGTTTCGGGATTCTGTCTTCAGAAGTAGCAGATGCATATGTGGAACAAGAGCTGCCAGATGGCAGATATACATCTTACTATCTAGAGTGGTATTCAGAGATATTAAAGTTTTAGTGTTTTATTATATGCCATTACCTCAAAGCCAGCAATAACTGCCTCAAGCCCTAGATTTACAGTATAGATGGGTAAGCACAAGAATGCACTTTTAGCAAAGAACTGGCATTTTTTCCCCACATACATGTATATGAAAACACTACTTTTTAAAAACAGTTTGTATGGACTCTCTTTAGCAGCACATATACAACGCATGTCCTATTTACATAGAAGAAGTCCAATTGTGTAAGTAAAAAGACACAAGAAACATTGCACTGTATGGAACAGTAGTTGAATATACAACATCTACAGATGCAGAAACAACGTCAGCAATTACACTAGTATAATCATAAGAGCACCTCAAAAATTAAAATAAGATTCAGTAGAACATTTATTGTGTAATTTTTCTAAAAAACCCATCCAGCTTTCATTTTAAAATTATATTGTCTGCTTTATTTTGTTTCTCAGTACAGCTGTCTTTAAAAAAGTAACTTTATTAAAATAAACAGCATCTGTGGGATCAGTTGTTCCTAAAAGAACTCCAAATGGACTCCAGACTGTAAGTAAAAAAAATCCACCCTTCAATACTATTTCTTTTTTTGCCACCACAAAATGTTTCAGATCTTCACACTATTACTGCCAGTAGAAAAATCTCCCTTAAAATGTCACTGTTTTTCTTATAAACCAATTAAAACTCCATCTTCAAAATTTAGGTGCTTACAACTGCATGACAAGTGACAGCACCTCTACTCCCATCAGATGGAGGTCTCAATATTAGAGCGACCAGTTGTGTAATTACACATTACTCAATGTCACTTCAGATGCTATAGTTTCCAGACACATATACAGAACAGGCGGATATGACACATGATCTACAGGACACTTATGCTGGCTTATGTTACTGCTAAGGTGCTATCTGTTTTTGAACAACAACAGAGAGGGGAGGTGCCTGAGGACTGGAGAAAGGCCAACGTCACAGCAGTCTTCAAAAAGGGCAAAAGGATGACCCGTGAAACTATAGGCTCCTCAGTCTCACCTCCATTCCTGGAAAAGTGATGAAACAGCTCATCCTCAATGTCAGTTGTAAATACACAAAGGAAAAAACAGTTATCAAAGGGAGACAACATGGATTCACCAGGCGAAGGTCCTGCTTGACCAACCCAATAGCCTTCTATGAGGGTATAACTGGCCGGCTAGATGAGGGGAGAGAAGAGGATGTTATCTACCTTGACTTCAGCAAGGCTTTTGACACCATCTCCCATAACATCCTGATAACAAAGCTCAGGAAATGTGGGATGGATGAGTGGATGGTGACATAAATCAATAACTGTCTGAAGAACAGAGCCCAGAGGGTGGTGATCAATGGCACAGAATTGAGTTGGAGGGCTGTGGCCAGTGGAGTTCCACAGGGATCAGTTCTGGGGCCAGTCTCGTTCAACATCTTCATCAATGACCTGGATGACAGGACAGAGTGTACCCTCAGCAACTTTGCTGTTGGCATCAAACCGGGAGGACTGGCTGATGCCCCAGAAGGCTGTGCTGTCATTCAGCGGGATCTCAACCGGCTTGAGAGTTGGGCAGAGAGGAACCTCATGAGGTTCAACAAGGACAAGTGCAGAGTCCTGCATCTGGGAAGGAACAACCCCCTGCACCAGTACAGGCTGGGGATTGACCTGCTGGAGA
Organism: Colius striatus; assembly: GCF_028858725.1. Taxonomy (NCBI): domain Eukaryota; kingdom Metazoa; phylum Chordata; class Aves; order Coliiformes; family Coliidae; genus Colius; species Colius striatus. Next base: position 175,876,182 of record NC_084759.1, on the reverse strand, counting down.
CCACCTCTGCAGAGAGAGACCTGGGAGTCCTGATTGATAATAAACTAACCTGAGCCAGCAAAGTGCTCTCCTGGTCAAGAAGGCCAATGGTACCCTTGGGCTGCATCAATAAGAGTGTGGCCAGAAGGTCAAGGGAGGTTTTCCTCCCCCTCTGCTTTGCCCTGGTGAGGCCTCATCTGGAGTCCTGTGTCCAGTTCTGGGCTCCCCAGCTCAAGAGGGACAGGAAACTTCTGGAGAGAGTCCAGCACAGGGCCACCAAGATGATCAGGGAACTGAAGCATCTTTTATACGAGGAAAGGCTATGGAAACTGGGGCTGCTCAGCCTGGAGAAGACTGAGGGGGGATCTCATTACACTTACAAGTATTTAAAAGGTGTATGTCAAGAGGATGGGGCAGCACTTTTTTCTCTGGCAGCAGTGACAGGACAAGGGGTAACAAGAGCTGGAACACAAAAAGCTCCACTTAAACTTAAGGAAACTGTGAGGGTGAGGGTGCCCTTAAACTTACTGTGAGGGTGAGGGAGCCCTGGCACAGGCTGTCCAAGGAAGGTGTGGAATGTCCATCTCTGGAGGTTTTCAAAACCTGTCAGGAGATGTTCCTAAGTGACCTGATCTAGGTGGACCTGCTTTGGCAGGGAGTTGGACTAGATGATCCCTAGAGGCCCCTTCCAACCACTACCATTCTGTGATTCCATGATTTTCTGACTTGCACGCCTTTGTGAAGCAGCAGTTGAGGCAGAAGTCAGAGGTCCTATGGCATCTTAAATGGTACTAGATATTTCTATGAAGCAACTTAACTGATTTCAGCAGAAACTGGAGAGCTATTCTGTTCATGCAAAAACAGATATCTGTAACTGGTCAAGTGAGTAGCTCTCAAAGCAGATATCTCCATAGATACCTATCTGTAGGTGTCTCAGATTTGCAAGCCCAAGGCAAGATACAATTTCATATAAATTGAGCTTCTTGAATAGTTGACAGAAATCTAGAAATAATTACTATTCAGAATATTTTAGCATACCTTTTCCTAAAAATGGTTCAAGAAATGACATGGGAAACCTTTTGCTTTTACAGAGCTTACTGTACTAGATCCTGAATCAATATAAGAAGTTACTTTTTTTTTCCAGGAAGAGTTCAGCTACAGGATGCCAAGTCAAAAGTCTGACCCATATTAATTTGAAATTACTTGAAAAACTAGGATTACTATAATCAAGCATTTTTTCACAATGGCTATTCACCCCTGTCACTTGTAATTAATCTATATGCTTAACTTACTGAAGCTTAAAAGTTCTCCTGACGTAACAGGAAATTAGTAAATAGGTCACCACACTTCACCTACACACCTTTACTGCATTAAACTGAAGAGATCCATAATCTGAAGTTTTGACTCTACTTTAAGTATATGGAATCTGTTCCTTTTAAGACAGAATTCAGTCAAATCAGAAGACAATGAAGTTGGAAAACAGAACAGAAAGAACTGAAATTGCTAATACTTATGAACTTCAGTTTACTTACAATTGACATGAGCGTCAGTACGTAGTGCTGTAAATTCTGCCCATGGTGACGAACCATTTTGGTGTCAGCTGTAACCATCACTTCTACGTATCTTGGGTAGGAAAGAAAACGTTTTTTCCTGGGATGTGGATTGCCACCTTGCTCTATAGATAAGTTATTTAAAGCATACTCTAAACTGAGAGATTTTTGTAAAACATTGCTTTCTTCACTTAAACTGCTGAAGGCTGAGTGTAGTAAAGTGCTCTTCTTGAACTCTTTTTCTGTAAAGTAAAAAAAGTTAATGTCAAAAGCAGTTTTTCTGTCTAAAAAAGGGCAAATGGCTGCCGAATTTAGACAAAGCAAACTTATATTTATGATCATATTTACAAAAGCAGTCAGTGCAAGAATTTCTTTAGACTCATATTTGCATAGTTCTTAATTTTTATAGTTCCATCATGCATGGATTCATTGTTAAAAATTAGTTCAGAGATAGAAGTAGTATACAGATCCTTGAGTGCGGTATAATTAAAACAGGCAGGCTGGAAAGAAACAAACACTAAGGTTTAAGTAGTGTAACAAAGGAAGAAAGTTAATTAAACAAAAAGCATATTGTTTACATACAAACTTTTGACACCAACAGAACCAACCAAAACAAACCACAACAAAGGCTGGCTTTGAATCCTAAATCCAAGTTCCTATTGACTTTTTCTTTTGTATTACCTTATATTTATATAACTACAGAGCTTACTTAATAAGCAAGTACACTATAAAAGCCACCAGTGATTTCCTTGACAGCTTTGTCAATATTCATTATGTAGGATCAGGTTCTAAATGAAATACAGAACCTTCTCAGATATCTCCAAACTAAATCCTCTTGTACTTCCAATTATGCTGTATAGTCCAGCTACGAGGTGCTTCTGACGCCTAATACATAAAATTCATGCAGTGACCAGGGAGTCACCTTGGCAAATGCCCACATAAAAATACTTAACTGAGAAGCCTATCTGAATTCTATCTACTCTCCAGAACTCAAGCACCTAACTAGACACTAGTCTCCTCAGAACAAACTTCTATTGCCTTTCTGGAAGCCAGATTTCCTCTTAAAAAGTAGCTGCCAAAGGATACATTCCCTAATGCTTTTATTTTAATGATTTAGTGACTACAGCACCAATTCAAGAATTCAAATATCCCAACTCTCTCATCTTCAACTTGAAAAGATTTAAATCCTTGAATTGGTCCCTTCCAACTACTCTGCGATTCTGTGATTCCATATTTCAACGGAAGAGTCCCCATATGTAAACTTTAAGCTACTTTTGACAGGTCAATAGTCTGTCCTCTTTAAAGCTGGGGCACAACAGAGCCAGAAAACAACAGTAGAGGTATGGCAGTAAGCACCTTAAAGTTTGCTGAATAAAAATCTAAAACTCAGTCACAAAATATGGCTATCATAATTTCAAAAACTATTAGCACTGCAATTACAAGAGGAGAATTTGGGGACTGGCTTTGAAAAGGAACTTGTTCATGAACACCTACATTAGATGTGTTCAGACTGAGTTTGATGCACTGAAGAGAACTGGCTGAAACAATCTCATATGCACGTATCTTTATAGGTCACAGAAGATGTCTGAGACTTCAGAGCACTGGTAAAATGCACAACAGCATCTATATTTAAAGTGGGAGTTTAAAGATGACCTGAATTTATACAGCAGCCAATAAAAATTCAAAACCAGAACAAATCAAAATAATTGTGTTTATAAACACTAGAAATCAACAAATGCATGAGTAACATTGGTAAACTCAGATGAGCTTCTTTATACTTTGAAAATGGGACTTAGATAGAGGAAATGTAGCAGATGTCCTACTCTGTCTTGGGTAAGGCTTGTTAACAGGGTTTCCAATTAATTTTTCATTAGCAACTTGGTTTAGAAGAAACCAATACAAAGTGAGGAAAAGATTAGTTACACAATTTTAGAAGTAATTAATTCCCCTGGTCCAATTTAAAACAAAAAAGATGTATTGGATGCTATATCTCTCCAGATACTTTGTCAACATTCACTTACTAGAGAAACTCTCATGATCACAAGTATTGCTAGATATACTGTTCCTCCTTGAAGGATGCGAATAACCAAGCAAGACTGGCATTAAAAGGAGACAAGTCTGTTCTTTAGGAAGATAGAAATGTTAACACCACAAGGTTTTTCTCCATGAACATTTCTGCAACTTCCCTTCAACAAAAATGATAGTAAATGCTGCTCACAATCTTTTACAGTTGTTCCAGTAAATGAAAAAGGGGGAAACGATCATGTTCTTAATGCTCACAGCCTTTTTCTCACATAGGTAGCTTACATATTATCCATCATGAAAAAAGAATCAGGAATAACAACACTTGCTTGATTTTCAAATATAGTATTAACTACTTGTTCTCCAGTGACAATCATTGAATAGATAGAACCAGCTTCCTAAAACAGAACTAAAGAAAAGGAATACCTTTCACTAGAACTTATTAATGCAAGATGATCGTAATAGTTGCTTAAAAACAACCAGCCACCCAAGCTACACCATTATTTTCAAGCACCTGGACAGATATTCCTCAAGAAAATAAAGTTGAAAAATTATTATTTTCCTTCTCCTCAGTCATATTTATGCACTTAGCCTTGCTTAAACATTCCTGAAGTGTAAGTACATTCAAAACACATAAATGCAGGTTTGAATCTATGAAAGGTGGAGAATTTTAATTAGATGGGTTTCTAAACGTCAAGTTGAACCAAATATAGGCTGCTTTCTCCTACTGTGAATCTCCACCCATTAGTATTTTCTCTGAAGCCCAATACACAAAGACTATATGCTTCTATCAAAGGTAAGACTATTTGTGCCACCTGGCTTAACAAAAAAAAAAAAAAAAGACGTTTCCAAAACAATGAAAAATACTTCAAGTGTTACTAGTATATTAGTAAAGGCTAAGAAGTGCATTGCTCAGACAGGTTCTTTAAAGGTTTCTACATCATTATATCACAAAGTAGATGGTATTTCAGTGCTTAGAATGAGTCTATGGACATCTACAATTTCAAGCAGATCCTTTCTAATCCTGCTTTTTTGTTGATTTTTTTTTTACTTTGATGGCAGCTGCAAGTGCCTCTCTCACATCATACTATTTTCCAACTATGAACATGCATGTGTGACTATGGAAAACAACTACTGAAAGTTTTCTGCCTCACTAAAAAACATGTTAAAGCACACTGCTTTCTACTCACTGCTTGAGGATATTAATAAAGCTTTTTCATCTTTCGTAATCACTTTCACTGCATACATTCTAATATTTTGCTTAATGATTAACCTTAATGATGTGAAGCTATGAAAGTACGACCATTCATTTGTCACATATCCTAATAGTGTGTTTGTAAATTACTCCACTTTATTTTAAATAAACCTAAATATTATTAATATTTAGTGTGACTAATTATTAAAATACATTTAAGGACAAAAATCTACATTAATGCATAATATTACATACTTTCATTATTAAAGACAGATCTCCTGCACTGTTAGACATGCAGTAAGGTCATTATCTTTTGTGCCTATAAGCAACAACTCCTGTGGATTTACTCTTTAAAACATTTACATATGGAACAACATAGGTGTAAAAGTAAACCCACAGAGAAGCCCTTGCAGTATCATGAATTTCATCTTTCTACATGCATGTTTTCTCTTACATTTGAATTAGCCACTGCCAAGAAAAAAAGAAATGGCTGCCAAGCCCACGTGAAAGAAATGTGTAGGCTGGAATGGAACAATCTGGAGATAGATACTGATCATGAAAATTAAATCTTGGGGTGTTTTTTTAGAACATATGAAGTTAGAAAAAGTCACATTGAAATTGAAAGTGTAAATATACCTGAAACTTCACAAGGTTTATGGGATTTCTGATATGTTTTTTTAAGTTCTTCATGTCTGTATATAAGATGTGGCTTGTTATGCTCATCTTCATGTTCACCTCCATCCGCTTTCATCAGAGGTTCTAAAAAATAGTCACCATCATGTGCCTTAAAGGTGCCCACCTGAAAGTAAGAGAAGTAATTATTTTCCACTAAAATACTGATATAAAAATCATTTCTATTGATATAATAATCTATTTATGGTAATATTTTGAAATTAATGGAAGTAAATTTGCAAGTGATACAGGAAACTTCAGTGGAAGCTGGAGAGAGAAGTGGGAAAGACAAGGAGAAATTTGCTTTCAGAGACTTGTCCCACCAGAATAACTCATAACAGACTACCTTGCATATTAAAAAAACATATAGCTAATCACTTTACAGAGGTAATTAAACAAAGATCAGAAAAGTAAACAGAATTTAGGTATAAACAAGTAGGACTAGCTGAGAACTGAGCAAAGCAGAGGCCATCAAGAAATTCAGATGTTGTCCAAATTCTAGATGGATTTGTTGCCTTCTGTCCTGTACATAATTTATATAATATTTGTCTTGGAAAATTGCATTTTGCCCATAGATTAGAAACAGTGTTAGCCTAATATTATTTTTAAACACTTTGAAACAAGTTCCAGGAATTCAAAGTTGATAGTTTCATTAATGTTTTTTTTCTCTTCAATTTCATTCACTGCCCCCCATTGCAGACACACACAGACAGCTATGCAATGGGAACCAAAGGAACCTGATTATTAACAAAAGCACTGGCACATATACAAATTAAAAAAATAAAAAATATTAAGCCACTTTCCCTCAGCCCCTTGCCTCATAATCCATCCAGTAATTAAATCCTCAAACAGAATCTCTTTTTTCTCACTGTACTTCTAACTAAATTCATCGTTTCCTACAGCTTAAGTACCTTACTTCAGGACTCTATGAGGAAGAAAAAACATGTAAGAATTTCAAAGTATTTTCAGACTCTTTGGCAACTTTCTCACTTCGGTCAATTAATCACCTCGAGTAAGCAGCGGTACAGCATCCTGTTAGCTGTTTTGCCATATTAGTGAGGCATGTTGACCAATAAGAGAATAGTGGTAACCCACATAATGCAGTTTGAGAAATTAAGTGTTCATGTCAACTCTGAAACTCTGAATGGCAGAGCAAGATACATAAGTGAGAAGAGGGTTTTTTGTTTTTTTTTTTACAAGCAATCTAACAAATGGCCTTTTAGCTGCAGACTCCCTTAGTGTCCAAGGTATTGTACTTGAACTCTAAGATCCCCTTGAATTTGAGATCCTTCTAGCAGTTATCATTTTTATATGTTTAAAAATCTGTTAGGCTTCAGGCATATGTCAGACTATTTGTCATCTTCCCTAATACACAGCATAAATATAATCCAAAAGTACAGTAAACCCACTGTAGCTGGATTCTCTGCATCACTTTTGTTGTAGAATAAAGACAGATCCAGACTATTTTTCTTTCAAAACTGTTTAAATCCAACTCACAGAAACAGTTTTTCCCCCCTCAGTTTCATTTAAATTCTTTGCAAGTAGTCTTCATGCTGGATCCTTTCTATGTTCAGTTCAGCCTTCTTACATCCAGTGTTTCCAGGGCATGTGATTTGTAGACGATGGCAGATGGAGCGTACTGAGAACACTACGTGCCTCCCTGGAAAGGGCCTCATGAAAACAGACAGGCCACAGCTTTGTCAGTCCTTAGTGGGTGCGATCTTCTGGGCAAAGTGACAGGGATGGAAAAGAAGAACCTGTCACTCAGGGACAAAGCAGCAAGAACTGATGCTAAGATTCATGTTGATGTTTATTACAGAAATTAAGTCACAGTTCCCAAACATGATAAATTTGACCCCATACTATTTGTGAATATTAACATGTTAATTCTTTTCTCCTGAAATACCATAGACCCTATTTCTAGGTAAGACATATCTAAAACATGTTGTTTTTTTTTATTTAAGCAAAAGCAGTAGCAATAAAGCTTTGTTCCACATATGCATTTTACTTCCCTCCCACTCTTAATAGCTAGAGCAGATATTTTGTATTTGTTTCTTCCAATGGCTTTTCCAGCTAACAGGGTTTCATATTTCAAAAAGAAATGTTTTCACCTACAACATCCCAATTATGAGAGTAATAGTACAGAAATAAGGAAAGAGATTTTGCTGTATTTTAAACTAACACATATTCCAGACTACCAGACTTTGACTGGAAAAGATGAACTGCAAGAACAAGGCTATATTTTCCTATCATTTCACACTTAAAAAAAATGAAATAAAAATCAAAGATATGTTTTTGAATGAGTCTGATCACTTTGAAAACTCCACTGATTCCTGACCCCATGCTCAGAAAAACAAGTACTACCAGAGAAAAAAGCCTATCTAGCAATTCAAAACCATATTTATGAACACATTATTCTATAGAGTGGATTAGGAAGAGTCAACACGGGGCATCATGACCGAATTTAAGTCAATCTAGGATTGCTAATATTTCAAAAGAAGGACCCTCCTCTATATGTGCACTCCCACACTTCTATGTTTAAACACTGGCAATGGAAATTGTTTGCACTGTGTACCAGCTCCTCTGTACAGTTAAAAATTTATGCCTCTGACCAAAGAAAGATATTTTTCAAGTGAATTAGTAAAGGTCACCTGGAACAGAGGATGATTTTTCCTAGCAGAAAAGCAACTCCGTATCAGTAAGAGCTTACTATAAAACCAGTCCATCAAGCAATTTGGAATCATAGAATCCTAAGTCTGCAAATCAAGCTGAGCCTAACCATGAACACAAAACACAAAATGCCTGGTACCATCTGTGGTTAAACTTACAATATTCTATACCCTAAGTATCTCAACCAGAACTAATACCCATACCTCTACCAAAATCTAGTATCCTGCACTGAAAAGAGACCAACTAAAGTTATCTAGGGAACAAAAAAATAAAAAGCAGGCAATTTTTTATCTCTTTAAAAGATACTCAGAAGTAGCAGTAACTGTGCCCACCTTCAAAGTGATACATGAACTGCCTAGAAAGCAAAAGAATGAAATATACTTTTTTATTCTCAAGAAAAAACAAAACATACCATAAACTTACAGCATAAAAAGTTAGCACAGACTGCTGGAATGGAAGAATCCTCTATTATATTTCATGACATCAGAATGATTATTTGCTTTTTGTTTTAAATCAAAAGATTAATACTGATTCTTGCACAGTATCCCAGGATCAACTGTCTGCTTAGACAGGGAAGAAACAGCTGATCAAAAATCTATAATGCAATAAACTTTCATTCTGACTTCAATGAATTCTCTCCTCTTCAACAATGTACAACAAACAAGTAAATACAGACATAGACTAGATAATAACACCTCCCACCAGTAGTTTGAAATAGAATTTTTGCATGTCATCTATCAGGGTTGAGACGAATTCATTATATTGTGAGAAAGAGCAAACGATAAGAGATACAAACACTGCGCTATCTTAAGAAGAGTATGACACTTCTCATTTAAAACCCAAGCAGATGTTAAGCTTGAACCCACCAATTCTAAACTCTTAAATTTTCTCTGAAGATTAAAGATGGATTATTTTTATTTTTAATTGTTTATTATTTTATTACACATGGTTATCTCCTGAATTTCTTACCACATAGGTCTACAAAAATTCAGTCACCAGCTACACTGCCCATTTTGTAGTCCTTCACTCATGAAAGTGATACTTAACCTGGTGACAGACTCTGCTGATACAAATAGAGCTCTTACTGCGAGTTAGGCACACAAGGAAAAGGGCTGGGAGACCCAAATGAAAAATACTTTTGGTAAAATCAAATAAAACAAAGTCAAATAGACATACAGAGGCAGGTTGCTGAAACAGGAGTCCAAGCATTTGCAGGAAATTAAATCAGAAATGAACTGGATTTATTTATCTACAGATGTCTCTCAAATCATGTAACAAGAAAGCTGCTTGAAACATTCTATTTCTGTTCTCAGATAAGGAGGTAAGAGTACATTTAAACGACCTCTTCAGCAGAAGTGGAGTACAAAATTGAAAACAGTCTCTTGCACATAATAAATAAGTGGTCCAAAGAGGGAGTGCTACCCAGGACTATGCATATGCAGAGATTTGAGGAAGTTTATGAGAAAAACCACATGAGAAAGATAATTTATTTCTTGGATTTCAAATGCTCCGGATGAGTTAGACACTCTATATGAAATCAAGGTTCAATGGATCAACACAGCTACTCACTATATACGGTATGTCTTAGTGGTTTAACGTGGCTCAAAACCGGATAGTCTTAATCAATGTATCTGCTCTATTCCAAGGGCAGTAGAAATAAATATTGCAGAAGTTATGGTTAAAGTATGTACCATGCACATATACAAATTACATCCTTGTGTACAATGGCAACTTCTTAGAACACATGGAAAACATAAGGGATATAGAGTAGGTTTCAGAAACGTGGAATTAATCTTAGTATGTCCGACAATGAAACTGGAAGGGTTTCAGAAAAATGCTAAAAGAACAACTGAAGTTCTGGAAAACATGACTAAACTAGCAGACTCTCCCCCAGGTAAGCTCCACTCCTGTGCTGAAGTATTTTTCATGTACTCCTGGTATGGCTTCTTAATTCAAACTCAAAAACTTGCAAGTAGTTTTCAGCAAGAGTACTTTTATGGTCAAAGTAAATTACAAAATCTCTTCCTTTTTTTGTCTTCCTCCTCCTTGTTGTCTTAATGTAAAGTTCTTCTGAATCACATGAGATGCCTTTCACGTTTTAATTCCCACTCCACTGTTACAATGCATTCTTAAGAAAGACCTAAGCAAGATTCTCTGATCATAGCATACTGACAACACATAGAAAAAATTGTTTCTACTAGAAGACAATTCAGGTGGAAACACAACAAGAGATAGTGGTTTCAAGTTAATGTATCAGTTAAAACTAGAGCTAAAATAACAAAAATAAAATACTAATAAACAATCGAGCTAAAGGAAGAAATATCTAACAAGGAATGAGTTTTCTGGTGGAATACCTTTTTTGAAATGATTGCAAGCAACATTATATTTCAAGTTCTTAAAGAGAAAAAGAATAAAATGGAGGGAAAAAATATTTTACTGTAAGTTTAACTACAATCTAACTGCATCTTCTTACAAATTCTGTGACATTAAGATTTCATGAGCACACAGTAATCACATCTTTAGCACACCTAACCACACCATGAACAGAACTGATGAGGCATTCACCTATGCACACAAGTGTCTCAGTCTGGTTAAATAAAATTTTGTGATTCTATATTGGAATATGACTTCCACGTAAACTCCTAAAGGGATTTTACCTATTTGTATGTTTAGATCACACTCAATCTAACCATTCTGATAACCATAGCACTGGATCCAGTGTTCTTACCACCTAGTTACTTTCACTCAGGAACACACACACATAGAAAAACAAATAGTCATTCCTTTTTGCATAATGTATAGCAGAAAGAATATTCTTATGGGAATTGTAAAAACTGGCATAAGGTATCCTAAACATCACTTCACGAGGTTATTCTAGGTAAGAAAGTCTGACTGAAGCCAGGTAAAATTGGTATTCCAGGAGCTCAGAGCTCCTAAACACAGTTTGTAACAGACTGTTATTTTAACATTCTCTGCTATATATCCAATCTCAAAGACAGCTGGAAAGAGCAAGATTCATGGCAATTAATAAGATGCATCAGAGTGGGAGGAAGAGAGAAGGGCAATTTATTTCTTTTTACCTTTACAAACAAAGTGTAAAAGCAGACAAGTAAAAAATTATGCATAACAGCTTTTTTCATAAACATGGAGACTTCATTCTGGAAAAGCAGCTATTCTGCAACACCTGGTGAAACAAAACATATATAAAGGAATTTTTTTGTCTGGTTTGGTATTTTGGAGAGGAAGGGAGTTGTTGCCTTTGATTTGGGGTTTTTAGGGACTTTGTTTTTAAACACATAAGTAAACCACAGGAATACTTATCTTCAAGATAAAACACAGACCTAAGGGATCCATATGCTTAACGTTGGAGAAAACTCCATCATATAATCGTGTCTGTCCCAGTAAACATCAAACAAATTTACATTTGCAACTTATCTCTGTTTAAAGAGAACTTCCTAACTTTTGATGTTTTTAAGTACACGCAGAACCACCTTTCTCTCTCATTGGAAGATGACTAGCTCCATAAAGCCCTTTCAACCACCATCAGGCAGTAACCACTCAAGCACACACAAGGCATGGCTAGATTTTCACCTGGTTTAGTCAACCACACAGTAAGTTACCTTGAGTACTTCTGTCAATATCTGTATAGAATCATAGAATGGTAGGGATTGGAAGGGACCTTTAGAGATCATCTAGTCCAACACCTCTGCAGAAGCAGGTCAACCTAGATCAGGTCACACAGTATACTCAGAAGATACGACCTGTTCTCACAGTATTCTGACTCTGCTACCATAACCTTGCCACTACTGCATGAGCACACATCTGAAATAGAAAGACAACTGAGATTCTCTCATGTGGGAAGTCTATCTGTCCCCAAGAGTACAAAGCCTCCCTCAGATCCAGGACAGGTAACTTGACTTCCACATGGGGCTGGAGGCATTCACTTAAGACCAAACAAACAAACAAAAGCCATGTCACACACAATTTCAGTAAATTTACCTCATCTAGTGACAGGAAAGGGCTACTTGTCATGTCCTCTCTCCTCCTCTGACACTCCTGTCACCCATGATTCATGCCCAGTACTTTCTGTGTACTTCCTGGAAGTGTAATGCAGATGCTCTCATATATATATACACACACATACACACACACACACATATATACACATATATGTAAATTTAACCCCTTGTGGCTTCCCATGGCATTTCAGCAAATTCATGTGTGTCACAAAGCCAAAACAATGAAAAAGGGACCATGGATCTCAAAGGCAGCAGTTAAGGACAGGCTGCAAGCAGCAGAACAACTGATCTGGCAAATGGAACATGCTCAGGCAGCTGCCAGGGAAAAAGGCTATGAGATACAGGATGTGGGCAAAAGCCAGGCCAACAATGGCTGAGCACCCTTGACATAGAACTCTGCATAGGCATGTCTCAGTCTGTTTAAAGGACAATTTATGCAGAATTGCTAGTGAAAAGGTAGACGTTTACTCAGATCCTATAGCTTCCAACTGACATTTTCTGTGTCAGACTTTCAGCTGCAAACTCACAACTCCTTGGATTTTTCTGTTTGCAATTACCATTTGTATACGCTGACTGGTACTGGTCCATGTGCAAAAGCATAGCATCTGTGGAAACACTTTCAGAGCAAGCAGAGATGTCAAGAGCTTGGAGGAAATGTATTGGGGTTGTTTCAGGGTTTTTTTTCTAACAGCTGCAGGGTGGACCTAAGCTGTCATATGATTTTGTAAGAAACACTGTGATGAGCAGTGATTTTGCCACAGCAGGCAGGCAGAAATGGATTCCAGGATCACAGTCAAGTAATTAAGTGTTAAGTCCACTCTCAGATGTATGTGAAAAAGACATCTAGTGCCTGAGAGAACAAAGCTAAAGAGAGATGAGATAGCAATAGTAAAAGATGCATGCCACTCACTCTGTGACCAGCAGATCAAGACTGGGAAGATTTCAGGCAACTGCATTAATCATTAAAACACACAATTGTTGAAAAATGCTACATCAAGTGTCATAGAAGTAGAAATATTTAAAAATTGGTCCTGCTTGTGAGAATATATATTAAGGAAAAGCCAATAGGAAAACAAAGTAAGTGAGATAAAAACCGTAAATGTCTATTATTTTGCTCTTGACTTAATTTCAATCAGAGAAGAAAGCAACAAAAAGAAAAATCAAATCAAAGATTAAATATTTCAAATTTTTAAAATGAAAAAAATAAATATATGAAATTAATCAAGTACAAAAAGCTTTGTCCAGACCTTTTCAATGTAGAGAAGGTAGAGTTTGGTTTACCTCCTGATCACTTTTTGTTCCATTTAGCTGTAAAAATGACAGCCAAAAAGAAAGAATATTTTCTCTTTCACTTGCGAATTCAATCCTTATACTTGACACCATTTTGTGATGATGAAACACAGAATAAATGCACAAGGCGGTAATGGAGGCACTGAAATTTCTGACTGCTGTATTCAGAGAGATTCAGGGCTGGTGTCTCACCTTTTGTACCTAATAGGTGTCTCACCTATTTCGTACCTGTATGACAGGCAAAACCAGAACTATTAAGTGGAAGTCATCAAGTCAACCAGTCAGTGTCAATAAGCCTTAGTTTGTCCAAACAAGAATTTATTGTCTTGAGCTGACATTTTAATGTGATTTATTTCCTAGCTTATGATGGAATCTCTACATTAAGATGAAATTCAGTAAAATATGGACACTCATACGTTTGTAAATGTGACCTGAATACTAAAGACTATTCCCCCTTTGAGATTTAGAAGGTAACTGTTTTCAAGTGACGGCCCATAAGTTAAAGGATTAAGTCATGTCAAGCTAAGCATGTCTTCCAGTCACAAGTGTTCCAGCTTTCTTTAGAAAAACAATGTGGTTTAATTCATTGAAGTTATTACTACTAAGCTGCACAAAACTGGTGAGCAAATACCAGGCATCTGTTGCCTGCAGTAGATCCCCACAAGAAACTAGATACTGCCTATGCTAGCAGTAGTTTCTACCAAATTTTGGTTGGGTATTTTAAATCAAACAATTAATATTACACTTCATTACTGAATTCCAGGACTATCTACTTTACCTTTAAAGTAACCACTGCACTCATCCATAATAGCAGACAAAACTGTTTTCAGTTTCTCAGAAAGTCAATCCATTGATCTCTATCAACAGAATAATAAACTCTTGTACTGAGGAAATTTTGAAGATCGACACTTAGGTTCATCTTCCTGCCTTTCTCCAGAAAAAAAAAAAATCCTAAGTTTGAAGTGCAGTAAAGGAATGTTACAAAGGGACTTCCCTGAGTTCCAGAGGAAGGAATTTGTCACTAGGACTTTGTTACACTCCAGAAGCTACATTAGAACAAAGGAGTCCTGCCTTCCTGGACTGCAGAAAGCTGATAGCTAGCAAATCTATGCAAGAAGAAATTCATATGCACATCCCAGCTCCTAACTTTAGCCAGTCAGTGAACACGCAAAGTTGCTTTGTACACCAGAGACTGTACACACAGAAGTACATTTCCTTGTTTCTTACCTTTCCCTCTCTCACGGTAGAGTCCCACAAACCACTTTTGCCACTTAGGCATTCTCCCAGATCACAAAAACTGATTTAAACTATCCTCAGCATCAGTCAACACATTCCTGACCTACAAGAAACAATACCAGACTTCTCAAAGGACTAAGTAAACTGTTTTTCTAGCTTTCATTCAGGATTAATAAAAATAAAGCTCCTTTCCTCAGACAGGGGCCTGCTTGGTATTGAAGGCTTTTTCTAGATAGAAACGGTGATAGGTCCCTCATTTTAAGACACTTTAATCACTGGTATTTGCTCATATTTGCCAAAAAGCTTGTAAGGCACCTGTTCTCAAGAGTTAAATGATGTTTTAATTATTTTTTCTTTACCTCTTTGATTTTGCTGTCTGGCTAACATTTGAGAGGCCAGTTTAGTCTACATGAATGCAGGGACAGCCTCAGCCCATCTTGTTTCCCATGTTTGCAGGAAACTATTATTGACAGGCACAATAAAAATTCAAAATACATAGAACTTGGGAAAATAAAGTAAAATAAATTGTGACATTTAAAAAATTACTCTAAAGATGAAAGAAATATGTCTGTATGTGATCAGATGTTCAACTAGGCACCCTGGCCATCACTCCAAATGACCTTCTGCCTTTGACGGCATCCTAAAGTTCTCTAATTACACACTCCCTCCTCAATTACTACAGACTCCCTGCTGACCTTCTAACCTCCCTTTGCCATTTGCATCCCTGAACCCAGAGCATGCTCTGAAGTGTAAGGCAACAAAACTGCATACAGGGTGTCAGGAGCCATTAAGCAATGCTCCACCGTGCTCTGGGTTGTATGCGCTCTTGGCACACTCAGAAAATGGCTTATCTGAGGGTGAAAATGCAGAGCAGAGCTTGAGGGTGAGAACATCTTCAACCTGACAATGAAAAAATAGTAAAGGATAGTGGGAAGAAGTGAAACTGTGAATGAAGGCAATGCAGAGCCTGAGGATAGATGTTTACAGGTTAAAGTGAATGCAAGTATCTGGTTTAAGTTCAGACCACTCAGGCACACCTTCAGAGCAACTCTTCAAATTCCACTGTTAAATTTCCTGTACCTTTTTGTCTAATTTCTTCCCTATCTTTTACAGCATTGGTCCATAGCCATTGCCTTATATAGGCAAAGCTGGAAGATAAAATTACATCTAGTAGTTCAGAACGTTCC